>NC_089857.1:45131783-45491783 GCF_036373705.1 Amia ocellicauda
TTGTAAACAAATTTAAAATTACAACGCAGAAGAAACTGGCGGGGGGGAATGTCACACTATTGCCGTCAGTTCCAGCATTTCTTTGAAAACATTTGTAGAAATTAATTATCCCTTGATTGTTGGCGATCCTGTGGCCAGACTACAGAACTGGTCACACATTGGACATGAAGTGTCGTGCTCTTCTCAGCGATCGGACACTCCCAACAACAACAACAATACCAAACAATTAAACAATTAAAGCAATTAAAATGCATAGTCTGGCAACAATCCATGAAGGCAGTAGACATGATTATTATTAACCGGCAGTCCAGGAAAGAAAACACATTGTGCCCTGTTCTATTTCATGGAACAATAAAATCAATACTGCATCCAAAACCAACAAAGACACACATTATACAACACAAAAGTATTTCATGATGTGTTTTAGGTTAAACCCGCACAGTGTTTGTGCTTCAGCTCTATTAAATAATGAGTCTTTCGCTGATCATGACGCAGAGAGAGCATTTCTGTTGACAAATTAGCAGCCCTGCCCAGGACCCCCTGCTAATTGGTAACATCCAGGCAGTTGACTGATGTATACCAAATCCACACGTTGCCTTGACAGTTGATTAGTTCATTTATTCCATATTATGTACGATTCTGATTAAAAATACTGGAAATGACTCTTATACACTGTAACTGGAAACAGGGATCATCTGACAGCTACTATGTAGCCGTGAGGAAGGCTATAGGATCGGTCAGTGGAAACACACACACACAAGGCAGCCCTGGTTGTGTGATTACATGTGTCCATTACGCATTCCAGCAGTCTTCGCTGGCAGCAGAATACGTCTTCGTGTTTCTGGGTAATCCATATGTTTACTCGACCTACATCTTTCCATAGCTGGGCGGAATCCCGCTACACTCTTTGTGCATCATGCCACATGTGAACGACACACAAAGGGACCATCTATTGTTGCACAGTATTTAATGATTTTCTTTGTTGATGATAGAAGCTGCTTACGATTGTATTTGTATTCAAGCCATCAGGCAATTCAGAGCACCGTGTAAAATTACGGATACTGTGTGGAAAAACAGGGCTATTTTAAGCCCCCACTTACACCCCATTATAAGATTTTCTTTCTTCTTGTCAAACAGTTCATCCATAAGGATCCAGTGGCTTTCCACCACTGTATATATTAATGAACGTATTCAGAATTATCTTTCTCTGTCATCCTGCAGTTTCGAGTCCATTCAGGGTACTGGCCCAGATCAAACCCACGCGAGTCTGTTCTGTGTATTGTCTCTTAATGGCTTTGTGTAAATAAGTCATACGTGATGGATATTGAAATGCAACGGGGGGAATGTCAGGGTGTCGGTGTGTTTGTTTGTGTGTGTTTGTGTGGTTGTGTTGAAAGCTCTTGCTGGGGACATCAGAGACGAAGCAAAGGAGATTCACTTGTGCTGTTTGAGTCATCCTGCCCTGCTGTGCTTTACTGTGTGGCGAGCTGTGCCGTATCTAGTACCTTCACGTTTGCTTCCCTCTTAAAGAAGGCCCTGAGGCCTGAGGCCCAAAGAGGTCCAGTGTAGTGTTAAAGTGGGGCGGTAACCAAAAAAAAACAAGACAAAATATTATGCTTTAATTGTTGTGCTCTGCTCACACATCTTGTATTTACCATCATCAATGGGGGATCAATACTTCACCCCATCAGGACGTTTTTCTTTTAATGATAAAGGGAGAGAGTAAATTCCCACCAGTCCTCCGCGGACACCGGTTTACGTCGTCAGCGTTTGTGCAAGTGGCCTGTATCTCATCATTACAGTCCCCCGGAACCAGCGGCCGCGTTCGTCCATTTACAGAATTCCGCTGCGGGTAAATCACGCCATCGCCCTGGCATGAACAACGATATATAGATTTTATTTGTATCTTTAGTGATTTATTCAGTGATCTTTGTTGTTACGTATGTGGTGTATAATGTTCAAAGTCTGAGATCGGTGTTAAAAAAACAACTAGTCACATAATTAAGAAAGCAGACTATGCATGAGTCTGAAATTACTGTTATTTTTTAATCTTCTTAATTCTCTTTTGTTGACTTAAAGTTGACTTTGGGGTTGACTTTATTTGCCTAATATAAGAGAGCATTTCATAAAACGTTTTGTATCACAATGAAGCAATAGAATAACATGATGCTTAAGTAATACAATAATCTCCAATAGCGGGGGCAACAAATGCCCGGAAACAGGCTGAATTCCCCCCACCCCCCAAAAAACGCTGGTCCAATGTGGTCAGCAGCTGGACACTCATTATCTCTCATTAGTCCTCCATTAGGGCTGTTGTGCGATTATTCTCTGGCCAAGTTGTGTTCCAGTGTGCAATGTTTTTAAGTGTTTTGTACTCCTGATTACAGTATCAGATTGAACTGTGGCCATGCCAATATCAAAACACACATCAAACCAAATACAGTAAAAATTCTCCTGTCCCGTGGTATTGTAGAAGAAGGAAGTTAATGCACCTCATTATTACCCCAAAGGAGTGCGTGAGACGTACCGTGTTTGAGTTTTAATACTTATACTATTTACATGTTCTTTAGCCCCTTCAGACCTGAATTATGTTCCAAGGTTTTGAAAAATATAACAAAGCCTTTTTTTGTCCTTAATGCAACCAGAAATGAGACTGAATAAAACAAATTGTTTCATCAAAACTCTTTAATTGTTAAACTCTTTGTCCATTTGAATGATACCACTACCAACATCATATGATAGCATCATATATATTTGTAGTCTTATAACTGTCATATTTACATCACATGGAACATTAGCTTATATAAGTTAAATGTTACAATTTACAAACAAAAAGGTTGAGAATCAAACAATTCTGTCACTTTTTCCAAATTTCTGTGGGCATCTTTGAAGCAGTTTCTCTGTCTCCAGACCCTGGGACAGAGCTGCAGGTTAGTCTGTACAATGAGCTGTCAGAGTACAATGCGCTATAATAATCCTCTAGTAAACCTAAAATGTATCTGTCATTCAGTTAAGGTAAAAAATAAAAGGGAATCTATAAGACACAAATATATAAGGCAATGAGCAATGCTTTTTATAGACACATTTGAAGATAAGCCTGCCTTGCTGATTAATGCTCTCAGAGTTTACTTAGTTATTAAACATACTTGACAAGATCCATATTAAGCCGGGGATATTCGAGAGATCAGAACTGCTCATCCGGAATAAACGACAAGTCTTCAAATAACAATCGACCAGATATTTTCTCAACGCGGCTCTGAGTGCCTGTGATCGGATGTGAGGGAAACTCGAGCTGCATTGAGATAAACTCTGAGAGAAGCACTTGACACGAACGCAGAGATAAAGAGAACAGAGCTGCGCTACTCGTCGTTTTGCAGGGAGAGAAATGTAGCTTATCGAGTTTTGGTATTATGTGTGCCAGTTATCTCTCTGGCCACACAGCTGTGTTTATTCTCACTCTTTGACACTGTAGGAGTGTCAGCAGACCTTATATCAACAGAGAGCAACATGTGTTACACTGGACACCTCCTGAAAGGACAACAGTCCTTAACAAGTGACTGTGATATGAGCGGGTTTAATAAGCCATTCACTACACTCCCAGATATCATATCTGCAGAGTTTTGGCATTGTTAAAAAGTTATTAAAGCAACGCAATCCTGTTTGATAATCTGGCCACTCTGCAGTTACAGAAATCATATTGATATGGGTTACAGGCAAAAACCAGAGAGATTGTATTTTCTGACAGCAGTATATGCAACAGAATTCGCTGTCCGGCATCTATTCATCATGACAGATTTTTAAATTGGAATAAGATGACAAATGATGATATTGTTAAATGGGTAACTGACCTAGCAAAATCAGAATTTATTTTCATGTCGGGGTATTCTTCTAAAAACACTTTAAATGTTATGAGGCTAGAGGGTTTACAGAACTTGTGTGTATCGACTCTGGGAAAAAATCATTATAAAAGCATGTGTGGACTGGAGTAGAGTCCTCCCGTGACTTGACATCATGTATTCCAAGTGGGAAAAGTACAAAATGTCTGTTCCAACAATAAAGAGCTGAGACAGCGAATGCAGTGAGAAACACACCGATTACTTGAGCAGCGAAACCCAGTGGTTTCCAAAATTAGTTTTATGTAACTCTTTATAAGAATAAAGAACATAAGAAAGTGTCCAAACGAGAGGAGGCCACTCTTCAGTTACAGACATCATATTAATATGGGTTACATGCAAAAACCAGAGAGACGGTCTAGTGTACATGTCCTCTCCTAATTGAGGTACAGAGAGAGAAGTGCAGTGATCGTGACTGGACTGGTGGAGTGGACACGGTGAGTGACTGGGGAGAGCAGGAGCGTCTCTGAGAGGCACTGCGAGATCTAATCAGCACAGCTGTCCTCCCCTCCCACACGTCTTTCCCACATCAGTCAACCCCAGGTGGAGGGGAGGCCGGCCATCATCTTGAACCTCGTGCTCAGGACGAACCTGGTTTCTAGGTGGCTCTGTGATCAATACCTTCATAACAGACTGGGAGAGCTGGCCCAGGCTGCTCAAGTGCTTGGCGTGTCAGCTTTCATGTTTGTCTGACTCCAGATAGAGGGGCAATAACTGTCAACGTGGAATCTGTAATACCTTTGCTCAAGCGAAAATACATCTTTAACATTATAGTTTTGTGTAAAGAAAGTGTCCAGTCGAGAGGAGGCCATTCGCCCCATCGTGCTCGTTTGGTGTCCATTAATAACTAAGTGATCAAGGATCCTATCCAGTCTGTTTTTGAATGTTCCCAAATTGTCTCTTCAGCCACATCGCTGGGGAGTTTGTTCAGATTGTGACGCCTCTCTGTGTGAAGAAGTGTCTCCTGTTTTCTGTCTTGAATGCCTTGAAGCCCAATTTCCATTTGTGTCCCGGGTGCGTGTGTCCCTGCTGATCTGGAAAAGCTCCTCTGGTTTGATGTGGTCGATGCCTTTCATGATTTTGAAGACTTGAATCAAGTCCCAAAACAGATAAGGACTTAAATGGACAGAGGATATTTAAAGACTGCAGAAGTTCCTCACACTAGCGAGAGCTTTGGGTACCTGCAGTGCAGGAAGAAGCAATACTTTCCTTTCGATGTCTTAACAGCCCTGCATACTTTCTTGTCTTGGCTGGGTAAGGTTAACCAAAACTCACTGCTGGTTACAGATGGTGATGTCTGCAGACAAACACAAACAACAGCTGGCAGCGCCGTATAGACACATATTTGATTTGAGTCATTGAACTCGGCTACAGTGGCTTCGTTTGGATGTTTACTTGCATATTACTGCGAAATACTATGATTTACTTTTAATTACTGTAAATGTACTTGTTCTGTCAGGATTGCTTAAAACAAGAAACTGGATTACTAGCATTTCTTATGAGCTATTCATTAAAATGTCTGGTGCAGTGCACTGCGGTTTGTTTAAAGTAACATCTCTTATCATATTAAACAAATATTTATTTTGTTTACTGAACGTCAGTAATAGATTTACTTACATTTTACATTACTAGCAATTGCGATAAAATATTTAATAAATATTACAAATCATTACTTGTGGACTGGACAGTTATTATTTTTGTACTAGTTTTGAGTAATTCTGTGTATTAATTGAAGTGTGGTGTTTTGTCTCTTGGAGGAGCGAGACCAGGCTTGTTTGCTGGCTATCCTGTGTGTTTTACAAAGGTTCGAGCTTTCAACCCCAGATCCAGGTTTTCAGTGAAGAAACAGTATCAAACCCACGGATAGACGGGTGCTGAGTGTGTGCTTTTCCTAGAATAAAATGAAGCTGCACATGGTACCTAAAATATCACATAAGTCATAGGTTACCTTACAAACAAATCACTCGGGTTTGAGAACCATTTAAAAACATTCATACATAAATCATGGGTAACACTATATTATACTGTCAATAATAACGTATTTCTAAATAGTTCATAAAACAGTTATGAGCCACTAATAATTCAATGTATACTTTATTACTAAACCTTCAGAAGATGTGATTTATCATTTATAAGAAACAAGCACTGTAAATCATGTTGTGCTTTGTTGCTCTCAGTGTTTGGCAGTCTGTGCTGCTTGTTTATCTCAGTGTGTGAGAGACGTTTGCTCAGACAGAAATCTCATTTCAGAGCCTGTACATGCACATATTAAAATGCTCTGTTCCCTCAAAGCATGTGCAGCTGTTGATTGACAAACCTGTTGAGCCCTGCGGTGAGAGTTTTTAAATCTTCAACATGATATTTCATAGTCATTTTTCTTTAGCTTAAACTTAATCGCACATCTCAGCACAGCAGCAGAAACTCCTGTTTGTGTTTGTGGTTCATCTTTTGGGAAACCAATCCCACACGCAGACAGACCAGCCTGGATGTGGTTCTGGGTCTTTTGCCATCCGACGCACTGGCTGGGGGCCGACGACGCTTTATTTTTATTCTCTTTTTATATTTTTTTTGTTCAGTTGTTCATCTTATTTGTGTTTATTTTAATTTTAATGTCTTGTGAGGCCTTTTTAGCTGTTGGAGGTAAGAAGCTGGGTCAGATCAGAACCACCAATTATAAATAAATAAATGAAAAACTAATTAAATAATCGCATTAATCTCAAAATTACATCAATTGTCGCCATGGATATTATCAATGAAACTCATATCTGACTCATATCCGACAGCACAGTGACTCCAGCTCAGGATATGAGTTGCAGCCCAGGAACAACCTCTGAGGAATAACTTTACACCCTGGCCTGTTTTAAAGGGGGTCATTCATAAACACAGTATTCAGCACAAAGTCCCTGCCCTCGGGTCACCGCAGTGTAAGTCCGAAGTCCATTAACACCTTGCAGCTCAGATTCCTCTCTCTAACCGTGAGCCCAGGTTTAAAGGCGAATTTGCAGGATCGCTGAGACCGGGGGCCGGGGTTCCCTCGGTGTTCCTGCAGCTCGGCTGGCAGGGCCGGTTGAGCGGGGCTGAAGAACAGGTCTTGTCATTTATGTAATCGGGCGCGTCGAACCCCCCAGGGCTCCAGTGGAAGTCATCGCGCTGTTCAGTTTAAAATCCATGGCTGTCTATTGATGAGACCACCGGAGCCACGAGTGCGAACTTACGCTCCTTCCTCCTTCCTTTCACTGTGAGCGGCGCGGGGTGGCAGGACTCTACACTATTGGTGCAGTCAAGTGGAAACCAAAGGAGTGATCCGCCCCACTGAACTGGCCTGGTCTACACTTGTCGCTATTGTTTTCACTCCAGACGTTTCAGTCAGCTCTCTCTGGCCTGTCTGGACAGTGCTCTGCTCTCCCTGGGTACACTTTGTTCACAGCCCTCAGATGGGCGGCTTCCACACACAGACAGACATGGAGACACGAGTCTGGACTGACTGACGGCTCCTCGTCCCGCAGGATGAGCCCAATTCTCAGACCTTTGAGATCCTAAACAATCATGCAGAACAGATGAGTCAGAATGGAGCCCCATGTGTTTGTTGTACCCTGAGGACTATGGACACCCTTCCTAGCTTTGGCCTTTATCTGTGGCCTGGTTCCTCTTCAGCTGGGTGCAGCTGGACACCAGTAAAGGCAGATTCAAACCTGACCTCGACACTCCTCTGGTCCTCAGATGGGTCACCTGCCTTCCTGCAGTTCCTCTGCCTTCACTCCCTCTGTATGTGTTTCTGCTTAGGAATAGTCATGAATGAAAAATAAAGATGTATATATATAGAGCATGTGTAACCCTGGCTGTAATTGTGTTCGTGTGAGTGTAGGCATTGCTCAGTAAAGAGACATCTTTATAGTTCAGTCGCAGATCACCCTGTGGCCTCGGGCAAAGCTATCGAGCGTTTTGTTTTTCTTTTTCAGACGTTGCACACATTTATGCTGCACCAGGGAAATGAAGAATGAGAGGTTTCAGGTCTTTCACCCTGAGCACTGTGAGAAATTCTGGAGTTTGCAATTTTCCTACATAAAAGCACCCTTCGAGGGGCACAGAAGGCAATAAGGACATGGACCTCTCACAGCCTGAAAGCACATAGCAGTGTAATGATCGTTAATGTGCACAGCTGAACAACATCCACAACTTCTACCAGCACACTCACTTGTCTATTTTCATGATTGTGTTATTATCTCGGCTGCTAACCCTAACTTCTGATAAGTCGTTGACCATCTTCCGTGGCTGTGATTGCCGTTCAGTGCTGATGTGATGATCTGTTGCTGATATCTGACAATTAAATGAAACGGGACAAGTTTTTTCACACAACACCTCACACAACACCTCACACAACGAAACATTACAGATGCTGCATTTCACTTTATTAAATGTGCGCAAAATGGTGCTTATTTAATTACAGAAATCTCCTTTATAATTACATACATTCATTCAATAGCTTATGGTGCTCAGCTTTATTTATGCCTTCTGTGGAGAAGAGCATGAAGACTTGCATCGTAATTTCCTGTGGCTAACAGTCCTCCACAGCGGCTGTGCTGTGAATCATGTCCGACCGGTGCTTTCTGTCGGCTTTTAAAGGGTTTAAAATTTAAATCAGAAACTAGTTCCCATTCTGCCAAGGTCATAAAAACTGCAATAATGAGCGCGTTTAAAGTCAATGATTAGTTGAATTCATAAAAATTTTTATGGGGGGAGACACTGGTATTTTAAATAGATTGTTTATGCGCAAAGTGTTTCCAAGATATTAAGAAACGGCTTTTGCTCAGAATTGATATTTCACACTTAGAAAACTGACTTTTAATAGATAATTGATCATAAAAATAAAAATGATAAACATATTTATATTATACTAACTTTTATTAACAGATGGTTTGAAACCAATTAACAAATTAGTTCCTAGAAAATCCCCTGTGTTGAGGGTAACAAATACCAACATAAATAAATAATGGAAAAAATAATACCACACACAATTATATATTCCTTCTTTCCATGTGTTATGCTGCTCTTATTGTGTATTTATATGTATACAGTCTCAAATGGTTGAATTTTAGAAAGTATACAACCACAAAACCTCGTGACTGTTTATTTACACTGCAGTGTGGTATTTAAAATCCCCCCTTGGCGCCTGCAGACCTTTGAGGAAATTTAAAGCAATTGTTGCTGCATGTTTGACATTTACATCCACAACACCACTGTATCTGAAACGCTGTGATAATCACCTCCGACACTACGGCATTTTTCATTCTGATCATAATGCCAATCATCGACCCAGTGAGTCAGGAGACCGTAGTGGCTTTCCCAGACGCCCTTTTCCTGGGGTTGTGTGGCTGCACCGCGGTGACGCTCTGAGAGGCAGAGATGGCAGAGAGAGGTAAAAAAACGAGCTCTGGGAAACTTTCTCATAAACTGTTAGACGAATTGTTACTGAAATAATATCCCTGCCATCTGTGCTTTCATGTGTGGTTGCATAATTAGTTTTGGGATGTGACATGTTTCAACAATCAGAGACAGTATTTCCCTCGGGGAAACCAAAAGAACAAATAACAGGTTCTGCATGTTTGTCTGCTCTCTGCAGAGTGTGTGTGTTTGTGTGAGTGTGTAGGATGGGTCTGAGCATGTTTTCATTTAACAAAATTGTATGCAAAGCATCCATTTTATTTTGAGGAAATGTTTTCCTCACACACCTGTGATGCAGCGATTAGCTTTTTCAGGTGTTACTGTGTGGGTTAATCAGATACACTGCCAGCACCAACGCTGAGGCTCTTAATGGGTTACTCATTATCAGCTGTTTTATTGTGTTTACATTGTGTCAGGGTGTATTATACTGCTTGAATGTGTTAGGCCCATAATTTGTTCTCTTGATTGTGTGTTTGTGTCTCCTCCCACACGGAGCGTGTACCATAAAGTCATGGCAGAAATGCTTTTAATTTGCACCTCGAAACCCATGCTGGCAGATGATAAAGTACAGGGATCATGTTTACAGCAGCCTGTTGAGTCACAAATCCCTCTCAGTCTGGTAGGAAACGGGTGAATGGAAGGGGGACGCAGCCAGAGCCCGAACTCTGGGAAGATTTATGCTCTGAGAAAAACATGAAAACTCACAGGATCATCATCACAATCAAATTTTGTATTTGTATATTTTCTCATACTGTTTATTTGTTACCAGCAATGTTTCTCTCAAACTTGCTCTGTGACGCAAGTACACAGGCGGGTCATTTGGGTCACACTGGGGTGCCACCGTGTCCCTGTATTCGGACCCAGCTGGTGTCCGGCAGCCTCTGTCCCTCTGCGAGCTCAACGTGCTCCTATTGGTCCTCTCACATAACACACCGCTGGGTTTAAACCCTCGCATCAAATCCCCTCTTAATCGCCTGTGTTCCAGGCTAACGAGAGTTCATTTAGCCCGTCTGCCTACGTCAGCCCTCAGAGAGAACACATCCTTCCCGTCACTCTTCTTTTTCTAACTCTTTCCCGTACAGCAGTATGTTTCAGATTACCTTCCGAACAAAACCAAACATAAGATCCTGTAAACGCAATGTGTTGTGAAGGACGCTGGATACCTGTGCGTTTGATCACGTCTCCACATCGTCAATAGGATCACAGACAGTCGGGCCGCTGGCTTGTGCTCATCCATGCGTGGCCGGGGGAAGAGAGATTGAATTAGATTTGGGTTAAAGCATTCTGGACTGGAAACCGGTGACACGTCCATCCAACATATATAAACACAAAAAACATACAAACATACATACATACACACACGTATAGCCTATTTTTTGTGTTAATACTTTGAATGTACTGTATCGCCAGCTTTTCCTCACAGACACGGTTTGGTTGCACAACGCTCAGGCTCATCCGTGCCCGGTGAACGTGTTTCATTTAAATGCTGCAAGTGCAATGGAATGCTTTCTGATCTCTTAAAGTTTAAAGCAGCTTCTGAAGGTCTTATCCCTTCTGTTTGTTTTTGTTTGGGGTGAAGGGCAGGTCTCTGTGTTTCCTGTTCCCTCTCATTTTCTTTGCCAGTCCCCCGGTAGGGCGTGCCTCTTGGCCCTGCTTTGGGTCCCAGCTGATCCCAGTGGAGCGGACACTGGTGTCCAGCTCCTGGAGTGTCTGACAGCTGATGGTTGTGCAGGTTGGTTGGTTTTACAGGAACCTCTCCCTTTTTGCTTAGTGTCCTCAACTGTGTACCGTAGCCCACGCCAGCTTTGTTAGACAAGTACATTCACAAGCCCTAATGGTACCGACACAGACCCCTCTGCCTTCAGGTAGTTTCCTCTCTGTCGGATAGCCAGGGCTGCATTCACAACCTGTCGCTATTGACCTCTCATTTATTTATCTATTGTCTCTTTTACCTGTGTCTAGAGATTGTAGACCAGGCCTTGTTGACGAGTCTTGCTGTGGGCATTGCTCTACCTGTTGCCGCTCTCTGCCCTCTGTTTCCAGTCTCAGGCTCATGAACACTACAGCGACTACAGATCGTTCAGTAAATTTCCATTCAGAGTTACGGACAGTTTTAATTACGGTACGTTTGAAAGTTTGAATAAGTGCCTAAGCTGAGCAAGTGGAAACCTGACTCAGTCACCCCCAGAGCACACAACGTTTGTTTAGGATGTGTGCAGTCAGTGTTTTTTTTTTGCACCCATCAAAAAATATGAGTTTGAAACCGCGCAGTCCTGACAGAGGGACGGGGGGGCAGCGCCGCGGTGCCGATCGCTGCAGGTGATTGGCCAAGCTCACACTGAACGCTGTTATTTTCAGCATGAAGTCTGAGGTTTCCAATCAACGTTTGGGATTGCGGGTCTGCCAAAGGCCGTGCTATTTAAAAGATGAAATATAGTTACCCCTGTGGGAACACACAGAAACAATTATATATATTGTGTGTTTTTTTCACCAACATGTAAAGACACATTTTGTTTGCCACTGTACCTACTGAATAATAACCGTGTGTCTTTCACTCGGTTTCACTGCAGGGTATGTTCTCAGATAGTCAAACCTTTAGTCAGAGTTTTAAAGTGACAGTGACTAAAAGCAGAAATGCAGTGGCAATATGCATGTCCTCACCCTGGAGCTCATTGAAGAGTGTGTTGCCACGCTCAGGGGCGAGAGAATGGTTTTGTGTCTTCTTGTGGGGTAGTGCAGCTAAATAACCCCCCCCGGCTTTCAAGTAATGCTCTGGAAATGCCCCAGATGGACAAGCATGCCTGGCGTTTCCTTATTGACAATAAGGAGTCATCGGGGTGACATCAACAGAAATGTAGCTCAAAGATCATTAAATGTTTTCATACCAGCGTTTGTCATCGTGGTAAAATATCCCTGATTGGGCGTGGGGGGGGAGCCCCCTATGATACGCAGTGATGTGTATGACTACTCACAAAAGTCCAACATGCCCAAAATAGCAGGTTAGCTTTCTTGCCATTATTATTGCTTTATACAGTTTTACAAGCAATGTCAAAGGACAAATGTGAGTGAAATTGTAAAAAATAATGAGAATGCAGGACAAAGTCAGTTATATTGAGCAGATTCCTGCTCAGCACCACGCTTGTGTTCGCAGAGGCCCGATGCCTGTAATAATAGCAGGCGAACGCTCTGACGAATTGTGGTTTATGGGAAACTATGCCGAGTGTCACTGTGGTGTAAACGGAGCATGAAACAAGGCACTGAGGCTGTGAGTCCCTGTACCTTTGTGATCTCTGCGACTCTTCAGAGCACAGATATATCACCCTGCAGTTTTCCGGTAACGTTTCGCTCTATTCTCGTTATTACTGTAGTGGTGTTTTAGCTCACAAACCACATGTTGTCTGGGGTCTTCCTCATTCCCGTCATTACACAACCCCACTGTTGCCAAAACAAGAGCGAACGTATCCTTTTTCATTTGCAGTACGCTTTGTACTTCACTGCACAGTGTCAGCAACACAGCAGGCCTGAGGCTGTTATATGCGTCTAGTTATCCAGGTTCATTGACACAGAATGTAAACAACCTGAGCAGAACATACATTTTCAAACAGTATTAGTGGTGAATTAATTTATTTGTTTGTTTTGCGTTAAGCATCGTAACTAAGTGATCCTATCCAGTCTGTTTTTAAATGTTCCCAAATTGTCTCTTCAGCCACATCGCTGGGGAGTTTGTTCAGATTGTGACACCTCTCTGTGTGAAGGCGGTGCTGATCTTCCTCTGTGCCGATGACTCCTTTCTGCCTCACTTTCCCTCCAACACAAGCGTTAACTGACCACCCCCTCTGCCCCCGCCACCATGCTAACTGCCACGTTCACCCGTCGTCCGATTTAGCTCCCTGTGTGTCAGTTCCCTCGCTCTGCGTTACTGTCAACCATGAGATGAACAGCACAGTAGGATACAGATGTGCATTCATGGCAACAGATTAAGATTAAGGGAAGGAAAGTAGTGATAAGGAAATGGAAGTACTAAAAAACGATGTGTGTAAAACTGTGGGAACATGGTAAACAGAGGCAAATTGTGCAGGGTAGTCTGCGGTAACTTGTGCCCACTTCACTTCCCACGCACCTGCCCACAACCCCCCGGCACTCCCCCGTCACGCCCCAGTTTCTCCTCACTTTTTAAGCTACAAATTGATAACTAGTGTAGAGTGTGACGTGACATGTAGACAAATTATCTAAATAGAGGAAAAAGTATTTTAATCTCTAGAAAAGCAGCCGTCTGAAGCCACAGACATGAGCAGCAGCCTAATCTGATCGAATGAGACTTTCTTTCCATACATCAGAACAATCTCTCGCGCCGGGAAAGATCAGGTGTATTTCCACCAGCACTAGGAACTGAAGTGTTTCTGCCTCATTCAGTATTTCCAGACGATATATTTTAATTGATTTATTAAAATACTTTGTGTGTTTATGCTGAACAGACAACCATAAGTTTGGATCATTTTGATACCCAAAATTGTACTGCATTTATTTAACACACAACCTGGAGGAGCCGCTGTGTTTGGGCTCTCATTGCCTACGGGCCTTACCGTGCTCTCCATGTTTCTCCTGTGCTTTCACTTCAGTATCCTCCTATAGGGAATTTGTTTATCTGCAGTCGTTTAAATGCTTCATTTGTTTAATTTCAATGCCTGAAATAGCTGTTCTTTATTTGGCAGCACACAGTCCCCTCTCTCCCAATGTTACTCAACAGCGTACAGTTGGTTTCACAACCTGAAGAGAGGTGTGTAGGAGCTGAACCACTACAGTACAGCACCTTCATTGACAAGCCTTTCACTTTTATCATAGAAAGGTTTGCATACTTGTGGAATAGTTGTGTAACGATCATACAGAGAACCGAAAGGGGCGTCGCGTGGGAGGGGGATTCTGACTCGTTTTCCCTTATCAGCTGCAACGTGATTAATAATTCCAAGTTATGCGAAACTGGACAGACTAGCAAGAGGGAAGGGGCTGTTAAAACATGTTTAGTTGTGCAATAAGACAAAAAAAGAAGCAACCACTTCCTGTTTTAAGAAAACTGCATGCGGACCATGCTTCCTCAGTTCCTGTCTGTCAGACTATCTTCAGGAAGCTGTCAGTCTGTTTTGCTAACAGCCAAAGAGTCTTCTCTCTGTGACATGAACAGTAGTTTTAGTTAGCATGTGTCTGTGCTGAATTTAGCATCAAACCACGCATGTAAAACATATGACTTCCTGTCACATTTCAGGCTAGGATAACACCCAACAACAGCAGGTGACTGTGCCTCTCAGGGCCGGGTTATAAAGAGGCCACGCTCGAGGTCCTGGTCCATGTTCAAGCCATGCCCTCTCGGTCTTTCCCACGGTGCAGCTGCCCACGATGTGAGTCATCTGGCATCGGCGCCCGGGGTCAGCGGTCTACCAGGGGGAAGGGTGCGAGATCCGCAGTCAAAAGCCAAGAAGACGAGGCTGTTTGTAAATGCTGCTCGGTTCACGGTACTTCTCCCTGTTGTTAATCAATACCTCAATCAATACACACAGACATGTACAGCACACACGAAAGTCCAGGAACCATTTCATTGTTCAGCTTCCAAGCAGTGCAGCAGTGAGGTCTCAAACAGTAGGTCTTTATCTGGAGAAGGTCTGGGCTCGGATTAATTCAAAGCCGGCACTTGACAGCAGAAAGGAAGGTAAACATGAAAAAAGCCACAGCCAGGTACAGGTTTGCAGTCTCCTGGGACCATCTGGGTTAAAGCTTTATTTGAATATGGCTCCTAGTGTTTGACACCTTCATTCCTTCACTGAGAAATACTATACATTTACTCTGAGATATCTGTGTTTCAAATAATTTGAGTTATGTATTTGCTAATATACACTTTTAACTATCATCATCGTTATTGTTATTTTCTCGTACGGGTGTTTTTCTGAGACCCAAGACACTGGAGAAAAAATCTTGCCCCTCTGTTTGCTGAACATGAGATTCACTTGACATTTTTAATTATGGTTTCACATTATCACTTTTAATGATAGTTTCTTTGTTCCATGTTCTTTGTATTTGTTTAACAGCAATAGGAAGCGATGTCTTTTTACTGGAATCAGGGGTGTTCTGTAAGAAACAGAAACATGTCAGCAGCCACTGTTTTAAAGAAAGAAAGTCACATCATCTGAGTAAGCTGTCACCAGAAGACCCAATGCGCTGGGTGGGCACGGCTCGGGGGAGCAGTTTAGGGTTTGTTTTGGTTGCTTCTGAGCTGCGGCAGGACGAGGAATACCCTGGAGAAACTGATGCTGAAATATATAATTTATGACATGTATTGCTCACTGTGTTTGTTCTCTGAGTTAGCAATGCTTTCTTACAACTTCACACCAATTCAGTAAGGAAGTAAGTAGGGAATATTCACCGAGTTGGAAATCTGAAAGAATGAACGAAATATTTGAAATATTCAAAACCTTGTCTTTGCACACAGTCATTTATTTTTCTTTTGCAGCTCGAACTAACTGCCACTTGAGCATTTGTAAACTTGTGATCGCTTGTGTCCGATAACGATCGGGTGTTTGTGCTGGTTTGTATCATTAACATGTCTCTCCAGCTGGAAGGCAGCCAGGCACCCACAGCCACACACCGGGACTGCGTCAGGAGGCTGGCGTCTCTTTGAAATACTGCGCATCGGGGGGGTGCTCAGCGCTGCCCGGCGAGGTCAGCGACTCTGAACATGGTGTCTGTTTGTGCTGCATCTGTTCAGTTTCACAGCCCTTATCCATTCAGGACACCTAAGCACACAGCGCCGCGTCCAAAAGGAATGTTTGACAAAAATGCAAACATTTTAAGTTGCAACAAAAAAACCTATTTGTATATCAGTGAAATAGCAAATAAGTTCTTAATAACTGCGCAGCTGCTCTGATTTCATGAAACCTTGGATGATCTGTGGACACACGTCATGCTTTTGTGGATGGCATTCCTCCAAACTGAGATAGAAACGCTTATACATGCAACTACCACACAACGGCACAGATGAACTGCATGGGCAGGAGTGATGTCTGTCACGATGTGGGGTCCCTGTCTGTTTCACACATTATTATTATTATTTCTTTTTTAGCAGATGCCCCTATCCAGGGCGACTTACAACATATAAGTGCAATACAAACGCAAAAATACAGTGCAGTTCAAGGCATAAAACATTTTACAAATTCCAATTTACACAAGTGTATACAATATGAGGTCTTACATCCTGGATTTTAAAAGCTAATGAGTGCAGACAAGATGTTAGGTCACAGTCACATGCGTCTGTCCTGCACATTCATTGGCTGATCTAATCTTTATTAAATTCGGCTCGACTTTGTACACCCAGTTCTTTGATTCATGGCATGGCAGGTATTGCACTGTACTCCGCTGCAAACGACATATTTAACATATTTAACAAAGACGTTTCTGCATTGCAGCAATAGTAAGACACCCTAATCTGTTTCATCAATCATTCAGACTAAAAGCATTATGTGCGATTAGGAACGATATCTTAGAAAGCCAGTTTTATCACCAGTGATTGTTACACAACATTCAGCTTGAAGGTTTTCCTTTAAAGGGGTGAGGCAGAGTACTTTAACACTTAGTGCTTTTACAGTCTAAGTGTCAGGATTATCTACACAGCAGACAGACAGACAATTTGGTTTCTCTGTTCGCAATATTTAGGGTGGCCAAGGACACTACTCTCTGAGGCTTTAAATTCAGTGTAGGGACTTTCTATGGAGCAGATTCGCCCAAGCTGAAGAGATGAGAAACCCCGAACACAAGACATCCCTCTTTCACAGCGCGGTCTTCATGCCGAGAGCCTCCCGGTGTGTCAGACTCTGAGATAAAGACTGCCATGCGCCTTCGAGGGTCTCCCTGCAAACCTGTTCCTTTCCAGAGCAGTGTGCGCTTTTCACACCGATCTCTGTACAGAGCTGGAATATATATACACTTATTTGATTAATATCCAGGTTCCCAGTTTGAAGTGCATGTCAGATCTGTGTCATTTGCCAGTGTCTGTTTATTTATATAATTTATTCCTGAAATTGTATAGCATCTAACACTCATGAAGCATGGATGTGTATCAATACGCCAGTGATGATGTGTAACTGTCCAGGGAACGGGGGGTTACTGTGTGTTTTCAGCACGGTCAGCATGTTGTGGTTCATCGACCCTCTCAGGAAGCTGAGCCCGGACCCCAGAGTCGTGCCGACAGGCTTTCAGGGTCTGAGAGGAAAGTGCCGAGGTCACGCCAGGGAAGGAAGCTGTGGTGCGAAATGGGGTTGAGGGTCCGGCCCGGCAGCTGGGCCGGAAACAGGAATCGATAAACAGTCTGCAGAGCTTTCTCACCTGCGCTGGTCGGGCCGCAGTTTCCTGTCACTGCCAGGGCTTGTACTCTCTGTTGCTGTTTTGGATTCCTGTTGCTGTTCGACAACTGATTGTGTTCTTGCAGTTGAAGCCGACTTCTCTGGTTCCAGATCCCCTGATGATGACCTGACAGCAGAGCACCATTAGTTATCTTTCAATAACCCTCTCAAAAATAATCTTTTCTTTAACAAAAATACGAACGCACGGTCATATAGACTGTATGAAAACGTTCTGCAAAAGGACAAAAAAGTGGACTAGGTAACATTTATGAAATGGTTAAACGATTGATTGATGAATTAGACCTAAAATATGTCAGTATGAAAATAAAACTTCTCCAAACTCCCATCTGAATAAAACCAGCAAACAAAACCACAACTAAGACAACAACAGCCAGAATAATGCCACTGCTGAGTATTGCCCTTTAAAGACCATTTCTGTAATCATTTCTCCCAACGGTGATAGATCTGTGCCATGTGACTTCCACATGTCTTCATTTTGAACAGACACAGCTGTAGACGGTCATGGTTAAACACAGGGAGGCTCCTGAAGACGTCCGCCTGCCGATTCCGGCCCTTAACAGCTTTCTGAACCCTTTTATCGGTCATTTATATAATTGGTTTTCCGTCCCCATTTAAAAAAAGTTTTTCCAGCATTTAAGTACTTCCTCATTCAAGCATATTTGCAAAAAAACGCACACACTTACTTTCTATGCAGTCACATCTTGGGAAAGAACAGATCAGGCAGTGAGAGTACGTGTGCATATTTAAGTTGACAGTTGAAGTATTCCGACAAATTGTGGGGAGAAAATTTGGGGAATAAATTAGTTATTATCTGCAGATAGTGTTAGTGGGAAAAGACAGGCAAAGTGTGGTGCAGGACAGTGTCGTAAAGGGAATAGGAAAAGGCAAATGGGACCAAATCTTCAGATCTCTTCACTTTCTCAGCGTGTGATTAAAGAGGAGGTTATACTCGCAGATGACACAGTCATTTTTCTTTCTCACTTATGAATATGTGTGAAATATGGTGCATTTTGAAAGTTAGCACTCATCACTGTATTACATTAGACACTTGAAATGAAAGTTGTCATTATCTGTCAGCGCATGATTTTTGCATAGATTGAATGATTTTCTCTTCCTGCAAATGGGTAGATTTCCTTTCCACGGCGTGCTGCTTCTTCCTGGAGTCTCTCATCACGTTTTAGTTTTCTCACTGGCCTGTGAATTCCTGCAGTGATGTGGTGTGTACTGTACTGTGGCTGTCAAGTTCAGTGCCTGTTGAAGAAGAAAAGTTTTTCTTTTTGGTATAAAGAGACTGCGTGGTACTACCCTGGGATAAGAAGCCAGCAGACATTCCTGCGGCCGCAGCTTATTTATATTATGGCACGAGGACAGATTAGAGCTGTGCTGTTAAAAGTCTCAAGAGAGACTCAAAGCACCCACAACTCACACGGCCAACTGTAGAGAGAGAAAAAGGCAAAGCAGGTGACCATTCGAATGAAACGCAATGTTTAGAGGTGGTCCATGTGGTGTCATAGTCTCTCCCTGGCATTGCCCTTTCTGAGGCTCAGGTCAGCCCTGCAATTTGAGGTCCAACCTGGGCTCCAGCAAACCTAGACCTTCAAGAGTTACGATCTCTCAGAAAACAGACCAACCTGTGCCAGTTGCACACCTGAAGGAGGCACCTGAGAGCTGGGGACCGACACTACACTGCAGCTCTGCGTCTCAAGGCCCTGATGACCTGGCAGTGCAGCCCTGCTGTGTCTCAGAAAGAGCTGCAGTCTAGTAGAGAGTACAGCCATTGTACTGATAACTAGTTCAAAGTGAGCTTCCTATTCGCTCTCACCATTTGTGGATCAAGGTCTTATTCATGCAGATGTTTCTGCAGGGCAGGCCTCTCCGAGAGGAATTCTTCACGTGCGTTTATTAAATATCCGCCTGCTCGGCACAGGCCAAAGTGAATGACCTCATTCTTGTCTTTCGTCACAGA
This sequence comes from Amia ocellicauda, assembly GCF_036373705.1. Lineage (NCBI taxonomy): Eukaryota > Metazoa > Chordata > Actinopteri > Amiiformes > Amiidae > Amia > Amia ocellicauda. The sequence goes on from NC_089857.1 coordinate 45,151,490, forward strand.
GATGGCTCAGCAATGCATTCAGCTTTCAATACATTCAGATGAAGATTCCTCAGGAAAGATAAGGGGAAAGAGAAAACAACACCAACTATACCCTACACATATGACTTGAGTGTCCTATCGGGTCATTCCTATATCATAGTGTTCATGGGGCTGGACGGCTCCCCTAGGGGTGTTGTTGGGGATCTCTTGTTCTACACTGTCTGCTTTCATAGCTGTCAGCGAAGTCAACTCTGACTTTTGAAGTGCATCTGTCAGTCGGTTTTGCACTTTGCTTCATCCCTTTGAACAGGATTTGGTATATTTTGCAGCTTAATATTTGTTACTTTGTTTATTGGTTTATCTCAAAGCACCTTTTTTATCTCACATCTTGGTGTGCTCAGTGAACTCGGTGGTTAAAGTGTCATTCACTCTGACGCTACGGTGAGAAAACAACATATTGCAACAGCTCCACAAGACAGATCATATCAGAGATTAAATACTTTAATTACAGTATTGTACATGCTCATGAAGTTTAATAATATCCTGTATGTTTTCACAGCTTTAATTGCTATAAATAGAAATAGAAACAGAACAGTTGTACTTGTGTGCAGTTCATTAAGGAGCCTCTTCCTCACACATCAGATTGTAGGACCTGCTAATGTATTTTACACCCTGAACCACTGGCCTCCCGTCCTGAAACCAAGGCTGTGCCGATGCTGTAAGTAAACAACACGGAAATACACTATGACCTAGAGAGAGGGACAAGAATCATATATGCACTCTCTGAACGTCAAGTAACGAGCGATCCCTCCTCCTGCCAGGATGGAGATTGAAAAGCTCAATGATTGTGATTGTTGCTGCTCTCGACTCTAGAGACCTCTGCTAGAGACATGATGTGTTGAACTTGTCTGAACTCCAAACTTCACAAAACAGATTCACAAAACCTCTGGAAGTTGACAGAAGCTGTTTTAAGTCAACCTGTTTAAACCGGGTATTGAAGGATGGTAAACGTGCAGGCAGTACCATGCATCATCACAGGGGAAAGCCAGAGGCTTATCTGAGCATCTCAAGAAACAGGTTGTCAACCCCCTCTTCTCTAGATACTGAAAACAGACATCTGAAAACATCAGCTTTAACCTTTTGAAGTATTCGGATGACTAACCGAAAGATGAACGTGTCGTCACTCTGCCCTGAAAGAGATACTGTTCATTTTGAGGCTCACACATTTTGGGCAGTGATGCAATCTGAGCACTGGCAGGAATGTAAATGTCTGTGTGGGAAACCTATCTTAAACATGAAAAGCCATCTGTAGTAAATTACATCCCCTTTTTAACAGGATGCACGCGTTGCTGTACAGCTCAACGTTCAGACTCCCCTCTCCTGGCCCGATGGCCCTCGCGATGCCAGTCTCAGCTCACTGCCGTGTCTGCTGCTTTCATTCCTTTCTGAACAGATCTCTGGTCTGGATAATTGCTCCGAAAGGCCTTTAATTCAAGTGACTCCACATAAAGTTTACAACTTTACCCCTACTTTCTCAACTTTTTGTTGCCAGGAAAATGTAATCGGTCCTTAATAGCATTTCTGTGCATTCAGAATAGCACCAGGAAATGCTCAGCAATTATCAGCAGCTGCTTATGTTGACACAAGTGCTAAACCACAACCTGGAGGTGCAGACACAACAACACAACAACACTGCCACTGGAGTTTGGTGTGAGTGAAGAACATTATATATTGCATAAGTACACATTCTTGTTTGTATTTACATTACATTCACTTTAGGTTTCTCCAGGGCATGAAAGGCATCGACCACATCAAACCAGAGGAGCTTTTCCAGATCAGCAGGGACACACGCACCCGGGGACACAAATGGAAATTGGGCTTCAAGGCATTCAAAACAGAAAACAGGAGACACTTCTTCACACAGAGAGGCGTCACAATCTGAACAAACTCCCCAGCGATGTGGCTGAAGAGACAATTTGGGAACATTCAAAAACAGACTGGATAGGATCCTTGATCACTTAGTTATTAATGGACATCAGACAAGCACGATGGGGTGAATGGCCTCCTCTCATGTTCTTATGTTCTAACTTGTTTCAGTTCGACTCAATTCAACCAACTGCAATCCTCTATGGCGAATCAGTATTCAACAAAATAAAAATGTGTCTGTAATCTGAAAGCAGAGCACGAGATCCACAGTGAATGTACAGAGGAGTGGATCTGCTCGTCCTGTGTCTCCTATGCATGGTTACATGCGAGATGTTAATGGCTTTAGTGGAATCTGCCCCCACAGTAAGACATCATTAGAGACAATACTACTGATCCCACCTGAAAGTGAATTGAGATTAAACAATCCTACTATTATGTTTAAAGTTGTGTTAAGTGTTGTGTAAGAAGTGACCACTCCAAGACAGTTGTTTCCAGTAAAACATGTAACAGTTTAATCTCAAGAACCCAAGTCCTCGCGCCATATACAGTAATCAATGACATATCAAGCGTACTGTTCATCTGACATAACTAGTTAATACCCACACTGTAGAACTGTGTGTTACTGTAACTCACTGCAGCACTGTAACTCAGTGTGCAGACGTAACACCTACATTTTAAAGAACAAAACTGAAGGCAGGGGCAACGCCGTGCGGCTCTACTGAATACAGACTGAATGGTCGTTCATTAGCCTCCCTTTCAAAATCATACAGAAACTGGTGCTGAAATAAGGAAGAAATGATCTGGGGAGTTTGTTTGGTAAAGTATTCCTCACCTGTCGTGACTTGCGCCGTCGTCTTAAATAGATCTGCTCAGACGGTAATCCTTTAATGTGCTGCGGTTTCTATCGCATTCCAGCACCTACAAATGTCTTACTGCTAACAAATAGAAACACAACTCAGAAGAGTCTGCAGGAAATAACAGCCAGCTCATAAAATGAAATGCTACATGTTCCGGCCCATTGAAGAAAAGACAAGAAGGAATTATAGTAAGCCCAGCTTTGGCATCCAGCACAGGGAACTGAAGGACAGTCTGGTGTCTCTCTTTCTCCTCCTTTCTCTTGCATTTCAGTGCTGAGGTGGAAGATGGAGTGCAGTGTGTAATAAACTTATCTTGAACCACCGGGCAAGGCCTTGATAATGCATTCCAGTAGATGTGCTCTGTTCATGAGACAAATGCTTTTATAAAAAAGATTAATAGCCTGTTTCATGAAAGGAAATGCGGCTCAATTTCTGCACTTGCTGACATCTGTTTTATTGAAGTAAACTTTTGTGCGGAACAGCAGCCTTTTATCTGGGGTCCTTGCAAATGGAAATCCCACTTGATGAAACTGGGTCCTCTTTCTCTTTGTGCTTGTAAATGTAAAGAAAAAACTGGAAAACACTTACATTTATAGTGTTATTTTTCATTTTTAATATTAGGCTGTCAAATATATATATAGAGAAACTGAAGTAAATCTGTCTTCATTCAGTCAATTTGCAAAAACATTTTTATTTAGTTTAGTTCTCTTGGCAAACAGAGTTGGAGAGAAGGATAAACACAACAGGAAGGCTCAGAGACCAGAGACTTTCTGCAAACCATTGCTTGTTAAAGTCAATGCAGTGAAATTAGATAAAGGCATTAGTCACAGAGCACAAATGTACAGTAAAACTACAATTCCAATGTGGACCCTGGAATCATCCCCCGCACAGCGAGAACACGACGGAGTCACGCGACGGACGCACTGACAGGGCATGAGAATCACTCACACGTTTTGTGGACATGATATCCAACAAAAGCACCATCTTTAAGGAAACCAGCTTCAACTCACCCAAGTGAAGCGCTTCAACTGGACTGAGGTTGTTAGTGGAGTTCCACAGGGATCAGTATTACATACAATCTGGGCAGCACAGGCTATTCAAAGGGCTCAGATAATATTCAGTTGTGGGCCGACACCTGGCAGATGAAATTCAATGTGGACGAGTGCAAGGTAATACATGCAGGTAACAGAAATGTCCACTATAATTATACTATGGGAGGAATTGATGAAGTAACACATGAGAAAGACCTAGGAGTCTATGTGGACTCCTCACTTTCTCCATCCAAACAATGTGGGGAAGCAATAAAAAAAGGCAAACACAATGCTAGGGTATATTGTCAAAAGTGTAGAATTGAGAACAAGGGCAGTGATGTTCAGACTGTACAATGCGCTAGTTAGAGCTCATCTGGATACTGTGGACAGTTCTGGGCTCCACACTTCAAGAAAGATATCGCTGCTCTAGAGGCAGTTCAGAGGAGAGCAACCAGACTTATTCCAGGTCTGAAGGGAATGTCCTACTGAGAGACTGAGGACCTGAACCTTTTCACCCTGGAACAGAGGAGACTATGTGGGGACTTGATCCAAGTCTTCAAAATCATGAAAGGCATGGACCACATCAAACCAGAGGAGCTTTTCCAGATCAGCAGGGACACACATACAGGGGGTATGATATGAGTCACATCTGATTGGTTGTATTGCTGTCTAATGCTCCTCTTCCATTGTGGGGTAAATCATTCTTCCCTGTAGAAACACTGAATGAGTTTATTAATAAGAAGTGCTGGTAATACTTATTTAAATATTTATTAAATATATTTTAGTGTGAAATCCATATCTTTATTTTATATGTGGAAAATATGTGGTACAAATGATCCTCATTATATATTTTTAACATATAAATATACACCTAGACATATGTATTTTAACTATATGCCTTAAATATTCAAAAAGGGGTGTATAACAAATATGCAAGGATCACATATTTCTGCCATACATTACAAATGTATTCCTCTACGGCTCTGCGAAAGGACTATCTGTTCATACTACTGTGTGACAAATCTCTCGAATGACTCTTTGTTTGCACTTAGTCTTTGCTTGTATTCCAAGTCAAACTAACCTTAATTTACCCCCAATCTGTTCTGCTGATCTAATAAAAAGTACAGACATTGAACAGAAGAGAATGTACGAGTTTTACTTTAAATGGAATCACTGTGAGAAACTGTTCTTCTCACGCTGTGTCTCGGATGAATCTCGAACAGACAAACAACCACCAGTCATCTCGGGAGAACTAAATTAATCAGAACCGAAGGAAAGGAACACATCCCTCCAGGTGACTTGAGATTTTAAACAGCAGACGAAAGAATGCTGGAATCATGAATATGAACGTACTGCTGAACACCAGATGCGTTTCATACTGACCTTGGTGTTGAATGTACAGCTGGATTAATGTTTAAACCCACAACAAAACCAAGTGAAAAAAGGTAGAAAAACAGAACTGTTGGCAAATATCCTCGGCTCTCTTCGAAAGCTTTTATAAAATGTGGAATCAAATTTCAGAACCTGTTGTGTAAGGCATTTAATTTAATAGACATAAGTTCAATACTCATTTCTAGTATCTGTTGATTTTATTATCTACTAAGGAGCCCTGAGCCAAAATAAGTTCAAAATATACAAAATGTTGCATTCAACCTGTAGCAATGTAACAGTATCTGTGAACGATCAGTATCATTTTCTCATTTGTCATTGATTGCATTTGTCATTCTGTGGGGAAAGTCATATATGTTGTGCTAATTATCAAATAGCTGTGCACAACCTATGGAGAGGTAAATACTATTGATAAGTTAGCTACATACTTTACAGTAGCATGTGTGTACACTATATGTGCAGCTATGTCTTTATATTCCATGTCATGCACCAACCAGCCATGTCAAACTACTGAAGCCAGACATCTGTAACCATAAACAGCAGCTTTCCCCCAAAATACAGTCACATGCAATCACATTGTCGAATTCCTGCTCATAAAATGCAATATATCATCGGGAAAAGACAAACAGTACCCATGTGGTAATATGTGCGGTCACTGGTGCAGGAAGGATCCAGCGCTTGGCCATGCAGCAAGAGGAAGGCTCGTCTTACACATCAGAAACCACACATGCACTCAGGGAGTGAATCAGCAGAACTGCTCCACAGAGCACCAGGACAACGGTCGTTAATCTCCTGCTGCATGATTACCGTCTCCCAGTTCTCCAGACCCAGAGAGACACTCGATTATGTCATTCTCAAACCCCACTGTCTTCGAAGAATGTACTGCCTCCCATTCCCTCAGCTTTAGATCTCACAATTATTTAAAAGACATTGACCCCAGGTAGAGATTCAACCCACAACTTTGAAGTTAGGTTGCCAAACTGCAGTGATTCTGTATAATGTGCGCCCTGTAGCGACCAAAAGTGCTCAGTATGCTTCGGTGAGTCGTGTGTATAATGCATTACTGAGTGCAAGACTGTGGTCTACCCAACTTAAAGCCTTAGAGACTCCAGGAGCCACTCAAGAAAATATAGTCAGGACAGTGCAGTTATTTTCTGTGTGTTCAATGTTTTTAATTCTCTATTTTTATGTTTTTATTTATTTATTTCACTAAACCCCAGGCTGGACTACTGAGCTTATACGAAGTGGAACAAAATCAAAAGATGTTGTGTTTGTGTAAAGGACTGCTCTTGGTATTACGTACCTCCCTGATTCTTTGCTGTATAATAATCAATTGTGAGATATAGCAGACATCACAAGTTATTGTATTGGAAAATTTGCCACAGCAAGAGGACTAATGGAAATTAGCCTTTAAACTTTGTCTTAAGGTTATATTGTTCTTCAGCTATAAAGTTAAATCACCAAAAGTGGGAGTTAGGGACTTCTGTACAATCCTATACTAATTAAAGTCACATTTTGAAAGAAAGAACATAAAACACCACCGAATAAATCCCAGTGACAGCTAAGGACTGTATGTAAATAAACTCCCTGAGAAACTTGATTGGTGCTTCAGATCTAAGACTGTGGGGGGGCATTGTGTTGCACAGGCAGCGACACTAGAATCTGACAGTGGTTGCTGGTACAGCTGATCAGTTCGGCCTGCACAGTTAGAGAAGAAAGCCTGCCCTCTTGTGCCCGCCTGACACCCCCTCCACAGCTGCACGACTGCTGCACTGCTGAGCCCCACTAATTACATTTTCTAAATCGAGCCCTTAACTTGTGTTTGATGTGTAATTTTTTGTAGAATTTTGGCTGCTTCCCATATGATATTAATTCTGCCGAATCAGTGCCCCGGGTGTTGGTGTCACGCCAAATACAGCGTCTGGGTACTTATTTGGACGATGGTGAATTGTTTCTGTAGTATTTTTAACAGTAGGTAGATGGATTCCATTTACAGATATCTTCCGAGGCCAGAATACTACCCAAAGATGTGGGACAGTGCCGTTTTCATGGGAACTCAGTCAATGCAATTGTGTAACAAGTTGCCTGTAGTTGCTGCTGTTTTATCCAGTGACGCTCCCCAACGCTAAGAACTCTGCTTGACATTAATTTGGTCTAATCACTTGTGAGCAAAAAGACTTTTCATATTTATATATATATATTATAGAAATTGACCTTTGGACGACTTGATGTATATGTTTAAAAAATGTCTCCGGGTACAAGGCTTCCCAAGTCGAGTGGGTCTCAGTACCGACTCGATACCTAGCTGTGCCCAGAGTAACCGATGGAGGCCCTTTATTTATTTATTTTATTTTATTATATAAAGGGATTGGAAGGACACCACTTTAAATATTAGCATCATGAACCAAAGCTCTCTGGTTAAATGCATCTCCTGTTGATAAGCTACTTTATTCGTCAGGCTTTTCTTATGTTTTATTGCGATGTGTATTACAGTGATTTTTGAATTCATACCGATGGACGGCGTATCAATCCTTCAACCCTCCTTCAACACTGGCCAGCCCCTGCTTCGAAGAGCTGATAATCGTTTCCCTTGTTCCGGCTATAAATCACTGCTGGTTTCCTTGTATGTTATGAATTAACTCTTTGGCTAATCACATCATGACATCAGCAAGCAGTCTATAAATGGGAATCTGATTAGATATATTACCAGGACGGCCATCACCTGTGACTGTGCTTGGATGGAGAGAGAAAGGACTGCAGGGACGTCAGGGATGAATCAGCCTCTCAGATTTAGGGGTTGTTTTAAATCTCTCCCCCATTTGAGAAACACAGAACTGTGCATCCATAGTTTGTAGGCCGAGGGATGACAGGCGGGCAGTGCGGACCTGGTGTCTGAATGCCGCGGTGCTTTGTGACGGGACACTGCTGGATGTATGTAAGTGGGTTGTGTGTTTGTTTGCATGTCTGTAAAATGTACACAAATATGATTAATGACTTCCAGGGATCCAAACATCTCCTGTTCAGATTCAATAAGTTGTAATAAATACATTTAATGACTAAGCTGTAAACAGAGAGAGATGACTCACAATGCGTTATCATCCCACCAAAGAGTCAGTAAAGAGAACAAGGAAATGTGTACATCTATCCTAAATTTATGCATCTATCTATCTATCTATCTATCTATCTATCTATCTATCTATCTATCTATCTATCTAATCTCTCTCTATCTATCTATCTGTCTATCTATATACATATACATTTCCACACCATACCCCTCACTGTTAAGGAGAAAGTTTCTCTTGTGAAAAGGGAAAATAAGTATTTAAATACAGAAGTATTTACAAGTTGCCACAGACAGACACAGGAGACACGTCTTAGCATTGCTCATTTTGTTTTAAGTTTGCCTTAATTGAAGTTAGCATTGTCTGTAGTTTGCCTAAATTGAAGTCAATTCAGCTGCTGAGTTGGTGAAAGTAAATAGGCTGTAGAAAGGAGATTTAGTCAAGGACTAGCAGGGATTCCAATGACATAGGAAAAGGCAGAGCAGAGATTCTGCAAGACAACTTTAAAGAGTTAGGAACAAAACTAATGAGCAGAACCTCCACAGCAGTTTTCTCTGAAATACCTCCGGTACCACGCGCCAGGCCAATAGCGCATACAAAAGGGATGGAGATGATTCTGCAAAGAGACTGAAAGGGATCAGGAAAGCAAAGAGGGAATCTTAGAAAATGAACAAGATGTGGCAAATGTTCTCAATTAAGATTTCACTGAGGTTTTTACAAAAGAAAAAATGGATAACATGCAACAGGTTAACAATCAGTCCAGTCAAATGCTAAGAGAGATCAGGATAAATGAGGAGGAGGTACTAAAGGGACGAGCAGAATTAAAAACAAACAAATCACCTGGGCCAGATGGGATATTTCCAACAGTACTTAAAGGAATGAGGGAAATTATTTATAGGCTGCTAACTCAAATATTCCAAATGACACTTAGAACAGGGGATGTGCCAACTGACTGGAAGACAGCAAATGTCATCCCAATCCACAAGAAAGGGGACAAAACTGAGCCAGGAAATTACAGACCAATCAGTCTCACCTGCATCACCTGTAAAATGTTGGAAAACATGATTAGACAGAAAATAGAGGAGCATCTTAATGAAAACCATATTCTTGGAGATAGTCAACATGGGTTTAGACGAGGCAGATCATGTCTTACTAATTTATTGGAATTTTTTGAACATGCAACTGCAGCTGTAGATCATGTGAAAGCATATGATATGATATACTTAGATTTCCAAAAAGCTTTTGATAATGTTCCACACCAAAGACTGATCCTCAAATTGGCAGCACTGTGGAGTAGTGGTTAGGGCTCTGGACTCATAGCTAGAAGGTTGATGTATAGGAAACAGAAGCTGTTGATTAGAGGAGTCGCTTCTAACTGGATTGAGGTTGTTAGTGGTGTTCCACAGGGATCAGTATTAGGGCCTTTGCTTTTTCTAATCTGTATTAATGATCTGGACTCTGGGATAGTTAGCAAACTTGTCAAATTTGCAGATGATACTAAAATAGGTGGCTCAGCAGATACAATCTCAGCAGCACAGGCTATTCAAAGGGACTTGGATAACATTCAGTTGTGGGCCGACACCTGGCAGATGAAATTCAATGTGTGACACATGCAGGTAACAAAAATGTCCACTGTAATTACACTATGGGAGGAACAGAACTAGATGAAGTAATGCATGAGAAAGACCTAGGAGTCTATGTGGACTCCTCACGTTCTCCATCCAAACAATGTGGGGAAGCAACAAAAAAGGCAAACACAATGCTAGGATATATTGTCAAAAGTGTAGAATTGAGAACAAGGGCAGTGATGTTCAGACTGTACAATGCACTAGTTAGAGCTCATCTGGATACTGTGGACAGTTCTGGGCTCCACACTTCAAGAAAGATATCGCTGCTCTAGAGGCAGTTCAGAGGAGAGCAACCAGACTTATTCCAGGTCTGAAGGGAACGTCCTACTGAGAGACTGAGGACCTGAACCTTTTCACCCTGGAACAGAGGAGACTACGTGGGGACTTGATCCAAGTCTTCAACATCATGAAAGGCATCGACCACGTCAAACCAGAGGAGCTTTTCCAGATCAGCAGGGACACGCGCACCCGGGGACACAAAAGGAAATTGGGCTTCAAGGCATTCAAGACAGAAAACAGGAGACACTTTTTCACACAGAGATGCGTCACAATCTGAACAAACTCCCCAGCGATGTGGCTGAAGAGACAATTTGGGAACATTCAAAAACAGACTGGATAGGATCCTTGATCACTTAGTTATTAATGGGCACCAAACGAGCACGATGGGGCGAATGGACAATTTCTTATGTTCTTATGTTATTATGTTCTAAAGATAGTAAAAATACAAAACTGAAATCTCATGATTGGATAAATCTCCACCTCCTGAGTCAGTACTTGGCAGAAGCCCCTTTGGCAGCAGTTACAGCGGTGAGTCTGCTGGGTTGGGTCTCCACCGACTCTGCACACCTGGATTATTACACCCACATAATAATAAGAAGAACCTAAATAACATGTTTTATTTTCCCAGTATTTAGAGCTATTTCTCTAATTAAATCAATTTAAAAACTCACTCAATCACTTTTATTTCTCAGCGTTTGTAGCTCCTGTGTCATTAAGGGATGACTGATCCCGTGTAATAAATGAAAGCAGACTTTGTCTGGGGAACACACTGTGACATGATCCACTTGAGCGTTTGTCAGTGCTGTGTATATTGCGCAGTTTAGTGTAATATAAAATACTAGATTATTGTTTTATTGTCTTAAATTGGCACGTTATCATAAAACACAATACTCATGGTAATTATGTTACAATAACAAAATACACTCAGTTTTACACACATAAGCTTTGACACTATTTGTACCTCAGGGTTTCCCCTTGTGATTGATGTGTGTCAGAGTGAAGAGGGTGGCTTCCAAATGAAGCAAACCGGTTGTGTAGAAGTCTTCAATTCACAGCGCTGTATAAATGACAGAAATCGCTTTAACCTGTGGGACAGTAAATGCGGTATTAACAGGAGATCCTTCACCTACTCAAATATTATCGCTAATTGCTAACTGGAGTCAGAAGCAACAGACGTCCACAGAAAAAAGGTTATTTATCACCACAATCCTCTGCGCTGAATCATCTCACATTATCCGGGGAGAATTGACATTTTGGAAGCCGTTCAAATGCATTTCCCGTCAGAAAGAATTGATAATCTTGACTTCAGGCAGCAGCTAAAACAATATTATGGGCTCTAATTTTGTAAGTCACAAATCAAGAGCGTCCAGAAGCTGTGCTGAGTCGTCCTGGAGCTGCAGGGCCACAGTCCGGCTCCTGGTGCTGGAGAGCCACAGTCCGGCTCCTGGAGCTTCAGGGCCACAGTCCGGCTCCTGGTGCTGGAAAGTTTCAGTGGCCTGTCCTCTGTAAATGGGTCAGTGTGCTGTGTGTCCGTGGCCCGTCCTCTGTAAACGGGTCAGTGTGCTGTGTGTCTGTGGCCCGTCCTCTGTAAACGGGTCAGTGTGCTGTGTGTCCGTGGCCCGTCCTCTGTAAACGGGTCAGTGTGCTGTGTGTCTGTGGCCCGTCCTCTGTAAACGGGTCAGTGTGCTGTGTGTTGAATGCCCGTCCTCTGTAAATGGGTCAGTGTGCTGTGTGTCTGTGGCCCGTCCTCTGTAAACGGGTCAGTGTGCTGTGTGTCCGTGGCCCGTCCTCTGTAAACGGGTCAGTGTGCTGTGTGTCTGTGGCCCGTCCTCTGTAAACGGGTCAGTGTGCTGTGTGTTGAATGCCCGTCCTCTGTAAATGGGTCAGTGTGCTGTGTGTCTGTGGCCCATCCTCTGTAAACGGGTCAGTGTGCTGTGTGTCCATGGCCCGTCCTCTGTAAACGGGTCTGTAACTTCCCTCTTCTTTGCTGCGTCTCAGGACTCCTTAGTGGATCTGTGGTCTTCTTTCTAATGCATCTGTAAATATTATTGTAAACTAAATTAAACAGGATCTATCTTATAATTCATTACACAATAATATTCCATTTGGGAACAAACAAAATGTATCTGAGAAAGCTTTCCATACATGTCACACAAACAGCTGTGTCCCTGGATGCCAGAGAAGGCCTCACCAACCTGGGAGTCGCAGACTGCGATGGCGGCTCCGCCCAGGTGCTGGATCTGAGCCACGGCAGCTGTTTGCTTCTCGTTTGTCCTGCTTGTGCTCCTCAGTGACTTTCTTCTCTTTCTTCTCTTCCAGAGATGTCATCCATGCTTTTGCAGGTCTTCAGTTCAACAGAGTTATTCCAGGAGCATAAGAAGTGTGTCAGAGAGTTTCAGGTGAAAGGATTATTATAACATATTAATTACACTTGCAGATTAACTGTCCTTATTTATATACCTGTAGTACCAGAGTTGGGGCTCTTCGATTATAGTGATATATCTCGCAGTTCTTACTTTACATTGATATATTTAAATATTGTTGTATTTTATTTTTATATCTCTATTCTTCCGTAAAATGCATCTACTTAAGACACAAGGTCAATTCTCCAAATATTCTGCTATAATACCTCTTTGTGCTTTAAAACAAAGTAAGTTCCTGTTTCCTGTGCTATGGGACACTTACACTAGTATAAAACCAAACTGAATTTATTGAAAATAATAAAACCATGTCCAAATGTGTGTAGCCGTAGTTTCACTGTGAGGAAGACATATGGTGGCCCTTTCACTGTGAGGAAGACACACGAGTCAGACTCTTCTGCATGTGGCTGAGAAGTGGTCAGGAATATCATCTCCAGCCGTGGCCCTGACATTGCACCGGCTGTGATTTGAGTCGTGTCAATACAAGGAGTAAACAGTGGTAAAAGCATTTTTAATTGTCAGATTTGTTTAAAATATATAAACAGTTTGCGGTGCAGCTTGGAGACCATTTCGGTGCAGCTGAATACTTAGGAGCTTAATGGGCTTTCATTAGTGACGCATCTTTGTGATAAGAGATCATTTTAAACTGACAGGAAGCAGGGAAGAACATCGGGTCCCGGCTTGCAACACACGATATATCCCGTTCCGCACTGCTGTCCAACCTGTGTGAACAAGCCGGGCCGCTCCGGGGTTCTGCCTGTCCTCGCCTGGGGGAGACAAACACGGTTCAGAACTATTTAAGGATGCCAGAGACAGACCATTTCAGTTTTCTGATTTTGGAAGGGTCTATTTATTGACTTACTTATTTAATACCTTAAAAAGTGTCTACTGTTTTACTTAACCAGGGGACAATTTTACTTCCTTTGGCTTTCAGATATCGCCTTTTCCTTTCTAAATGTCTCTCCTGTTCATTTGAAGGTCTGTGTGCAGTTTAAAATCACAATTCTCCAGGTTCCCAGTCTTGCCTATGCATCCCTGCACGTCTGCGAAGCGGGGCGGAGCCTGTTTGGCCCGAGGACGGGTTTTTCAGCTTCACCATCTGCTGACAGATAGGTAGTGTTTATTGAGAGCCGTCCCTCCAGTGCCATCAGTTCGCTGAGTGGGAGGAGCTTCCCTGTTACTTCGGTACTGTTGGTTATAATTATAGGAGGATTTAGAGGTTTAAAATGACAAGGTAAGAGAAAACCTACAGGGGAAACAAGTTGGCTACAATTTTAAAGACTATTGAATATTTTTTTTACCTTTAATTGAACTTAAAAGTCACTGAAGGTAAAAATAAGGGCCGATCTTTGTGTTTGAGATAAATGTTCTCCTTTTTATTAAGAAACAGTTTCACATATGTGGGGACTTGATTCAAGTCTTCAAAATCATGAAAGGCATCGACCACATCAAACCAGAGGAGCTTTTCCAGATCAGCAGGGACACACGCACCCGGGGACACAAATGGAAATTGGGCTTCAAGGCATTCAAGACAGAAAACAGGAGACACTTCTTCACACAGAGAGGCGTCACAATCTGAACAAACTCCCCAGCGATGTGGCTGAAGAGACAATTTGGGAACATTCAAAAGCAGACTGGATAGGATCCTTGATCACTTAGTTATTAATGGACACCAAACGAGCACGATGGGGCGAATGGCCTCCTCTCGACTGGACACTTTCTTTACACAAAACTATAATGTTAAAGATGTATTTTCGCTTGAGCAAAGGTATTACAGATTCCATTAATATGATGTCTGTAACTGAAGAGTGGCCTCCTCTCGTTTGGACACTTTCTTATGTTCTTTATTCTTATAAAGAGTTACATAAAACTAATTTTGGAAACCACTGGGTTTCGCTGCTCAAGTAATCGGTGTGTTTCTCACTGCATTCGCTGTCTCAGCTCTTTATTGTTGGAACAGACATTTTGTACTTTTCCCACTTGGAATACATGATGTCAAGTCACGGGAGGACTCTACTCCAGTCCACACATGCTTTTATAATGATTTTTTCCCAGAGTCGATACACACAAGTTCTGTAAACCCTCTAGCCTCATAACATTTAAAGTGTTTTTAGAAGAATACCCCGACATGAAAATAAATTCTGATTTTGCTAGGTCAGTTACCCATTTAACAATATCATCATTTGTCATCTTATTCCAATTTAAAAATCTGTCATGATGAATGGATGCCGGACAGCGAATTCTGTTGCATATACTGCTGTCAGAAAATACAATCTCCTTTTGATTACCAATGGAATGCATTTAAAAATATCAAACTGCATTTTTATTACAGAAAATGAAAACAAAAACCATCTTGGGAATTTCCACATAGGGCCATGCACAAGCTTAGAATTTAACAATTGGCTCCTATAAATGTCAAATGATTTATAGCCTAATACTTGGCCAAACCATTTCCATGTACACAGTACTGTTGCTCATTCAGTCAACGTATAAATATTTTCACAATGGAGTCAAATCTGATATCGTCACAGCAAGATGGGAAATAAGTACATGATTGTAATGAGCTGATAACATTGTAATTAACCTGCATTCAGCTGTCAGATCTGATCTCTTCCTTTGTATGGTTTTATTCTTGCTGGGTCACCTCTTTCTGAAATAAAAGATATGTGACAGTCACTAGTCCGCCGTTGTCTTCGAGATATTTTTTTGTGTGTGTATTTAGATGCTGAAATTTGTGATGAACGTCAATGTACTGGAATGTCAACACCTAAACTTTTTTTAAATGATAAAACTTTGTGTTATGTGCATTTTATTTGATTACTCTTTAGATTTAAAGTTACATTTTGTGACCAAACAAAAAAGGGGACAGGGAAGAGTGTCTCAGAGTTAAATGCCAAACACACACCTTAGCCACAAATTGCTAAATTCAGTCATCGTTTCAATAGGTGAAACGCAACACCACAGTCTTCAGGTTCAATTATGACTTCATGGACTATTTTTGCGAATGGAATGGAGGATCATAATTAATCCTACAAAAGACATAAACTAGAGCAGTAACTCAAATTGATTTCAATATCTGTCTTTATTCAAGACTAATCAACTGAAAACCACTGTATAATAGATTTATAGCTCTGACAGCACAAATATTTTTCATAATCACATAAATGCAGGTTATGCCAAAGATTTGCGGTAAAACGTCCCTATTTCAGTCTTTAGAATCATTGATTATACAGGAGGTACTAGTTTTCTCCTTTAATGTTTTCTCAAGCAGCCAGTATTTCGAAGCCTTTGGAATCACCTCTTACATTATTGTGGTTAGTCTGCTCTCCAGATTAACTTTTCTTCCAGTAAAACTAAAATATTTCCAGTAACACAATGTCTGGCAAAGAAATTCATAAAGCGTGAGAGTTACTTTATAGCACAATCTATAACTTGTGGACATTAGCTGTATTTTCCACTTCTTTGCCTCAGTTTAAATGACCTAGTTGTGGGTTATTTAGTTATCTTCTCAATATAAATAATTAAAATAGCTACCAGCAGTTAAACCCAATCCAGTCTACAATAACCACTGAGGAGCGAAGCGTCTCACTAGCTCTGAGTTGTGTAGGTGGGAGGCCGGATCAAACAGACCGGATCTATGAGCGCAATCCACACATGCCAGTTCTGAGCCGGGGCCCGAAAGTGGGGGGGGACACATTCCTCAGTTCCCTGGGTAGCTGGTTCTCTGCAGGGGACGGGGAAGGGTGGGGGGGGCAGGAGCTGTGGCCATGGGAGACTGCAGAGCGAGGGGAAAACCTATTTATCCAGAAAGCAAAGGAGCAGAGAAGGGATGAGAGTGGATAAGAGCAGGATGTCCAACCCCAGTCCCGGAGGGCCGCAGTGTCTTTAGGTTTACGTTCCGACAAGAACCATTGAATACTTTATTAATTTGATGATTTTCAATCTTACTAGGCTTGGTTAAGATTATATTTTTGTTTATTACAGCTAATGGATGGAAATAAGCAGCTGACTCAAGATGCAGTACCCACAGAACATGCTGAATATTGAATTAGCACAGCATTGGTAAAGAAAAGACACAGAGGATACTATTGATGGTTGTCAGAAAGAATCAAAAAGAGAGTCACAGAGAAGAGAGGTGATGATGGAAGGAGAGGGAGAGGTATTGAGGGTAGAGGTGGAAGATGAGGGTTTTCCTGGAGTCACCAGAGAGGTGGAGGAGGGAGGAAGAAGGCTGAGCTACAGGTGAGAACAGCCAGGGGGATGAGAGTGAAAGGTGGGTTGAAATGAATGGAAGGAATACAGGAAGAGAGAAGAAGGCCTGACCACTGTCCTCACGGATATAGCGTGATATGCCTGGCAGGGAGACATGTAAACCCAGATAGCCAGTGATGAGGGAAAACAGGAGAGTCCTGATGAGACTAGACTGCCTTGACAACCGCCATTTTCTTTCAGTTTGAACATAGAGACCAATAAGGGTTAATCAGGCCAACAGGAGTACTGCGGTCCTCACCCTACCTCCAGCAGAAACACAACCCTGCCATTGCTAGTTCTGATAGAGAGGTCAGCTGTCACTGCTTTCTTCTTCAGGGTAATCTTTGCCCACAACATCTTAATCATCCACCATTAAAGCCTGAACCAATCAAGCATGCTGTGTACCACCAATAACATGTATCTGTTTGCTAACTTCTGACCAGGGTCTGTGACTCTATCCTGTTCGCTTCCTGATATTTAACACGCAAAGACTTGAGCCACCATTATTCGTCCAAAGTAAACGTGTTCTGATGTTCACAGCTATACTGGTTGATTAAGCAAACTGTGCGACACCTGCTGGAGTTGCATAAGCGAGAAATCATAGCCAAGATAGTGGGTTCAAGACTGAGTAATAGGCAGCATGGATGATAAACATCTGTGGTCTGGAGTTCACTTTCGTTCCACTGTGTGAGAAAAGGGGTTGGCACTCATAGGACGGAGCCACAGGTTGGGTGGTGAATGGTGGTATGTGTTTTAAAGCTTATCTGTGACTATACACTCTGACAGGAAGGAGAAAGGAGCATGTCTTTAGAGAAACACTGTATGATTAATAGCTGCTGCTTGGTTATTTTTAAGACCTTTTATACATTTGTAAGTTGTTTTTATTTCATTATTGCTTGTTGGATTTAATTGTGGTTCACCATGTTAGGTTTATCTCTGATAACAACATATTGAATTGTGCTGCTGTGTGCATCACTGACTGGCAAATAAGGTGCAAGATATTCAAGCTATGTTTTATTTTATTCAGATTCTGCAATCAATTTACATAATGCGAGAAACATCTAGGGATCAGAGTAGAGACGGCAACAGAAGTCACAGCAGGAGTAAAATATCATACAGCTCTGAAAAGTTCAGAAATCAATGTTAAGTTGTCTCTTATTTTTTTCCAGAGCTGTAAATGCAACAACTGCACTGCAGAACTGAAATGTTTCTTTTGGTCTAAACAGTTTTCCAGACACGTGGTAAGGCTGGGTACGTGTGTTTTGGGGAACCGGACTCACAGTGAGGCAGAGGCTGCACATGACAGATGTAACTCCAGAACTGGTTGTGAGTCTAAATATGTGAACTGATTAGATTAAAATCCTTGAGACATGATGGTCACATTATTCCCAGGGAACAGCCGCTGCTTCGCTGCTGCGTTACGAACTGTGCCAAGCCCCCTGGGAAGACACAAGGAGCCAACACGCACTCCGGTCCTCGGCTTATGATGATGATGAAGTTTGACAATAATCATGTTTTGTTTTCCACTGATGTATGAAAGCTTTAGTCCAGCCTCCGACAGTGTGTGGATCTGAGCTCCTGAGCTACAACAGAATTTGACCTCCGCCCACTGACATGATACCAGATATAATGAACAAACAGTGCAGCTCTCGTCAATTACTGTAGGTTAGTGGGCGTTTCATTTTACTGGCGAGTTCTCAGGGGTTATGTGGATTGGAGCTGTCCCGTTTCCCATGCTTCTCAGAAACAGAATAACGTGATTTAGACATATACATGTGCTTCTCTAGACCTTCCCTTAGCTGCCCAGCACATTTAATTAATGGCACTTGGCAGACACAAAGGAAAAGCCAACAGGGTTTATGAATTTTTGTCAGGATAGATTTTGTGCTACAGTGTAGACAGTGGCTACAGCTTTGTATGAACTTCTCAGATGAAGGGGGCCCCTGAGGGGCAACTAAATGGAATCCACAGCATTGACCACAACGCCAACGCCCTTCCCCCCCGCTCTCACCGGAGAAAACTCTGTGTCCCCCTCCCCTCCACTCTCACTGGAGAAAACAGTGTCAGGAGCTCATGGGCATCAATTTAGATTACTTTTACAAAATGTGAAAACAACAAGAAAATGTTCTGCCTAGGGTCCCCACAGACTCTAGAATCACCACTGCTCAGATGCCCCCCATCTCTTGGACTATTAGGATGTTATTAATTGAAGATGAGAGCAAATACGGTCGGACCCCTGGGTTTAGAGGAGCTGTATCTGTTCTTATCAATGGACAACTTAAATCAGATACAATGAACATACAAAAATCTGTCTGGATGAAAATCACCTACAGCACTCAATCCTTCTAAATTTGGCATCACAGTACAATTTGCTAGATGTTTCTCAGAATTATGTAGTGATAATCTTACTTTATCTTGCTTTAATTACTTTTAATTACTTTTAACATGCTTTTACAGGTGAGTACTGTAAAACTCTGTGATAGACTTGATTGAAAGAGCAATAACTTTATGACGTGGGGGGATTGACAATCGTAAGTAATAATGAAAGTATTTGCTGTGTTATAATGAAACATATTACACTCTCCATGTCTAAAGCTTTCACCCAATTTGACTCATCAGGGATCAGGGATGGAATTAGCTAGAGTTTCATAACACCGTGAGAGAAGATCCAGTTTTTGAATGGCATGACCTTTGTCACCCAGACTGAGGGCTCTGACTCATGTGTTTGCTGTACAGCCCTTCACTGATCAATCATCAGATGTCCGTGTGAAGTGTGTCCTTGCTCTTTAGTGAACAGAAAAGTCTGACGCATCAGACCCATGCGGGACTTGGATTGGCTGAGGTGGTTGGCAAGAGATGAGTTGTCCTACCTTCGAAGCGTTGTTTCACAGCATGCTTTTCTAAATTATGAGGTAAACCACAGACTTGCCAAAGTGGTAGTGCTCTCGGAGAGCTCTCAGAAAGTGTGGGAGACCAAATGACAAACCGTTCGGTGTGACAGCCCCAGTGACGACTCTGGAAATACTTTTACAGCGAGGTTTCTGACAGGGGTTGGCTGCAATGGCTCACCCTTAACAAGCTGCCCCAGCTGACACACGAGATCAACAAGTAGGAAAATATGATTTATGGCTGTGAACCAATAAAGCCTGAGAGTTAATTGCATCCAACTAAACGAAGAAGGAAATAAAAGGCAGCGGAAAATCCCTCAGGTCAAGCTAATTACCAGGGGTCTGCGTAGGAAGGTTTGTTGAGTACGCCTCTCTGGTCAGGACTTAAAAACCCATTGCTGAGTGTTTTCAGGTTCTATGGTCACATGCTGTGCATATTTCATAACCTCACTGACACCAGACTTTAAAGCCAGATGGAGAATGAGATAGCAATCAATGCAAAGTTACATTTTAACCAAAGATGATTAATAGCATTAACGAGAGACCTTTATCTCGGCCACAGGAAAGACGTAGAAAGATTAATTTAGAAATGATTCTGAGGTCATGGCCACAAAAACAGAGAGATTTTGAAGCTGCTAAGTTAGATTAGAGAAAAAAGTTGATGCAGAGTCTGGTAACACCTTTGTGTGCCATTGATTTAAACATTGCTGTATGCTGATGCCACACAGATTTTCCCAAATAATAGTTCAGAGTTAAGAAACATAAGAACATAAGAAAGTGTCCAGTCGAGAGGAGGCCATTCGCCCCATCGTGCTCGTTTGGTGTCCATTAATAACTAAGTGATCAAGGATCCTATCCAGTCTGTTTTTGAATGTTCCCAAATTGTCTCTTCAGCCACATCGCTGGGGAGTTTGTTCAGATTGTGACGCCTCTCTGTGTGAAGAATCAATCAATCAATCAATTTTTATTTGTATAGCGCCCTTCGCAGGGTAGCCACAGAGCGCTTTACAGACTGGTAAACATACAACAAATGTACAGCAAAATAAAATAATCCATACTTAATACAATACATTCAATTAAATATAGACCTTTAAACAGTTTACATGATCTAAAATAAAGTAAGTGAACATTTAAATAAATAAACCATTTAGGCACGGAGAAGAGAAAAACAAAAAACTCCTATGGATGGCATGTAGGAGAAAATGAATCTCTGGGGTCTACGGCTTAGGGCCCAGGCCTAATGGCTGCCTCCCCTCCAGGCAATGTATTTGTTACAGCAGCAAGGAAATCAGAAAGTTCTTTATCGGTGCTGCTGGCTGTGCTCTTCCCTCTGGAGGAGGCCTCTTGCTGGCCATCAGGGGTGGGGGGGTTGGACCATCAACAGACTTTGGATGGTGATGGCTCGACAGACTTTGGGTGTGGATGCCCCGTTGGCTGTGGTGGGGTGCCCCGGAGGAGGGTTGTGCCTCATCAGACTTCCATGGTGGGGGACGAGGTGCCTCGTTGGACCCTCGGAGGGGGCTGTTGCTGGAAGACAAGAAGGCAGTTGTGCTCAGATTCTGGTCATGCAGTGCAGGACATCTCCAAAGACAGTTGTGCATTGCATGTCTATGGCACACCGGCGGCACTATGGGCTCGAAAAACAGAGACTAAACAGATGAGTCTTCAGCCGTGATTTGAAGGCTCACACAGAGGGGGCATCTCTTACATTGGCTGGAAGATCGTTCCACAGCTTCGGGGCCCTATAACTGAATGCTCGACCACCTGCGCTTTTCTTGTGTATTTTAGGGAGCACTATGTAACCGGCTTCCTGTGATCTCAATGGCCGACCTGGAGTGTATTCAATAAGGAGATCTTTTAGGTAGGGAGGTGCCAGTCCCTTTAGTGCTTTAAATGTTAATACGAGCACTTTAAAGTCTATCCTGTAGTGCACGGGCAGCCAGTGAAGAGAAGCCAATACTGGAGTGATGTGATCATGTGTTTCTGTTTCAGTTAGGATTCTTGCAGCAGCATTTTGGACTGAAGTGCAGAAATAGCTGTTTGTGCTGCCTGACAGAATGGCATTACAGTAATCCAATCTAGATGTAACAAATGCGTGTATCAGTTTCTCAGTGTCCTGTAACGAGAGGAATTGTCTCAGTCTAGCAATGTTTCTAACTGGATCACAGATGACACCCAGGTTTCGTGCCATCTCCTTAATTAAAGTTATCATTACTCAGTTTTGTCAGTGTATGATAAACAAGTTAGATTTTAAATTAGGACTTCTGTTTTGTCAGAATTAAGCATAAGAAAATTACTTGTCTACCATGTTTTAATCTCGGACAGACAGCAGATTAGTGTTTCTATGTCTATGGTATTGTTAGGATTTACTGACAAATATAATTGTGTGTCGTGTTTCCTGTTTTCTGTCTTGAATGCCTTGAAGCCCAATTTCCATTTGTGTCCCCGGGTGCGTATGTCCCTGCTGATATGGAAAAGCTCCTCTGGTTTGATGTGGTCGATGTCTTTCATGATTTTGAAGACTTGAATCAAGTCCCCACGTAGTCTCCTCTGTTTCAATTTATCTTACACTGTTCCACAACCTTCATGCCATTGGGTAGCACATACACTGTCATGTGACGGTTGACAGTCAGGTTTTTAATTAGTCTTTTTTGTCATTTCTGGGTAAGCACTGGTGTCTGAAGATTTGTGCCACAAATAACCCGTCTTTGATCCACGAAAGAATGACCTGGATGGACAATAAAGCCACTCAACGCCCAGCAAGTCCTGTGGGTCAAATCACCATAGAGCTTCTGCACACCATGGCTCAAACCAACATACCAAGACACCCACCTCGTCCTCAGACCAATCAGCCTATGGATGTAATCTCTGTCAGTATTGTTTACTTCGCTTTATTTTAAGGTCGGTCCTGCCAGGGGATTAACATCTTCCACCTTGAGGTGCTGGTGGCGTGTCGTCTGCGCAGTGAAGCAGGCCCTGTGGGAGGGACGGAATATCTGTCTATTCAATAAGCAGGAGCTGGACCCGATTGTCATCGCGCGGAGGGGCATGGTGCTCGTGAGGGACTACGTCAATCTGGAGGTCCATCAGAGGGGCAAGGAGAAAGCCTATAAGAACTGGCACATACAAGATCTGGGGGAGCTCAGGATCCCATGATGGGACCCACCTCCGGGGACGGTCAGTTCCCCCTGCTGGAGCCCGAGTCCAAGATCTTTTAACCATTTTATGAATGATTGCTTTTAAAATGATTTTTAAAAATGAATTTTTAACTTTTTTGTCAAATACATTGTCCGTTTTGGATTTAATTTTAAATGCATTGGACCTTTTTTGTTTGTTTTTTATTTTTACCTTTTAATTGTTTCTTTATTTTGTCCAGTGCATTTTCAGTTATTTTCAATGTATTTGAGTTTTATGTTGGTAGCAGTTTTTGCTTTAATCACGCTTGTTTTGTTGTTTTGTGCACTTGATTATTAATTAATTAATTAATTAATTAATTATTTTGTTTTTCGTTAAATCACAAAGATTTTAAAAATTTTAAGTGATCTTAAGAATTGTATTTTAAAAGTTTTTAATCATAAGTATTAAAAATTTGAATTGTTTTTATATGTAATGTAAAATACTATAAACAATAAAATTTATTTATTTTAAGGTCGTCTTGAAACTTGACCATCTGCCCGTCTCCACAACCCCCCTGGAGTCAGCGTTACAGTAGATATCCTCTGGAATGTCTTAACTATTTATCATGAATGTGAGCATACCGTGAGCTCAGTATCGCCACAGAGCCACGACCTCAGAGCTGCAGGAGTCCCTCTCATCAGACATTGTCTTCAGAAGTCAGAATTGCCTAATAAAGCAAGAGAAGTCCAGGAAATGCATGTGCGTTAGAGCGCTGGCAACGGGTCTGCATGCCTGCATGCCGCCCTTCATTCCTGACCAGGCAAAGGCCATTTATGTCTCTTTAATCCATTTCCTTGAGAAGGAAAAATGCAGAAGTGAACTTTCATGAGGCCAGTGCAGTCTAAGGGACATAAGAAAAACTGCTGCTCACATGAGAAGAAACTGTGAAAGACTTATACACAGTATATACAGACATGGGACAAAGGAAAAACCTACATAAAGCGTCTCAGTGAGGTGTTGGGCAACATGAGTCCCAGAACAGCTTCAGTGCTCTTGGCACAGATTCTACGAGTCTCTGGACTCTACTGGAGGGATGGACACCATTCTTCCAAAAGATATTCCCTCATTTGGGGTTTAAATGATGGTGGTGGACAGCGCTGTCTAACACGTCGGTCCAGAATCTCCCATAGGTGTTCAATTGGGTTGAGATCTGGTGACTGTGAAGGCCATAGCATAGACCACTCCCATCAGGATAGAAATGTGTCACCATAGGATAAAGGTGATCACTCAGAATAACTTTGTCATGATTTGCAGCAACCCTTCCCTCTAAGGGGACAAGTGGACACAAACCATGCCAGGAAAATGCCCCCCACAGCAAAAAAAGAGCCTCTGGACCCCCTCGCTGTAGGGGTCCAGCAGTCAGGCCTGTCCCGTTCTCTTGGTGTCCCACACATGCACTCACCCACTTGTCCAGAACACGAGCCAGTTGAGCGTCTGTGTGACTGAAGCTCCTGCCATTCGTGCCCCAATAATGACCCCTCTTTCAAAGTCACTTAAATCCTTTCCTCTTGCCATCTTGATCCAAAATCCAGGTCAACTGGGCCTGCTCAGCATTTGTATACATGCACAGAGCACAATAGGATGTTAACTGTTTAATTGTATCATGCAGTACACCTGTTTGGAGGCATCTGCATTTGTTATGTTCCTCCATTCAATTATTCAGGTTTTTCCTTTAATCTGTCACCCATCTGTATATATATATATATATATATATATATATATATATATATATATATATATATATATATAATACAGTATATATGTATATAAAGGTAAATATATTTAGAGCAATATTACTGGAACCTTTATTCACTGAAGAAAAGGTTTGAATAATGAGATGTCAATTCTTTACTGTCAGTGGAAGTTGTGACACAGTTGAGAAGTGCAACAATTTATTGATTGTTGAGAAAAATGCA
Source organism: Amia ocellicauda (assembly GCF_036373705.1). Taxonomy (NCBI): domain Eukaryota; kingdom Metazoa; phylum Chordata; class Actinopteri; order Amiiformes; family Amiidae; genus Amia; species Amia ocellicauda. Next base: position 45,176,293 of record NC_089857.1, read on the forward strand.
CAGAGATGCTGTTCCTCTCCAGCGCTGCAGGAAAACCACAGCCTGTCCTTCCAGGGCCGCGATGTGCCGTTCAAATCATTTGTTGTTGTTGGCTTGTGTTTAGTGTTCAGTCCACAGTACCGCTGTTAGAGTGAAGTTTTGATAGTAATCCTTGTATTATCTCTCGAAGGAAACTTTCCAAGAAGTGAAGGCAGAAGACTATATGACTCAGCCTGGCAGTTTAATCTTCTTGTTACTGTACTTCCCCAAACCTGTTTCTTGTGTACATTCCAGATGGAAATGATAATATTTTTTTCCCCAACAGAAAACGTCCTCCAATGATTGAAGGGATCAGAGTGCCTTATGCCTTATCTTATATTGCTCTGGAAACACCCCCACACACATCTCCGCCTGGCATTCTGGATTCGCCCGTCCTGTCAGTGTTTTTCATGTTTTTGTGCTGTTTCCTCTCCCTGTTAAAAGGCATTGGCAAGCAACTCTTCATTAGAGGGCTTTTGAGATTGAAGCAACACTTATTTTCCAGATACTATTTTTGATGTAACTGTCATTTTGCAGGACGAAGTTAATCTTCACAGGATTGTTCAGACAGAGTCATGCAGAACACACATGAATACACAGAACATGCAGAACACGCAGAAGACGCAGAACTTGCAGAACACAGTAATTTTTCTCTGTTTAATAGTTATTCAATGATACGTGAACAATGGCAGCAGCCACTGACTCTTATTCTGGTTATTCTGTCAAACGTAAATGTCGTTCTTAAGGTGGAAGGCTCTTTCTGCTCTCAGCTGGCTTTTCGTCTCTCCGTTCAGTTATATAAACGGTCTAGTTGAAAAGTGTCGTACTTGCTCTTGATGTCTCAGGGTTCTGTATCTGCTGTTCCCAAGCCTGTTTATCCCAGGGATTATCCCAAACATCTTGATATAATAAGACCAGCCAAATATGTTGTGGTTTGTTTGGCACACAGGGAACGCAAGTTGGTATTGTAGGTTTCAGTGGAACAGCAGCGTTACACAATCCAAAGCCACGTCTCAATTCACAGAGCACTTCTGAAACACCAACCAAGTGCTGTCAAATATTTCCACCGCTCGGCTGACAGCACAAGTGGGAGAAATGGGGACTCGTTATTCTGCTTATGCGCTGTTATTAAGACACTGGACAGACATGCTAGGGGAACTGCACTATAGGGGCTGTGCCTTATATGCTTTTGCACACAGTAACAAAGAGTAACTGGTCATTTGTGTCTGCGATGCTTTACATGACATTGTGTCACAAAGCTTCTCGTCAGCGTTCTTTGGAGTGGGTCTACTGTAGTTTCTGACAGGGGTAAGAAGCTGTGAAACATCGCCGTCACAGACACCGGCAGCTTTGTGACATTTTTGCTACTACTTCACTACTGCTTACAAGCACATGGTGTTCATGTCTCTCCACTGTGTCGTGTCATTAACGCTTGGACTCTTAAAGCAGTGCAGAGATACTGTCCCCTGGGCCCACAGCGCAGCCCTGTATGTGTGACTGTCTCAGAGCGGCACAGGTCTTGAGCACCTGGTGAAGATAACAGAGGAAAGTGCCACTGAATTATGAAGGAAACCAGCTATGTGTCACCACATGTGCAGCCAGAATGAGACCACATTGTCCACAGTGTTGTTCCAGTGACTTCAGCACCACCTGGCTTCCGTTATTTGTCCTGTTGATCCCTCTCCTGCCAATGCCAGGACCTGCAGCAATGTGGACCCACGTTAGTGTGAAACTGCCGTCTCCACGCCTGAAAGATCCCAGACAGCGCTCTCTTCCCTAATAGGAATACAGGCATCCACTGTTTCCCACCTCTCGGGTTTTCCTTCTGCTTTCGTTTCCCTCTTGCATTTAATCTTCTGGTCATATTGTTCCCATTTCCCATGGAGAGAACTACACTACTATTCTGATTAATCAGCTGGAAACTAGACTGGGACGAAGTAGGTGTGGTGTGCATATTTAAGTTCTGAGAAACCCTTCGTATCAGTCTTCCCTGTTTGATCAGTGATTGAACTTATTAAACCTGCACTGCTCCCAGCTGCAAGCTCAGCAGATGCCGGGAGAAGAAGCTGAGTGTCTGATGGAGGGCTGCCAGGGCGCAGACCCAGGGGGAGGATTGAGAAAAGCGAGGGCTGTGGTTTCCAACTTCCAGTAAACAACTTTTCTATCATGCATGAAAAGCAGAAGTCAAGTGGGCTGCTTTATCTTGGTGCTTCTCTTTTTATTTTTAATTTTTTCATGTATTTTTACAGAAAACATCTAACGCCCACTTTAGTCTTTAGTTTTACCACTTCACCACAGTTTTCAGAAAAATAAAAACAAGACGATGGGAGAAGAAGGGTGTAGGAAAAAGAGAGCGCAGCGGTTTATTTGTAACTGCAAACAAAGTGCAGAACCGCCACAGAACAAAAACGGCTGCGTTGTGCCGAAGCTTCTCCTGGTCGTAACTTAGGAAGGTTTGCGAGACCAAAATAATTATTTAAGTGAGTTAAGGTAAGTGTATTTCATGCAAGCTGGCTGACCATTAGGGTTAGATCCTTGGCTTAAACAATAACTTTCCCTCAGGTTGGATGAATAAGATATAATCTAAATAAATATAAATAAATGTATAAATAAATACAGATAGAGGAATGCACAAAAGGAGGGTAGTCAGGAATGAAGACAAACTCATTTGACTAAAACACAGGAAGATAAGATAAGGTGAGACCACTCTGTTTTGCACATGAAAGACTTGGAGAGACTCATCAGACGGGTTTCTGGAGGCCATCGGGGCTGTGATCAGAGCGAGCGTCTCTGAGTGTCTCTGTGCGCCGAGGTAGGCTCAGGGTAGTGCTGACCCGAGGACACAGAGAGACAGGTCTGTGAGTTACATTCGTATAATGCCGGTGCAATCTACAGCTGATGGAGCAAGAAAAAATCCACTAGTGACATGAAAACATCTTCCCAGTCTCTCCCTGATCACACGCTGGAGAATATTTAAATCAGGATGTTTCATTTTATGGAGAAGTGGGCATTGTTTCACCCCTGACTAGAATAAACAGACCAGCCTTAAAATAGTAACGGCAGCCCAGCTATTTATGTGCATTTTTGAAAACTCTTAGATACATTCCAGTTTGGCATCTGAGGAAACTGTTCATATTCCATTTCACTTGAAGCCTTCATTTACACAGAGCTGAAGGTGAACAGTGAAAACAATCGACGGCCCCTCCAGCTCTCTGTTGCTTGAGGATATGTTTAGCCACTTGAGATGCCGGGATTGCAGCCATCAACGATCCTCTGTTCGATCAGGGGCTATCAGACAGGCATGGGCTGTCTTTGGGGGGTCACTGAGATTCCCAGAGCTCGGAGCGGTGCTGTTGGAGAGGTGCTCTGGGAATCTCAGTAAGTAAGATTTGAGATTGAGATCTCAGTAAGAGCATAAGCAAGTCTAAAAGCCAGTGAGAGGAGCCCTCAAGGCCCATCTGGCTCATTTGGATATAAGCTGATAACTAACTGACCCAAGGATTTAATCCCTCTGTGTCCTGAAGGATCCACTTCTGTCCACTTCAGTCCACTTCACTGGCCCGGCTGGACAACTCGCCCCAGACTCCCACAGCCCTCAGTGTGAAGAAGAGCATCCAGCTTTCAATCAAGATACCACTTCCTCCTCTTCGCTCTTGTGTCTCCCGCGCTGGGCATCAGGAGGTTTCTGACACGGCTCCTCGCAGCCCATACCTCATGGTGAGGAAGCAAAGTCCAATTAAGGCTCCCCTGTAAATTACTTTCTTGAGGCTTTTATGTCTCTGCAGTGCTGAGTTATTTTCCCACCTTTTATCCTCAGGCATGAAAAGCAAATGACTAATGTGCTGACATTTCTGTGTTCTAATATTTAATGTATTGCTTCATAAAGACAAACATTTCTACTGATAAAACTTAAACTTATTGTCCTCGTGCCTGGAGCTGGACCAAGTCCAAACTTTGGCCTGCCTGCAAATTGCAAGTTATGAAGGTGTATCCAATTGAGTTTTGATTTATGAATTGTAGAAAGTGGCTTCTAACAATAAATTAACCAATTCATGCTTTGTGTCTCGCTGCTTGGTCACAGTTTTAATTTGGTCTAGACCCTAGCTCCCTAGCTGACATTTTTGTCTGTTTTTTTTATGTAATCCAGTTTTAACCAATTATGTACTATTTGTAGCTTAAATTATGTGTGACGTAGCTTTTAAAACACAGCTGTGGCTTGGAAAGGGCCGTGCAGATAATCAGGACTGAAACACTTAAGATATTGTTAGACAGTACGGTGCACATCCTAGAAATCTGACTTCATTTGGTCCTTAGATCAAGTTTAGGATGAAGCCACTGCCCCCCCGAGGTGCAGCACCTGCCTGGACCCCCGTCTTGTCTTTAGTCAGTCAGTGTTTATAAGAGCTCTGTCTCTTTCTGTTTCACACAATTTGGTCCTGAACGTGACCTCAAAGACTTGAGAAACACATTCGAAGACATTGCGTGAATTAAACCTGTGTTTGTAGAGATGAAGGACTTTCTAGAGCGACGGATCTGTTTATCATTGAAGCTACATCTCAGTCTTGGTGCTCAGCTCTGATACGAAGGGAACACATATTTTCACACTCATCTCTGAAATTAAAGAAAATCGCTTGAAAAACACTTGGCGTCGGATTCTAAAAGATCATTTCCTTCCACAATTAATCTTTCCACTGTTATATATATATATATATTTTTTTTATTATTATGTACATTGGATTAATTCCAGTTATTCCAGTAATGCTTAATCACCTCTGGGGAAATTATTAGTTCCTGGAAATGTAAATAAACAGCGAACTGAGTAACCCGATATTAATTTATTATTATTATTATTATTATTATTATTATTATTATTATTATTATTATTATTATTAATATTTTAAATTTTACTCTGGAGAATACTGTAGCATGCAGAATGACATTGCAAACTGAGCTCTCATGCTAATATGATGACAGTATGATTTATTTTCCAGACCATGTTTCGGTCTCCAAACTTTGACCCATCTGCTCATAGCAAACGACAGAACCATCCACATAGCGATTACCCTCATGATTAGTACAACTGAGTACAATGTTGTATTTTTCTATTAGCGGGTGGGTCAAAGTTTTGATTTAATCCCAGCCAAAATCACAGAGTATAGGATACTCGGCTCATGTGCAGCTGCTTTGGCCAAGAATACCCCACAAAGCATTACATCTTTCATTCTTTCTTTCTTTCTATCTATCTATTTATTCATTTCCTGTGACAAAAATAAACAAAACTCAATAGAACAAATATCCTCTGCTGGACTGCTTTTCCTGAGAAACCAAACTCAACTTTCTTGTTTTTTTCTATCGTTTTTTTAAGGTGTTACTCATCTTTACTGATGTGATAAATCACAGACCTGGGCTGTCAAACAGTTTAAAATAACTTGGTGCAGATGACTTGATGAAACCGCACTGCATTAGCCAGTGCCGGCAGGCTGCCTCTCCCTCTGTACCTGCGAACCCAAGAGCCCAGGTGTGTCCCGCGGGCGAGAGCGACACCGTGCCGAGGAACGCCGGATCTTCTGAGACATTGTGGAACAGCGCTGCCGGATCTCAGAGAAAAGGGCTGTCGCGGGCACTGCTACAGCAACAGCGCCAGGGGGCTTGTCTGTGAAGCTCTGTCACTGCAGCTGTCTGGAGGGTAGTGTCACTGAATTGTTGAAACACAAACACACACTCACTCTCACAGATATTAACACACTGACAGCAGTTGAGGTTGCATGTATGTGTGTGCGTGTGTGTGTTTTGTGAGGGACTGTACACACTGTTCCACACCTGGGTGAACTAGTTCCGCACCGCGTCCCCGGGCAGTGTGTCTAACTCCACATGCGATGAGGGCAGGTGACGCCAGCAGGTGAAGCGAGGTCAGAGCGATTGACTCGATTGTCTGCTCTGGTCAGGAGGGCAGAGAGGGGTCAGGTGTGACTCCATCAGGGATGAGACTCACCAGCTGGTGGGGGGGAACAGGGAGTCGGTTACGTCACATGTAAAGCCTCGAGGGCGAGAGGCTGAATTTGTGTCCTGGGGTAACAGGTGAGGCAGGAGGGACTGTTGTACAACAGGTGGGCATTGCGATGGCTCCGGCCCACACCGGCACACCGGCGCTCCACGCCATGAGTTTGGAACATCTTATTTAATGTATCTTCCCCCCATTGAGTTTTTCTTTTCTTGAAGTAGGATAATAGTGCAGTGAATGCAGTCCAGTTTTATGGTCATGAAAGAGCACAGTATGCTTAAACACATATGTTTTGTTTTGCACTGTGTTTAAAAACTACATTTATTTTATAAGGAAGAAAACCTTTTTGTATGTTTGTTTGTTTTTACACATTTCACAATAAGCAAGTGTCGCACCATGTGACCATTCAATACATCTGTGTTTGGCTTCAGATTGATACATGTTTATGACTAATAACCCATATTTCTGGGTCGGGTGAGTGTGCTCACTTCATCTCTTCATCGTTGGCTGCACGGCATGCTGGGTGAAGACGAGCTCAGTAGCACTATAAGGAAGTTTAATTCTTTAAGACCAGTGGATTATCTCACTTTCCCTGCAGCTGAGAGAAATCTGAATCCCCGTCATGGCAAAGACCCCCTTGGTTACAGGACCTCTGTGCAGTGACTACAGCAGCTGGTACTTGTTCGTACTCTGACTAACTAACAACGTTGCCAACTATTTGAAATGTCTTTGCTACCTTGCCTGAGGTGAATTCTTGAAGCTGTGCGAGGTCATGCTTGCTCTGGTCTTGTATGTAATATTCATTCCTACAGAATTGCTACTCACATTTTACAACGTAATTACTGCAGCAAGGCACTTTGTCACAGGGCTGTTATAAAACCAAAAAGACAGAGAGCAGGCCACTCAATTCAAATAAATGTGAATTTAGTGGATTATAAACCTAACCATAAAACAAAAAGCTTTGATAAAGGCACAGCTTTTATCAACAAAGCAAACCCTGACTATCGTGCTTAGTTTACAGAGCATTATTCCACAGAGTGACTTTCCTCCTTATAGCATAAGTGCCACTTAAAAAATTACAGACAAACAAACTAAATGCAACTCTAAAAGAGGATGCAGGCTAGTATTCCCAGTTTGTATTAATAGAAATGTGTTTTTCTTCCACTTTGTTTTTAATAAAGCAAACTTTGACATTTGACAGACAAAATAAGCTTCTCTGTTTAATCTTCCTACAACTCGACTCCTGGGCCAAAACATTTTCTTTGGCGGGCCGTACATGTAAAATCCCCATTGAGTAAATATAATAAACATAAATTAAACCCATTTTTAACTCCTCTAGCTGAGAACGAAACTCTCCGGGATCTCCCTGCCTTTTCAAGGACTGAGATTTATATAACAAAAACAACATGTTAGACGCACACAGCGGACGTGCCCTCACTGACATCTGACTACAGAGTTCTTGGACAATGTCTTCAGAGCGGCACTGGGTTCTGTCTCTGGTGACCATTGGTGTCCATCTCGTTCCCCTGCTCTCTTTCTCTCTGTCTCAGTTGTTAAATCATCAGTAACACCCAGTTGTATGTTCTGTGTGGTAGTTTTTTCACAGACTGACTAAATGAGTCTCCCCATTAAATCCCAAACGTTGGCACCGCACGCTCGTCTCCAGCACATTCACTGAAGCACAACCCCTCCAGTCCTCCCTCGCCCTGAGAAACCAAAGCCAAACTCCTGCAGGAGACTGCATCGACACCATCTCCCATTTCCCAGACACCACAGCTCTCTGTGGAGAATCCCAGTTTGCCTAACATTGTGGGAATTCAGTTCAAAGTTGGGAACGCGGCCTCGTGTATCTGTCTCCCACTGTTTCATTAACATCCCCCTTCATCTGTCTCTGTCACCATGCTCGGGTGTTCTCCCAGCCTCAGAGATGAACCGTTTTGATGTTGAGGCGAAGGGAAGTTACAAGAGGCGGAGGCAATTTGGGTTCAACAGGTTTGTTTACCCTGTGTTGTCTTGGAAGTCTCTTACATCACTGGGATGTCCAGGCAGGGAAATAATTACATAGTTACAATAGTTAATAGAACAATGTGTTCTCTCAACCACTAATTGACAATCAGGAGACAATGCCTGCTCCTCGTTACATCCACCTCTGTCTCCCACAGGGACGCAGTCCGGGACCCCCACAGCGAGTCCTGACTGGTGCCCCTGGGTGGGGGAGTGCAAGATAAGAGGCCAGTGAAGAAATATGTGCACATTTATAATCATTCCTACACACAGGAAATTGCTAAAGAGACAATCTGTTCAAGCCCCAAAAAGATTGCTGAAGATGAAAAATCCCCCAGTGAAAATAAAACGATTAAAAAAACAAAAACTGTGATTTGGGGTTTTACATGTAGATTTAATTAATCAATGTAGCAACATCAAAAGTAAATATGTCACTATGTCTACTAGAGAGCAATATATACAGCTCTGGAAAAAAATAAGAGACCACTGCAAATTTCTTAAATCAGCATCTCTACATGCAGCCATTGCATTCCAGTGTCTGTAGAATTCCAACACAGGTACACCTTATTCTACTGAATGAGCTACTGATTAGGTGATCACTTGAACCAAATCTTATTTTTGCAATAGGACCAGCTGGATGGCAAAAACAGTGGTAGTAGTACCTCAGAAGTAATTGGAATCAAACAATAACTATTGACCATGCCAAAAGAGTTGAAAAGGAAAGTTTTGAGTGAGGAAAAGAAGGGTTCAATTCTGGCTTTACTGGCAGAGGGATACAGTCAGCGTCGTGTTGCTTCCATTCTTACATTTTCAACAGCGGTTCATAAGGTCAAGCGGCAGACATTGGGGACAACAAAGCTACAGACCGGCAGAGGGCGAAAACGACTCTCCACTGACTAGGAAGACCGTCAACTCATTTGAATGTCACTCAACATCCATAGGATGACATCAAGTGACCTACAAAAAGAATGGCAAAGGGCAGCCGGGGTGAAGTGCACGGCGAGGATGGTTTGAAACAGGCTCCATGGGGCAGGGCTGAAGACATGCAAAGCTAGAAAAAAGCCCTTCATCAATGAGAAGCAGAGAAGAGCCAGGCTGAGGTTTGCAAAAGATCATCAGGATTGGACCGCAGAGGACTGGAGTAAGGTCATCTTCTCTGATGAGTCCAATTTACAGCTTTGCCCAACACCTGGTCATCTAATGGTTAAACGGAGACCTGGAGACGCCTGCAACCCACAGTGTCTCGCACCCATTGTGAAATCTGATGAAGGTTCGGTGATGATCTGTGGGTGCTTCAGCAAGGCTGGAATCAGGCAGATTTGTCTTTGTGAAGGGTGCATGAATCAAGCCACGTACAAGATTGTCCTGGAAGAAAACTTGCTTCCTTCTGCTCTGACAATGTTCCCCAACTCTGAGTATTTTTTTTCCATACCACACAGCCGGGTCAATCAAGGTGTGGATGGAGGACCACCAGATCAAGACCCTGTCATGGCCAGCCCAATCTCCAGACCTAAACCCCAATGAAAACCCCTGGAATATGATCAAGAGGAAGATGGATGGTCAGAATTAAAAACAAACAAATCACCTGGGCCAGATGGGATATTTCCAACAGTACTTAAAGAAATGAGGGAAATTATTTATAGACCGCTAACTCAATTATTCCAAATGACACTTAGAACAGGGGATGTGCCAACTGACTGGAAGACAGCAAATGTCATACCAACCCACAAGAAAGAAAGAAGAAAATAGAGGAGCATCTTAATGAAAACCGTATTCTTGGAGATAGTCAACATGGGTTTAGACGAGGCAGATCATGTCTTAATAATTTATTCGAATTTTTTGAACATGTAACTGCAGCTGTAGATCACGTGAAAGCATATGATATGATATACTTAGATTTTCAGAAAGCTGTTGATAAGGTTCCACACCAAAGACTGATCCTCAGATTGGAAGCTGTAGGCATTCAGGGTAATGTAAGTAGATGGATTATGAACTGGGTGATGTGTAGGAAACAGAGGGTGTCGATTAGAGGAGTCTCTTCTAACTGGAGTGAGGTTGTTAGTGGTGTTCCACAGGGATCAGTACTATGGCCTGTGCTTTTTCTAATCTATATTAATGATCTGGACTCTGGGATAGTTAGCAAACTTGTCAAATTTGCAGATGATACTAAAATAGGTGCCTCAGCAGATACAATCTCACAGCACAGGCTATTCAAAGGGACTTAGATAATATTCAGTTGTGGGCGACACCTGGCAGATGAAATTCAATGTGGACAAGTGCAAGGTAATACACGCAGGTAACAAAAATGTCCACTATAATGACACTATGTGAGGAATAGATCTAGATGAAGTAACACATGAGAAAGACCTAGGAGTCTACGTGGACTCCTCACTTTCTCCATCCAAACAATGTGGGGAAGCAATAAAAAAGGCAAACACAATGCTAGGGTATATTGTCAAAAGTGTAGAATTGAGAACAAGGGCAGTGATGTTCAGACTGTACAATGCACTAGTTAGAGCTCATCTGGAAACTGTGGACAGTTCTGGGCTCCACACTTCAAGAAAGATATCGCTGCTCTAGAGGCAGTTCAGAGGAGAGCAACCAGACTTATTCCAGGTCTGAAGGGAATGTCCTACTGAGAGACTGAGGACCTGAACCTTTTCACCCTGGAACAGAGGAGACTACGTGGGGACTTGATTCAAGTCTTCAAAATCATGAAAGGCATCGACCACATCAAACCAGAGGAGCTTTTCCAGATCAGCAGGGACACACACACCCGGGGACACAAATGGAAATTGGGCTTCAAGACATTCAAGACAGAAAACAGGAGACACTTCTTCACACAGAGAGGCGTCACAATCTGAACAAACTCCCCAGCGATGAGGCTGAAGAGACAATTTGGGATCATTCAAAAACAGACTGGATAGGATCCTTGATCACTTAATTAATGGACACCAAACGAGCACGACGGGGCGAATGGCCTCCTCTCGTTTGTAAACTTTCTTATGTTCTTATGTTCTTATGTTCTTATGTTCTTATGTCACAAACCTTCAAATAAAGCTGAGCTGCTTGAATTCTTGCGCCAGGAGTGGCATAAAGTCACCCAACATCAATGTGAAAGACTGGTGGAGAGCATGCCAAGACACATGAAAGCTGTGATTGAAAATCAGGGTAAACATTATTAAAAGTTAAAACATTAGTATTGTATTGTTTAAAAATGACTACGAACTTGTCTTCTTTGCATTATTCGAGGTCTGACAACACTGCATCTTTTTGTTATTCTGACCAGTTGTCATTTTCTGCAAATAAATGCTCTAAATGACTATGTTTTTATTTGGAATTTGGGAGAAATGTTGTCAGTAGTTTATAGAATAAAACATAAATTTTCATTTTACCCGAACACATACCTATAAATAGTAAAACCAGAGAAACTGATGATTTTGCAGTGGTCTCTTAATTTGTTCCACAGCTGTAAATACACACACAAAATGCCACCACAAATGAGAGAAACACTGGCGAGGTAAAGATACAGTCTAAACTAGTGCCCGGTATCCAAATATCCAGTATTAACTGTTTCTGAACACAGTGTAAGAAAGACTCTTCAACTTGTATTCTTTACAGATTAGATACTTATAATACAACACCTCAGCTAAGAGACCAGAGATAACCAACATTCTGCATATTCATCTCTCTGGCCAATCAGGAAACGTTTCAGAAAGGCCTCAGGGCTTCATCAGACAGGTGTGTTTGCATCGGGGTCTGAAACAAAATCATTGACATTGTCCCTGTGCTGCCCAAACTCTCCCGGCCCGGCGCACTCAGACACGTTGCTCCCACGCTCATCCCCGGGATCATGCCGTCACCTCAGGCAAAAACAAAGGGATGAATTGATCGGACAGAAATGCTGCAATCGCTCTGAGCAGGATAACCTGGGCATTCATCGTTGTGGAGTAAAGACACGCGGTTCCCACAGGCAGCAGCTTGAACAGCTAAACCACAGGACTGTCAGCGCTACACAACATATTTCAGCAGCAGGTTTACTGCGCATTCCTCCCTGAACACACAGGATCACCTGTTTTATTGGACGCCGATGATCGTTAATTCTTAAGTCTGTTTGTTCCTCTCTTGGAGTGATGAAGGCATTCTATGAATGTTTTACCTGCCTGTGGCTAATTGTTCATAGCTGAAGCATGTTTGGTAAATGTGTGAGATAACCCGTGTTGATTTTGACAGCCTTGTCTTCAGTGACGACCAACTTAAAAGATACACAGAATAGTTTCTAGGACACATTGTGGGACAACTGAAGACACCTTGAAGCGGCTCTTAATGTCTCCTCCTTCATCCCGGTCGCCTGTGAAGAGTTTGCTCTGAATGGCAGGGACAGGGGCCTGTGGCTCCGGTGCCCTGCAGGGGGTCAGCATCTGTGATGTCAGAGCTGACGAACGCAGAGATCTCCTCGCGCCTCAGACACAGGAGCTTCTCTACAGTGTGGAGATCAGCTCAGATCATCTCCTCCCAGCACAACCGTCCTCCAAGTGTTCACACACTGATGATCAAAGTGCCGACTGGACACTTTTCTTTTGTGCATTAAAACCATATTTCTTAGGATGTTTCTCATCAAACAGCTTCTAAAGAGAGCATATATTAAGAAAAGGAAACAAACAACTTGACTTTGTTTTAACCTTTGTTTTAATCATGAATGGATGCCCATCTGGTTGTGATTTAAACAATCTTAGAAGTATTTCATATTGTTCCAAGAGAATGACTAATTTCCTTAATGACAAAAGGGACCTTTAACTAGACTAGAGGAAGATGAGAAAAGCCTGGAATTAAATAAATAATAGCTGGACAGGGAAAAATAACCACACACACTCACAACGATGGTTTCGGTTTGTGTGTAGTAATAAGATTGGGGTTGTAGTTGCGTGATACAAACGGTAAGGGGTTGTGTGGCAAAAACATGATAACTGTAGTGTGGTGTGGCCATTGTGAAACGACAGTAAAGTGTAGAGTAATGTACCATGGCTTGAACAGTGGAGTAGTGTGGTATACCATGGAAACACCAGAGTAAAGTGTGCTGTGCTGTGGTAATGTGTGCAGGCCGGACTCGATCGCGCTGTCTCAGGTTCATCTCCAAGCATAGAGCAACAACACAAAATGAATGATCACAAATGGGATCATTTTAAAACGATGTAACAGTGGAATGATGTAGAGAAAGGGAGATGTGACACAGAGATCGACAGCTCTGTGATGCTTCAATTGAAAGCTGTGTGTCTGAACCAGCAACGTGTGATTGAAAACAGATTAATGAATTGACGTTTTCGTTTTCAAACAGTGCCCCCCAGTGGCAGACATTTCCATTGCTCTGTGATTCAGTAAAGAACAACCCTGAGAGCAAAGGGATGTGAACTGTGGTCCGACATCAAACACACATTCAGAAATGAAGGGGCAGGAACCTAAAACCAGAACAGACAAGGTGCCTATTATTGAGAGAAGCACAGATGCAACACACACAGGCCTCCATCCACAGGATATCTGGACTTAAATCTGCAAATACAACTTGTGTCACTGTCTTTAAAAGATGCATCAACAATATTACACACACACACTCCACAGCACTGATCTTGCTCTAGACCAGAGGTGTCAGACTCATATTAGGTAGTGGGCCACATTTGTTCAAATGAGACCTCATGGGGGCTGGATAATTTTTTGCTAAAATCAATTTGACTCTACACATGGATATTTAGGCTGCTTGTGGATTCATTATTTGAAATCATTCAAGAAGGCCTACAGATACCAATCAATGCATTGTTGGCACATGAAAATAACACACAATGTATTATTACATAAAGCAAAAGAGAACTGCAACAAATACATGTTGAACAGAAAGCATTTTCCTCTGCAACATTGACAAGAATTCATTTCAAGTAGAAGAGAGAAGTGCAACAAATAGCCGATCATAAGTGCCATAGAAAGTAGGTTTTATATTAATGTTAACTATTAATAATTACATATTGTGTTTGAATATCTGTGTTATTCATTAATTATACATTTGAAAGAATGCAGGTTATAGTTATAAAATGCCAAATGTCGGTCCAGAATAGCTGAACCAATCAATCAGAATTGCATGTTGGCACATGAACACACCAACATGTAAAATTGCAAATAGTAGAAGAGAGAAGTGTAAAAAAATTGCCTATTACAAGTGCCACAGAAAGCATTTCATACAACTATTAACAATAATTACATAGTGCTTGAATATCTGAGTAATTCATGAACTATACATTTGTCCGGAATAGCTGGTTCAGATACCGTGGTTAATGCTGCTGCCCTGTGATCAGTAGGTTTTGATAACAGTGCGCCATAGGGAGGTGTGACGGTGTGAAGGGATCCAAGTGCAGGTTAGAAGTTGAAGCAGATAATCCGATAAGGGCAAAACGAGAGAGAGAAAACGGAGGTCGAATTACACGGAGCCGCAAACACGAACCAAGGCTCGGCATTGATTCTAGAGAGAAAGCAAGACTTTGCGATGAATCTGTGAAGCAGAGAGGGTTTGAACGAAGTGAATGAAAGATTGACCAATGATAGCAGAGGAGGACAGAACAGCTGCACCTGGCAGGAAAGAATGTGGAAAGACTGGGTTGACTGGGAAAAAAGGAAAGGAGAAGCACTAGACTAGTATCGGGAGAGGGAGACCTCTGGTGGTGAACTAAGGTGGAAACAGGGGAGACGGAGACAGGAGGCTGTGACATTTCCACTCGCTGGTTTGAGCTCAGATTCAGTGGGTACAGGGATTACCGCAAATAAACATGGATTGGAAACCGAGATGAAGAGAGCTGGTTTTGGAAATGTTTACTTTATTGTACAATTATGTTTTGATAACTGCAATAGTTATTTTTGAACTATAAAATATTGCTTTTGAGCATTATTCCAATACTTACGTATGCACTTGTTTCATTCTCTTATTTTATGCCGTTTATGAGCTTTTTGCTTATTGTAGGATATATAGTTATTCATGTTTAGACTGCGTGTGCGTTTAAAAAAACAAAAAAGTGTATTGATGTTATTTATAGCAATAATATTAATGTATTATGGTCATATTTCAATTTAAATACTCTATTTGTGCTATGTAAATGTTGGATTTGATATTCATGAATACAACTTCTGAGTTTTATACGATGGTTTGCCTTTGACTGTCATATCGCAGCTGTTAAAGAGGTACTTCTAGTCGCTTCTAGTGTCAATTAATGCATCGTATCATAGAAACCGCTTACTTTGCTTATTACACAAAGTTGATTAAAACTGTATGCAAACGTTTTTTTATTTTTTTTTACACAAAACATCTCGGTCCGGATGAAACCTGCAAAGAAATACACTTAATGAAAGTGTTATCAGCAGGGTACTGAGGAAAGGGTGAGCTGCGCGTTAACAAACAGGACATTGTGTTTGTTTATTATTCTGCACAGCCTGTGCACTAATACACCACTAGAGGGCAGCACGACTCCAATTACACAAGTTTGCTTCAATAGTGGACGTGTGTACAGTAACCGTCTGTGGGTTTCCATTATCTTAATATTATATTCACTTCACCTCATAACGTCTGTGATGAAAGGATGGAAAATCGATTATTTATTATTATTGACAGATTCTACCTGATATCATCCATATTTACTGATCTTTAATCATTCAAAGATGAGATGTCAAGTCACTAAGTCAATAAGATGAAGGCATAGGAGGGCCAGACCAAGCAAATACTATTCTAGTTATAATAATAATAATAATAATAATAATAATAATAATAATAATAATAATAATATGAAGAAGAAGTGCGTGAATGAGATTCCCACAGTTTTACCTCAGCAGTCTTGGAGGAATTATTATTATTATTATTATTATTATTATTATTATTATTATTATTATTATTATTTATTCTTGCCATGATTATCATGCTGTTTAGGACTCAAAATGTTAAACATAGCGTTTTTACTTTTCAAATAAGCACTCTGGAATCTGTATGGGAACCAATCAGCGAGCGAGAGAGAGGGAGGAGTTTCCTTGTATAAAAGCTTCCAGTTCCAACCTTATTGAACAGATTAAAAGTTAAAGTGTCATATTAGATGGGTACGGCTCTCAATCTTGATGTTGTCAAAACCCCCAACGTCAGGCTGGGGAACGTGGCCGTCTGATCCAGAGCTCCTGTCTGCCCTGGGCATCGCTCATCCTGGCCTGGACTCTCCAGAGAAATTAATGAGTTAATGAAACAGATCTGAGCGTGCCGTGGACCCAATCAATAGCAATCCCCCAAACTGTATAATTTATTTGGTACAGGAAGCATTGTTATTTTCTCTAATATATTTTTCAAGAGAACGGTAGCTGGACACACCAGGGCTCTCAGAGATCAGAAATCCTGAGTAGATTCACAGGGTCCAGACATCTAAACTGAGAACTCAATGAGAGCATCGGCCTGCTTGGGATTTGTCATTTATGGCGTTCTGTGTAATTAGAGGTAAGTGAACAGGGATGCCAGGTGTATATTTTAAATCATTTTGACTCACGATGCATTATTGCGTTATTGTGTCGGTGGCAGTGTGGGCGCACACACACACACACACACACACACACACACAGAGACACACTCACTGACACACACACACACTAACACACACACACACACAGACACACTCACTAACACACACACACACACAGACACACTCACTAACACACACACACACACAAACACACACACAGACACACTCACTAACACACACACACAGACACACTCACTAACACACACACACACACACACAAACACACACACACACACAGACACACTCACTAACACACACACACAGACACACTCACTAACACACACACACACACACAAACACACACACAGACACACTCACTAACACACACACACAGACACACTCACTAACACACACACACACACAAACACACACACACACAGACACACTCACTAACACACACACACACAGACACACTCACTAACACACACACACACACACACACACACAAACACACTCACTGACACACTCACTGACACACACACACACACACACACACACACACACAATGCCTTGCTTTTGTTACACAGAAAACTTTTCAAAGCTCTTAGTGTAATTGGATCTAACCCTGAAAGGTATGGGTACGAGGTCATCTCATGTTCATCGCTGCATCACTTCTCACGTTGACTCATCTCCTCAGAAAGCAGCTCTGATGCAGCCGGTTTGATGGCACTTCGCCTGCAGGCCACCGTCCGACTGGGTCTGGGTCTGTCGAGAAAACACAAAACAACTGGAACTCAATGCGCCATATTGTTGGTCAGCTGCCTAGAAAGCCATTACATCCCGTTAGAGAGCTCTCTTTGTATAAGGTATTGATCTGCACATGACCCACAGACTGCAGAGAGAGAAATAAAACTGATTACGTGCTTTTATATAATATATTTATATGCATAATATATTTATGGGATGTAATCTTCAGGGCTTCTTGTGTTAACCTACATCCTGGCACAAAGGTATTTAGCAGTACACAAACAATCCTCTCAAATCGTACAATGAGGGCGCAGAATAATCTTATAAAAGCATGGAAACTGAGTCTCCCATCACCCAACAAAAGTGACACAAAACACTGACACACACAAGTGTTAACAAAAGCACAGAGACAGCACACAACACTCGGATTGTGTTGCAGTTGGGGTTGTGCTGACACAGCGAAGTTCCCTCCGTGCACAGCGATCAGATTCCCGCAGTGGATTCTAATACAATCAACCGGCATCAGGAACCCAGTGAGTGACATCAAATCTCCCCAGTAATAGAATTAAGAGGGAAAAATATATATTTCCAATAGCAGGAGGCCGGTCTGGACACTGGGGGAGGGCAGGACTCATTGACGTTTTAATGGATTGCTCTGCTCTGCGAGTTTCTTTGCCAGCAAAACCTCGGTCTTCCGATGAATTGATCGGGCAGGATTTGCCCTGAAGTGCAGTCTGGTGCTATCTTTTATTTAATGGAAACGCTGTTCGTTTAAACAGGAGGTTTGGATTGGGGAACCATTTCAGCCATTACCCATGAACAGTGCATTGAAGCCTCCAGTAGAGACAAGGTAACATAAGACAGTGTCCAGTCGAGAGGAGCCCATTCGCCCCATCGTGCTCGTTTGGTGTCCATTAATAACTGAGTGATCAAGGATCCTATCCAGCCACATCGCTGGGGAGTTGTTCCCGGGGTCTGAGAGCTGCCCGGGGTCAGGGTTGTGTATCTGTGGACAAGGAGGCTGAGGAAGGACGAGCGATGCTGTTCGCTCCCCCCACTGGTCTGCACACTACCCTGTGCTCGGTCTGTGCTATAGTATTTATTATGTCATTTTATTCCAAGTTGAAAGGTAAACAGTGAACCGTATTGAGATGAATGTGTATAAAGTCAATCAATACTACACTCACACTGAAAGACTGAAATCTAGGATCCATCTGCTTAATGGACTACAAAAAGCAGATATGGAAGTGACTCCCCTAAGGAAGCACGTCAATTCGTCCCGACAATTTGTCCCCGTGATAATTGGTACCCACGTCAATTCGCCCCCATCGTTATACGTTCTCCATTTGTAACCTAAGTGCATTCACTTATTGTAGAGCCATAGGACACACACATGTGTATATATAGTAGGCAGGCTATACAAATATATATATATATAAATACACACAGAGACACAACTATTTTGTATTATTTATTATAATGTATGGTTTTAATTGATACATTAATTTGAGACTATAACCCCCAAAATTTAGCTTTATACAATTAGTCACGACACTGCAGGCTACTTAAAATAGGTTTCATATTACATTTCTATATTAGTTGGTGCAGTGGTTAGGGTATGACAAGCCAAATTATCATTCAGAGATATCTCTAAATGCATTTAAAGATATCTTCAAATATTTAAAGATATCTCTAAATCATTTAAAAATATCTATAAATGATTTAGAGATATCTGCAAATCATTTAGAAATATCTAAATGTACTTTTAAATGAGATATCTTGAAATGATTTGCAGATATCTCTAATTGATTTGCAGATATCTTTAAATGATTTAGAGATATCTTTAAATGATTTAGAGATATCTTTAAATATTTGAAGATATCTGGAATTATTTGAAGATATCTTTAAATATTTGAAGATATTTTTAAATGATTTAGAGATATCTCTAAATGATAATTTGGCTTGCCATATTAGGGACTAGTACGGTGAACTGGGTTCAATTCCTGATTAGTACTTTAGTACATTATTTTCTTATGTGTACCTTATTATTATTATTTTTTAAATGTATAATTTCCTGGAGTAAAGGGTATCAAAGTAGAAATAACAATTAGAAGGCAATTAATAAGGATTTTAGATTCTCCTAATTAGAATTGCGTTTCAATAACACGGTTCAGGGAACATGAACTGGTAGCAAATCAGACAGCAAGGCAAATTCACTCAGTGGATCATTATTCGAATTCAGCCAAACTTAATGTAAGAAATTAATAATAATAATAATAATAATAATAATAATAATAATAATAATAATAAGGCATCCACATGTGCACTGAATGTAATGCTTAAGTGTAAAAACAACAAATGTATAAATTGCAT
The DNA here is from genome assembly GCF_036373705.1 of Amia ocellicauda. Classification (NCBI taxonomy): domain Eukaryota; kingdom Metazoa; phylum Chordata; class Actinopteri; order Amiiformes; family Amiidae; genus Amia; species Amia ocellicauda. The sequence continues at coordinate 45,195,964 of NC_089857.1, forward strand.
TTGTCAGACGGACTGACCCTCCATATGTAAGGACTGTATTTTCAAAAGCCTTCTAATTGTTATTTCTACTCTGATACCGTTTCACTCCAGGCGTCGCTGCAGCTGTCGTCACTAATTATATTAAACTTCATTATCGGGGTTATAGTCTCGAATTAATGTATCAATTAAATACATACTTTATAATACATAATACAAAATAGTTGTGTCTCTGTGTGTATTTATATATATTTGTATAGCCTGCCTACTATATATACACATATGTGTGTTCTGTGGCTCTGCAATAAGTAAATGCACTCATGGTGACAAATGCTCAAGTGGAGAACGTATAATGATGGGGCGAATTGACGTGGGGACCAATTATTGTTGGGACGAATTGTCTGGGACGAATTGTCACGGACCCCTCCCCTAAAGCCATGTGGTTGAGTATGTTGTTATTTCAGTGCTGTGGCTTTAAGAGGTGGTGGGCCCAGCAGACCCGACCGCCATCACTCAGATTCATCAGCCTTCGTCCTGACAGCGGCTGCACGGCCATGCAGCGCACAGTCCCGGCCTCTTCCCGTTTACAGATCTGTCTCTCTATTCCCAGCCCTCCTCTGTCTGAATGAACCGCAGCCGCGCAGGGAAGTCTGTTGTTGCAAATTTAATGCTGTCATGTTTTTCCAGCTGTGAATGATAAATGTTTGATGCATCTCGGCCGAGCCCAGGAGACTCAAAGCAAACAGGAGCTGCTTCGGAGGCTACGAGCACATCCTCCTTCCCAGGCTGCTGCACCAACTGCGGCTTTGAGAAATACTGCCTTCCTTCACTCAGACAAGCACATCGTAGTGAAGGAATACATACAGACATTTCAATGTGGACATGTGAGATCCTTACGATTCTGCAGATGCCCAACCTGGCCCATGTATGGGATGTATCTCTGCTATAAGAGGTTGATAAGTTAGAAGATGGTGCCGAGTCTTGCTCTAATGATGCCTCTTGGTCACGTGACTTTTCCTGTAATCAGTTTACTGGTCATGTTCTGTCAGCTGTTCAGGCATGTTTACTGCAGTGCTACAGAGGGTCAGTAGAGGCAGAAAACAGGCTAAAATAAACAATCAACGATGACGACGATCAGCCGTTACACTCCAGGATTGTAACAATAAACTGCACAATCATTGCCTTCTTCCTTGACATATATATAGCGAGAGAGGAGAGAGGCTCCCAAAAACATCCACATGGGGGTGTCCTTTTATTAAAACCGAACCAGTTACTCTGCCCCCAGTTGAACAGACAGCAGCAACTTTGCAACATCGAGTGCCATCTCTGACAATCTGTCTCACAGCTGTGCCGCCGGCCTCAGACCAAGCTCTTCAGGTGTGAGGTGACCTTGTGGTTCAAGCACAAGATCAGACCCGCACGCTGTTCCCGTGTCGTACTGTCTGTGTGAAACTTGCATCATCATGCATGTCTGGTTCTGTCTTTTGTTCAGGTGCGCTGACTTCAGCATTATATCATAACCCTGAAGTAGGTCCAGGCTTCATCTGTGTCGATGCCTAGTGTGTGAGCATGTCACAAGGAAGGATTTTCCATCCTCCTGTCCAGTTTATCTCTGTAGTATCAGTACAGCCACTGCAACAGTATCACAGCAAGACCAGTTTGGCATGGACCCTGACAGGGAAGAGGTTTCTATTCCCCAGCTGACATCTGAAGACAGACAGGTCATTTTTAACGAAGTCCCCTGAAGTGTGAGGTCGAGCGCAGCAGCTGGGTATCGAGTCTCAGGCCGGGGCAGAGCACGGACATTGGGCGGCCCAGGAACTCATTACAGCACGTTAGCCAGGCCTGAGACAAGCAATTACCCAAACGCTTATTTAATTCCTTGAACAGAGCAGGAAGCAGGGTTGGCCATCATGCCCTTAAGCAAGTACTTGCATTCATAGCACATACAGTTAGGTCCAATAGCTAATGTGCCTTTTTAATATGCGACCTAAAAAGCATTGAGCTCTGGGCCCGACTGTCAGCACATTTCGTGAACGATTAACCGAGCAATGAGCAGCAGAAAGAATTATGTAAGTTTTGTGGATTATGTTTTGTTTTGTTTTTCAAGAGCTGTTTGAAAAGTAATTAAATCTGATAAATGGCAATGTTTAAAGCACCAGAGGAGGAATCAGACGAGTTTTTGACACATAACAAAGCAATAATGATGCTAATTATAAGAAAACGTGTCACAATATTATGCTTTACGGCTGAATGTCCCTGTTTTAATTCTGATTGAATTAGTCCTGGTGATTCGTGGGGTGTGTGTTTCCCATGGGTCTGTGTGTGATGCCCGGTCTGATACACTGTTCGTTTCTGAATATTTTCTGGAAGGGAAGCAGCTACTCATTAACTTTGAATGGGGATGGGAGCAGCTGCTCTAATTAGATTGCGCCAGGTTAACGAGGGGTCTGTCAACAGGGTATTTTAGGAGGCAGTTTTTATAATCATTATTTATTCATTCGTTTGGGAATGATGTCTTAGGGAAACTCATGGGGCTGAAAAGAATGATATTAGACCAGATCACAGTGCACTTCCAAGCTGCTGTGTGAGAAACTGGGTTCAGAAATGAAAGAAGCCCATATTTATCTATGACCTGGAGCCAGACCTTCAATAGTGTGTTAAGGCTGATTTAAAATCCAGCAGAGGCACTCAGGATAGCCCAGGGGAGACGGGAAGACAGAGCTGAAGCCCGCAGGTCCCTCTCTCACTCCCTGGCGCTCACCTGTCTTCACTGTAGCCTTGAGAAACCATGGAAAAATACAGCATGGCAGCGGTTTGTCTTTTTACAGTGTAATTTCCTGGCTAGCAATTGAAGCCATTCTGGTGCATTGTGGGTAACACTTCCATGGGCGGTTATATAATTTCAGTTTTTTTTTTTTAAATAAGATCTCATCTGCTCAGTTATTTTCTTGTGAATTAGATCCTTTTCAGATGAATTTACCAACTCTAACCTTTATGCACGGCCTCGACTTAATATGGTTTATACAAGAGAAACCATAAAAGAGAAGCAGTTGAACAATAATGGCAGACAATTCCCTGAATGTCTCGTGATTGATTACATGTCACAGCTGAGGGGGTTCAGTTTGAAACACGTAACCACTACGCCACCTCAACTAATGAGCAAGAGAGGAACCCACAACCTCCTTCGAATTCTCTTCCCGGGCAGGCTCGATCGGACCCCAAGACACAACAGCAGATGGTGAGTAAGAAGTTATTTTATTTTATTTAAACAGGATTGGTTTAACACGCACTGAGCACAAAGCTGTGCAAAACAAGTGGCAAATAAACACAAATCAGAGAAGATAACAAAGGCAGTAAATACACTAAAATCCACCTTCAATAATTGGGGTGCATAAGAACTAAAATACCCTAACATAAAGAACAAAGAAATAATAATGGATCTAATAAAACTAATCTTCCTGTAACTCACAGCAAGCAGCAACAGGTTCAGAGGCGTCTCCCAGAGATGCTCAAATATAGTGACTCGCAACCAGGGATACTGTTAATTCACTCCTGTCTCGTCAGGTAGCTGCCACCCCACGAACCACCTACAGGTAAGTGAGATGCATGCTCCAGGCCGCAATTTCTCTTCAGTGCCTCTAGGACCGGTTAAGACGGGCAGAAGCTCGGACTGGCTTGGCACCGATTCCCCCGGTTCTAGGGGGCTTTGTATCTCTCCTCTCAAAGGACCAGAGCGCCCTGCTTTTATAGGCAGGACAATAGAGTCAGGGGTGCAGGTGACGGTAATTAAGGAGGTGATGTGGTGAAGTCCATGTGGAAATGCGACCAGGCGGCATATGATTGGCTAATAACTTATTTTGAGTGCCGGTCCAGCCTGGCGTGAATCGGTGCGGTGGAAAGTGCAATGGCAGCTCTCATCAATAACCTCTGGATCACACAGCGCTTAATGCTCCAGCTGTGCTGGAGAGCGTCTCAGTGCCTGGCTGCATATCAGAGCCCAGCCCATTAGTTTAAATTGCCCTGTCAGGCATCAGCAGGGCTGCGGGGGGGCATTCACAACAGAGTGGCTTTCAATGCACTGAATAATCATCCCCTCCGACTCGCATGCCAGATTAGGCCCCTGCTTCAGCCCTGATTGCCAGGGTGGTCCCTTCCTCACACCAGAGGCCCCGAACCTGTCACTGACTTCATCGAGTCTGAATTGCTTGGCGTGTCAATAGCATGTTAAACAGCGCAGGTATTACCCGTGTGACTCGTCCCTGATAGCTGTATTGTGGGCAAAGGAAAGAGAGTGATAGATTTGAACAAAGATAATTAAATGAAGGAGAATTAAACTCCTGGGAGATTGCCGGTGTTGTCCCCCGATCATCTGTATCTCCACTGTCCAGTTCTGAGAAACTTAGAGGCTGAATGAATAAATAAATAGTTAAATACATACATAAATAAATATACAGCAGACATTTATCTCGTAGGAACCTCAGACAAAAAGGAGAGAGGAGAATTGCCCACAGGCCATCCGCTGTGTATGAGCTAGACCAGACGTTCTGAAAATGACAACAACGCTACAATTATAGTTTCCCTGCACTTCATCTTGTATAGATCCGTTTTCGTGTTCATTTTCGTTTTTTACAGGGATCCAGCAATGTAGTTGTCCTGTATGAATTGCTGAAGTGCCGTAATGGGTTTGGCACTGAGTTTCCAGAAGCCGGTCATTAGGGTCTTTCTGTCTTTCTCTTTCTCCGTTAATGAGAGGATATCACAATACTGGCGCTGCACACTGACTGTGGTGAGAACAACAATATTCTCGCTGGATGTCGTCTTCCTTTTCCTTTAAAGTGCTGCAGCTCCAGGGAAGAAATCCAGGATTAGGGGGAAATATTTGAAGAGCTCTGACTGTCTGTGTCTCTGTTTGAGATGTTCCTTTCAAACTGTGGACCTTGCCAATATGCCAAGTGGTGATTTTAAATGAGTGGAAGACACCTCATCTTAGTCTTATTGACCAGCATTGAAAGGCATTGTCGACAGGCAGGGACACACGGACCCGGGGACACAAATGGAAATTGGGCTTCAAGGCATTCAAGACAGAAAACAGGAGACACTTCTTCACACAGAGAGGTGTCACAATCTGAACAAACTCCCCAGCGATGTGGCTGAAGAGACAATTTGGGAACACTCAAAAACAGACTGGAGAGGATCCTTGGATCACTTAGTTATTAATGGACACCAAACGAGCACGATGGGGTGAATGGCCTCCTCTCGACTGGACACTTTCTTATGTTCTTATGTTCTTCATGTTTCATTCGTTGGTGATTCCCAGGCATATGTCTTCATCCTCCAAAACTGGAGAAGACTTCAAAGGGCAGAGAAGGTCGTCACTACAGCTTCTGCAAAGGGGACGCTTTAATAATGCAGGAGACCTTTTTAAGGAGACGAAAGATCTCAATGCAGTGTTAGATGTGGCCGGTGGCGAAGGCTGAGACTGTTTAAAACTTCCGCCCCGCTTCTCAGTGAGACGTCGAGGTTCCTTTCTCTTCCTGTCTCCTGCCATGCATTTAATAGTTGTGAATGCAGTTGCTTATTATGCTTTTGATTTAAATTGCAGTGCTGTCTGCATACAGCGTGTGTGTGTTTATGTCTATTCAATAACTATACAATACAAGAGTTTGAAGAATTTGTTATATTTCTGGAATAAGACTTTTAATAATTTGAGGACTGAAACTGCAAATTATAACTGTATTTCATTTCAGGCATGTCAGACTCAAAGATCGATAACAATATTACAAAAACGATTGTGAAAATAAAATGAATGAACGTGTTTGTTTTATAAAAGCTTATTCCCACTGACATGATTCCTCTGTACTCAGGACCACAGTGACGACATCAGCACTGTGTAAGAATGACATTATTCACTTCAGGCCACAAATGAGCTGAAATTACATGTGACAAATGGTTAATTCAGCACTTTCCTTCATTTACAGAGATAAACCTGCGAGTGTTGTCTGTGTCAAAGTGCGGGTTGACCAGGTCCGTCCAGATGAACAATGTGAGACTGCGTACAGCCCGGTGTCGGCACACACTGACTCTGACCTGGTCATGTTACCTGTGTGTGCCAGGTAGGCATGTTGAATAAGTCTCCCAAAGCAGAGCCAAAGTATGATCTGGAAAACTGAAATATCTGCAGCACAGAGAGTTTAAGGGACAGGGTGAAACTGAGAGTACCTCTAGTCCTAATTCTTATTATTTAATGGTCCTCAGTAGTTGCTTGCAGACAAAAGGAGCACTAATTTAATCAGGAGATGACACTGCGGTCCCACAGCCCTCCCTTGCAGCTGATATATGCACAGAGCGTCGTCTCTCTGCTGTCGGAGACGCTGCAGTACATCCGGACGCAACTGCTTTCTTGTTCTGTGTCTCGTCCGCTCTCCTGGTCATGTGACCCCCTTACCAGAGTGGCACGCGGCTCCGCGGCAGCTGCTTGTGTGCGTATTTGTTGTATAGTATCATAGAGTTCCTTATTATTATTATATAAAACCACAAATGTCTTTAATTAGGATTCAAATAAACAGGAACTGCAAGGGCATTCGATTGAGATTAGTGAAATCCTCTTCTTTTAATTTATAAATATGCACAGACTAAAAATAAGGGATCATATAGAAACATAAGAAACGTAAAAAAGTGTCCAATCGAGAGGAGCCCATTCGCCCCATCGTGCTCGTTTGGTGTCCATTAATAATTAAATGATCAAGGATCCTATCCAGTCTGTTTTTGAATGTTCCCAAATTGACTCTTCAGCCACATCGCTGGGGAGTTTGTTCAGATTGTGACACCTCTCTGTGTGAAGAAGTGTCTCCTGTTTTCTGTCTTGAATGCCTTGAAGCCCAATTTCCATTTGTGTCCCCGGGTGTGTGTGTCCCTGCTGATTTGGAAAAGCTCCTCTGGTTTGATGTGGTCGATGCCTTTCATGATTTTGAAGACTTGAATCAAGTCCCCACGTAGTCTCCTCTGTTCCAGGGTGAAAAGATTCAGTTCCCTCAGTCTCTCCGAGTGTGAACCCTTTCATAAAGCTTGATATAAAGCAGCCTGATTCATCTTAGCGGTTAAGCCAATGGCACAGGCCGTAAAGACGAGCTGTTGTGCGACTCCAGACTCTGTCACTGGCCCTGCCCTGCTGTTGCTGTCAGTCAGAAGACCTATGGGCGCGGGGTATCAGCACTGCCGGCGGACTCTTGTCTGCAGCAGTGGGACTCGTGTGCTGTCAGGATACCCGCTGCCACAATCTGTCCTGCTGGAGTCGCCTACAGAGTAAATAAACCCACTGACACCGAGCTAGTGATGGAAGGATGCCTGTGCAGTGAATCATGTCAAACCACAGCGGGCAGCAAGTCGCGTCCCTCTCCTGTCTGCAGAAGGGCGAGTGCAGATGGGTCCAGCGATGCAGTCTGGACGTGCGTCTGCTCTGCCCCTCAAGCCTGGCCCCCACACACCCAGTCTTCCTCGCAAATGCCAATGCGGAGATTGACAGACAACGGTCCCGAGAGTCAGCATGTTCCTGAGGACGGCCTGAGAGCACTCGAGGACACCGTGAGCTTCTCATCTTCAACTGCAACTGACCTCACAATCCACCTTGTCAGTCTTTTCAAGTCCTTGTTCTTTACATTTTGTGTGATGGAACTGCAGTGTGTTTGGTTTGGTTTCTGCCCTGCAGTGCGGTATGATCTGTACAACGCACAGACAGGGCAGGCAGTTGAGGGGAGCAGTGCTGTGCCGGTGAGGTTGAGCTGCTGGGGAAAGCTTTTCAAGGATTCTGACTCTCCCGGCTGTAGTGGGGCCGGCTGGAAGAGCTCCGGCATGGACGAGGCTGGATTGTCTTCTGCTCCAGTGATGATGAACACCTCCACAGGTCCACTGAGGCTTCAATGCACTTTAGGGGTCCCTCAAGAGGAAATCGCTAACAGAGTCCTTTAAATAAATGAAGACATACTACAGGCTGTGTGTGTGTGTGCAGGCAGACTACGCAGACTGATTATTGTACTAGAATAACATTTCCGTAAGGAAGAAGCTTGACTCTGCGGCTCGACAGTGATATCGTTGGGGCACTTTTCCTCACACAGACCACACACACGTCTGTGGGATACAGGGAGAATAGAGGAGATTTATTTTGTTGTCTTCATCTTGTTAAAGCATAGCATCGATCCTGATTATGTGTGTCTCCAATACACAAGTTCACAGTCATCTCTTGCCTCTTGGGTGCCCTGATTCCCAACAACTGTCTCGTTCTACAGACAACAGGAAGTTGCACCTTTAATGAGCTGCCACAGGACCCTGCTGCTGTGAACCCGAACCAGGACTTCATTTGTCACTTATTTTCTTGGGTCACCTAATGCAACTACATGACATTGAGCAGAAAGGAACGTGATCTTGGCTCCATCACATCGGCCACTCTTGTGCGTTTGTTAATTAATTAATCTGGAACAGTCCCATCTTTTCAGAAGGCACAGTCGCACCCCTGATAAAGGACAGGCACCATCTGCTGCGTTCGGATGTCTTTGTGATGCTCTTCAGTTCCGAAGGCAGACTCCCCCAGCTCTTGGTCAGCGGAGATTACTGTAAACAGGAGATGAGGATGTCCGTCCCTAATCAGCTCTCTGAATGTCTATCAAATCGTTAAGTCTTCTGCCAACAGTCAATTAAAATGGGATCCTCATAACAGAACTGCTGGACGAAGCCTCGGTTCACCCGAACTGTGTTACCGAGGGGAGACATGTCCGTGTCTCGGAGAGGACAACGTCTGTTTCCCCCTCAGACAGCCTGCGATCAGCTCACATGCAGAGCCACGAACCAGAGGGCAGTTCACTGCCTCGTCAGATTAACGTTCTCCGTGTCTCCCTTATTGCCACAGCATCTGAAACATTGTATCTGGGTATTATGTGACGAAAAGGAAAAACAAATATCCGGGAGGAGACAGTGTCATATCTGAAGCACAACGTTGATTTGTGACATTTCTGGAGCGCAAGCTGAAGGACTCTGCCCTGATGTTGGCTTATGGGATGCGATCAGACCCCAAGCTGAGAGGAAATTAAAAAAGAAATCAAGGAGAGTTGAAACACAACAGAAAGTCTTGGACTGCAGAGAAGAAGAAAAGGCTGCCATGTTTCAAAATGTTTTTCTGATACTTAAACTAAGGAATGTTTAAAACGTGTTCATTCTTTTCTTTGCCTTAATGAACATGGCACCTTTAGAGGGGCACTTATTCACATTATATCTCCCCCAGTGACGTTTCCATTGCAGCAGAAAGAGTTGGTCTGTCTCTGTGGTTTCCTGCTCCCATTCCAGTTCATCCCAGAGGTGTTCTGTTGGAGGGGTCAGGAATCTGATCTGGTCCACACCTGTCTTCAGTACTGCACTCCCAGGGTTGTGACACGGATCTGAAAAAAGCTGGGCGCTGATAGCAGAGCAGGGAAAGTGCTTTAGGATTTTTCTAGGTCATTTGCATGCCAACAGATACGCATCATTGTTCCTTCAATTCTACTTTAAACAAATTAATACGTGGCCGAGTCCCAGGAGAGGGTGTTTTTAAGTGTAGTCAAATGCAATTTATTTCAGCACACACTCCCGGAGGAGAGCAATAACTGTTTCACTCGATTCTGCACTTCTGAGGAACCCGTCTGCTAAACCCTATTGTGTCACCCTGGCTCTCTGTCTACATGTGTCGTCACAGAAGAACATCTCTGCTGCTGTTTTTCTCAGCAGTTCCAACTTTTTAAAACGGCGCTGTATGAAGGAAAGTGACACACAGCTCAAATAAGATATTTCTCTGTAGTCATTCTTAGATCCAGCTTTAGATGTTGCCAGCAGCCACTATGTCTGCAACAGGGCCTTCGTTCAGACAGCGTTCAGATGATTCCCCCAATCAACAGGGCTTATAAGACTGAGTTCTGATATCTGGTGATCTCTTTCCAATCTTCCATCTCAGTTTAAATTTGTGTTTACATCTGATTTTCCCAAAAAAGTGCTGCAAGTCTTTCAGTCAAATTATGTGTAACTTTGTGTAAAATAATTCTGTGCACATCAGTCCTAAAGCAATTGCACTTCATCCCACAAGAAAAAATAAAAGCTGTTTGATTTGATTAGTAGATTCTGGCCATGTTGAAGAGAATGTCCTACTGAGAGACTGAGGGAGCTGAACCTTTTCACCCTGGAACAGAGGAGACTGCGTGGGGACTTGATTCAAGTCTTCAAAATCATGAAAGGCATCGACCAAATCAAACCAGAGGAGCTTTTCCAGATCAGCAGGGACACACGCACCCGGGGACACAAATGGAAATTGGGCTTCAAGGCATGCAAGACAGAAAACAGGAGACACTTCTTCACACAGAGAGGCGTCACCATCTGAACAAACTCCCCAGCGATGTGGCTGAAGAGACAATTTGGGAACATTCAAAAACAGACTGGAGAGGATCCTTGGATCACGTACTTATTAATGGACACCAAACGAGCACGATGGGGCGAATGGCCTCCTCTCGATTGGACACTGTCTTATGTTCTTATGTTCTTCCTGTTTCATTCGTTGGTGATTCCCAGCCATGTAGCTTCATCCTCCAAAACTGGAGAAGACTTCAAAGGGCAGAGAAAGTCGTCACTACAGCTGCTGCAAAGGGGACGTTTAATAATGCAGGAGACCTTGTTAAGGAGATGAAAGATCTCAATGCAGTGTTGGATGTGGCTGGTGGTGAAGGCTGAGACTGTTTAAAACTTCCGCCCCGCTTCCCAGTGAGACGTCGGGGTGAATGATCTCCTCTCAATTGGACACTGTCTTATATTCTTTATGTTCTTATGTTGACACTACCTGGTGCTGGCTGGGCTGCTGTGATTCTGGACCAACAATATCAGTCTCTGTGCTTCAGACAATGTGAATCCCTGGAAGTAATTTTGTTTTCTTTAAAATACACAGTGATGTATACTAGCTTTCAAAACTATCACGCATCATTCAAATAGCAAACGTGTGTAGGTGTGTGTGTATATTTATTCTATAAATAAACATGAAACTTCAAGGGAGAGCACAACTGCAATTTAAAATTCTCACCTGGCACATTGTAGGCGAGATAAACTAATGGGAAAAAGTCTTCCAAACAAATCAAGCAATCCAGCAATAACAGACAGAAATGAGATGCCACTGAATTGTGATCTCTGTCTCTTTCTATCTCTCTCTCTCTCTCTCTCTCTCTCTCTCTATATATATATATATATATATATATATATATATTTGTGTGTGTACATATATATTTCAGGAGAGAGATAAAATGCATATGATTGTGATGTTTGAAATGCATGAGGAGATTTGTGGCAGCAGACACACGGCTTTCATTCGGTTATCGTGGGAAGGCCATGCAGCCGCTGAAATCCACAGATCTGTGTGAGAAATCCGTGTTTTTTGTTGTTTGATAACATGTTCTCTGTGCCAGTCATCAGATCACACAGGAAATGGTCTGTGACTTGATTCCCCATTTTTCCAGTAGATTTCTGCCCAGGGAAATGTGAATCAATATGTGTAAACAATCAGGACTGTGTCGATGTGATATTTCTGGAGAACACAGAGCAGCAGGTGTGAAGATCAACACCAGAGTGGGTTCGCCATCACTCTTAAATAGCTGTGATTAAAATCAGGAGAAATGACCAGTTTATGTGTGAAAGTCAGTATGAAATCAGCTCCGGGCCGAATCCCGGTCAGGGGTCAGAGATATTGTGACAGCACAGGCCTGCGCAGTCACAGTGTGTCCTTTAATAATGCGCCTCAGAGCGGAGCAGGAACCTCATCAGTCTTGCTCTGTGCTCCGGCTGATCCCCCTCTGTCTGCTGGTGAGAGATGAGTCAGCAACGCCGAGCTAAACTTAGAAGAAGCATCATCTGCTAATTGTATGTAATTAAACAGGGTTATAAAGGTTGGAGTCAAGCTAAGCGGTGTGTTTCTGTTTGTACCTCAGCAGCAGAGTCGCAGTTTATCTTTTCAGAACAGCAAGACCACCTTAGAAATCCAGCAATAACACAACGATACACACTGCACTGAGCCCCAGTCTGACTCTGGGCTGGGACTCTGGTATCTCTGTCTTTTATCTTTAGTGTCACAGTTCTGTGTTCATCTGAGTTTGTACAGAAAACATTCAGGATGCCTTCACAGGTAGTGCAGACTGCAGTCTATGGCTTCAGGTAGGGACTCAGTTGGTTAATAAAACAAGCACGGAGCATTTTTAATTGCATATCAATGATACCTAGCTCATTGCCATTCGTTTTGATTTCATCCTGTCTGAAGCAGTCGATTCAATATTTAAATTCACCCTAAACACACTCACATTAGCTTCCTATAAGTCACCTGTTGCCAGTATTGAAAGAGCAGATTGCTGTTATTACATATTAGTGCATATCTTACTAATACATTCTAATTATTATTATTAGTTCCTTTTTCTTGCAGCTGATTTAATTCTTCTTCTTCTTCGTATCTATCATTTTTTGTTGCTGTCTTGTACCACAATGTCTGTGGTGACTATGTGACTATTTCCAGTGTATTATCAATAACAATAACAATAATCAGGTTGATTGTATATGTTGAGTTAAATAATATAATTGATGAATAGATTTATTGAACTAAATCCACAGCTGTAATCTTGATAGAAACTCTGAAGTGGAGTTTGCAAGTTTGTCCTATTTCCTTCGATGGTTATTATTCCTCATAGCAACTCACAGACTGAGCGCTTGTCCTCCAATCAGCTCTGCAGCTCTTCTTGCTGTGAAATCAACGGGAGACTTTCTCAGGGATCTGCTGGCTCTTCGGGAGCTGCACTCGTTCACAATGAAATAGGAAATGTTCCTGGGGATCCTGCCCTGTGAATCATTTCATTTACATTTTTGAAGAAACAAACAGGAGCCATCCTTGGGTCACTTAGATATTAATGGACGCCAAATGTGCACGATTAGTCGAATGGCCTCCTCTCGACTGGACACTTTCTTATGTTTCATATGTGACAGATTTATGAAATGCTCAACTCTTAGGCACTCTTGCGACATTTGTGTCCTGGTTGGGATAATGTGTATTTGTCAAGCCTGATAAATGTTTGTGTCAGTTTGTGTTGTCATGGGTTAAGAAATCCGCCAAGGCATTCGAGTCACAAATTATCTATTTAGTAGTATTTGAACAAATGTTTTTCCCTGGACTGTTGCAGAGTCCTAAAGGACCGGAACTCTGACTTACAAGGATACACAATCTGTATAATGGATAGTAGTGAAATACATGCCAATGGCATTGTGGAAGGATGTGGGCAGTTATTTGCAGAGGCTTTATCATTAGTTCAGCCCTATCTGTTGCTGTGGCTCCATTCTGAGAATTAGAGACAGTTCAGTGCGTGGAAAATATTCATCCTGGGCTGCAGACGACATCACAAACCACATAATCACACAGAGGAGGAAAACGTGAGAATAGTGCAGCTCAGGGGAGTACGTGAACTTTTGTCAATTAACATAGTTTAAATTATTATTATGATTGGTTTTACTTAATTACTTAACAAACATATATGTTTGTGTCTGTATCCCCTTTGCAACACAAGATAATGAGTGCTTGTTAGGATATTGTGCGTATCTCTAATCATGCTTCATATTATGCAGACACAGTACAAAACAAGCCAAAGAAGAAAAAAGTCTGCTGGTGTGATTTCAATAGGCCGTATGACTAAACAAGAAGAATTACTTTATTTTTAATTATTAACACTAATTATGAATTTGAATTTTGTCTTGAAAGGTGCTCAGAGTGTAAATTATGAAGCTCCCACCCCTGTATGGCACCTTCAAGACGCTGCTGAGAAATATGAGCCCGACAGCTGGGCAGCCGACTGTAGACTGCGGTCCAGCCCAGGTCACTCAGGTCTGGGGATACAAAGATAAGCTGTCCCAAGCTCTGGTGAACACGCCAGAAATATTACTACCAATGGATGTGTTACTGCAGTAAGGGTGGAAGATACGATGTGAATCAATTTGAAAACAGAACACCTTAATTTAAGATGACAAAATGTGTCAGACTGCTTACCTGGCTGATGCTTGGTCACGTCCACACCGTCCTCACCACCCACACTGTACACACCATCCACACTGTCCACACTGTACACACACGCCCCCTGGAGGGTGACGACGGCACTGCCATCAGCAGAGGTAGACATCTACATAATAACTATTTTTGAATGTTCCCACATTGTCTCTTCCGCCACATCGCTGGGGAGTTTGTTCAGATTGTGACGCCTCTCTGTGTGAAGAAGTGTCTCCTGTTTTCTGTCTTGAATGCCTTGAAGCCCAATTTCCATTTGTGTCCCCGGGTGCGTGTGTCCCTGCTGATCTGGAAAAGCTCCTCTGGTTTGATGTGGTCGATGCCCTTCATGATTTTGAAGACTTGGATCAAGTCCCCACGTAGTCTCCTCTGTTCCAGGGTGAAAAGGTTCAGGTCCTCAGTCTCTCAGTAGGACTTTCCCTTCAGACCTGGAATAAGTCTGGTTGCTCTCCTCTGAACTGCCTCTAGAGCAGCGATATCTTTCTTGGAGTGTGCAGCCCAGAACTGGTTATCTAGTTATCATACGTAGTCGTACTGTCTTCTTTTTGAACAACATGAACAACTATATATCAGAATATAATAGTTTTCTGAATTAATTTAGGGTAAGTGTTGGGAACAACGTGTAAATGTAAAAGTTTGTTTTACAGGTGCAGGTGAGTTTGACAGTATATATCTTATTATATTTGAGTTATTTCTTCTTTGTTAATCATTTGTTTTCTTAATGAGTGAAATTCAAATGAACTTCTGAGTATAGCCCCGCGAACATGCTTTTTTGTAAATGCTGTCAAAATTAAGTCATTTTTATTTGCATACATCAAAATCCAAAGCCTTCAATAACAAACCAATAGACGAAGGTCAGAGCTAATGGGACAGCCATGTTTAATTGATACACATGTTATGGTCATGTGAAAGCCATTAATGTGGCTCTGGCCCAGTGGGTGACTGCTGTAGATTGAGCAGGGAAATTGCTGCAATGTGTTTCTTCTAGCATGTGGTCTCAAAGCCGGGGAAGTGAAAGCCTGCGCTACAGGGAGGAGACATTGCTGTGTTGTGTAGCAGGCACGGAGTACTAACACTGATTGACAATCGTGCGGATTAGATGGCTGTGGATTGTCTACTAATGGCTTTCACTTATTTTTAAAGTGCAAATTAACATCAAATCAATGTATTGCATTTTTTTTTACAGTATTCATTAAATATTTGTCGTCTTAGCAGTCTTTTTTTAAATCCTTTACGCTAATTTTCAAATAAATAATGCCTCACCAGATTGGAAATAAAAGCATAGCTGGATATGATGGGACATTTATTGTGTAATTGGTTTGACTGTGTGCTTCAGTGCTGTGCCTTTCTTCGGTCTAGTGGATGTTATTCATGCTACGGCTCCGCGTGGGGAGACATATTAACATGGGTCATTATGCTGGTGGCTTTAAGGTATTCATCATTAGGCTGTGGAGCTCAGGAGCGATGCTGGTGGGCCAGTAGGAAGAACTCTTTATCCAGAATGCAACATTTTAACTAATACCTCTGTCTGGCAACAGGAAGCGCTGTGCTGTGGGAGGAGGAGTCTTTTCCAGGTTGTGACACACAAGTTTAAAGCAAGATTTTGTTTTTACTAACCTGACATTTTGGCTACTCAATATTTTGTTCCCTGTGGAAATGTCTTTCAAATGTCACACTTCTATCTCAGTTAGAGCTCAGACTTTTTCAGGCGTGTGTATCTCTTAAATAAATAATTAACTGCATAAAAAACAGAAAGGGTGTTTTTAAATTGTTCAAATGATTTATTTAACTGAGGCCTCACGTCTGAGAGAACATGCAGTGTGATACCCTTTCATAACAATATTACGTCAATATTGTTTATTTTCCGCTGTCTGCTTCACACCCCAATTAATCCTTAAATTAGACAAATTAATGTATCTCTGTGATACATGAACCATGCTTAATTTATTTTAATTATGTTTATAATACTCTGATTAAATATTCTATCTTAAATCCCTTGGAACGTCGTCTTTGACACCAAATGATTTTCAAAGTCGCTGTGTATTTTCCTTAATTTCTTAAAATATCATGTCTTGCTGTTGTGCAATTCATCCCTTCACTTCTTAGTGACTATAATGAATGCATCCGTCCGGACATCTAAATTAAGTATATAATACACATGTCTGCTGTAAGTGCTTTCTGGAGTTGAACTCCTTTCTACTCTGCAGCAATCATCTCACCTGCTTATTAATTCAGATTGCACTTTAGTTCTTTATGAGTTACTCAACACAACAGAATAATTACTGCTTAAGTTATTTCATCAATTATCTCAATCTGTTTCATATTCACTGTTGATGCAGGGAAATCAGTCCTCTTACACACTATTGAAGGACCATGGATATCTTTTTAAGCAATGCAATGCACTATGTGTACAGAGCTGAGGTTTTCTCATTCTGTCTGCCACTGATCTGTCTTCTCTTTGCTCTGTAACTTGGGCTGAGTAGCAGAGATTCACATACAGTATGACCTCCATTGAGTGGCTCCATTAATGGCTCCAGCTAAAGCACAGTTTACCTACTGAGGTAGATAATAACACGAATACATACATACATACATACATACATAAGTAAATGACTTTAATCAACCCCAAAATAATGTTCCTCATTGCCTAATGGTTTATTTAATGTGGGTTTACTTTATTTTAGTTCATTTCAACTATTAAAGGTCTATTTGTATTAATTTAGTAGTATGTTTACCAGTCTGTAAAGCGCTCTGTGGCTGCCCTGCGAAGGTCGCTATACAAGTACAAATTGATTGATTGATTGTTTTTGAAAAACATCCACCAAAGAGCCTTGCTGTGGGATCTTCTGTCCAGGAGCCGCAACTGAAGGCACTTTCCCTCTGAATCCCTGGATTTATAAGCAACCCTGGATCAGTCCTTAAAAATAACAATGAATTAATCTTTTTATTTATTTCATTGTTTGGTTTTGGGGTTGTTTGCACATCCCCAGCAGGAACCACTTTGCACAACACGGAGCAGCAGAGACATACCCTGATGCATCAGAGAGAAGAAGGTTGTCGTAATTAATCCTACATGTTAGAGAAAATACCCGCCGCTTAGCATCTGATACAGAAAGGATACATTTCACTGTGGCAATGTTCCCACTGCGAGAGAGGGACACTTTGGCCATGTTTCTATATGGAGACTTGAATAAAATATCTGTCAAAAAGAACAGCAGGTAAAAAGGCAAGCAGGGGCAACGCAACACTCTTCATTTCTGTTACGTTCACCGCTGAGTGTAAAAATCGAGGTACCTGTTTCAACCAGCACAGAGACTGGCCCCTTCAATGGGCATCATGAATTAATGGATTAAGAAAGTATGCGACGGTAAGAGAATGATTAGCAGATCTGACTATTTATCATTCCTAGTCAGAATACAGTTATACAACTGAGCAGAAACATGCAGGCTTGCAGAATGGTGAACAAGCCTGATTCCCCAGGATGGGAGAAATTAAGCTGCTTCTCTCACGATAGTTCTTGTCTTTTCTCATAATCTGACAGTGAAATGAGCCAACAGGATCTTATTTCTGTACAATGAGCTAATCTTGTGTGTCATGGGATGAATTTAGAAAAAAACAATCTGGATTTCTCAAAGAAAACAGACAACAGCATAACATGTGAGAAATTCTCTGAAGATAGAGCACTAAATATGGATTTGAAAACAATGGTACGGTAAAGAGCTCGGTTACAATGGAACAGTACTCGTAATAAACCTATTTTAAGGGGAAGAATAACAGAATGAGTTACTCATGAGGAATGGAAGGAGTGGGTTAAGGCATCATCACCTTTTTCACTATAATATTGGAAAAAAAGAGAACAAACTGGTCACATTAAATATTCAAAAAGTTTACTCATGACAAAATCTGAAACATAAAATGTGAAGTGTCCGCATTGTGAATCAGAACAGAGAGATGATCAGACAACACTATTCCCACTGGAAAAGCACTGAAGACCATGAGACCCAAGATAAGTAAACCCTGGTGTTTTTCTGTAGTTTTAATTCAGGGGGACACTCATAAGGCAGGGGGGTGCAGTGGTTAAGGGTGTTTATGAAACAAAGGTTAGTATGAGGAGGTGTTTGGCCATATCTTGGCCCGGCTACTTAACCTACCTGGGCTCGTCCTGTCAGAGGAGATGCCAAACTGAGGGCCTCCTGCAAAGTGACTGTGCAGTTTAATTCCTAATTGCCTTCCAGGAAAAGCATCTGTTAAATGCCACCTTTGTTTTATTATCATTGTTGTTGCTGTTGTTGTTACTGATGCTGTAGTAAGATGAGGCCAACATATCACAGACATAACTATCAATATTTCATCAGAATGCTGTAGCAAATGCTGATTCGTTCATCAGCCCAGGAGATAATGTGCAGTAGCTTCTGAATATGATGCTACATAATCAAAACCTGGCTCCCTTTGAAGGCCAGAGTAGTTCAGCTGAGGACGACGCTGTAACTTGAGGTTAAATTAGTCTGTAGACACCTGCACTAGAATCTGTCCTCTAGGAAAACTCAATTCAACATTAATAGACGAGTTTTATAAATAAATGAAATGTAAATAACTATATTATCCAGGCAGTGTATTTAAACAGCTTTGATCTCTTGTGTGCTGAATTTTTGCTGATTCAGTTTCACTTCCAAACCACTAACACTAACTACCTGTACAATAACTATACTGCTTCTACTAATACTATACAAATAATAACAGTTCATATATTATATATCAATTCTCGTTACTTTTTTGTGTGTGGGGGGGTTGTTTTGTGTACAAACTAGGGTTTATATCATGAAGATGTGCAGACGAACCCCCAAAATAAAGTGCAATTGTTAAAAAACCTAATTTCATGCAATCCACAAACACTCAATCAGTGCATGACAAGGCAATCAGACGACACGCTGTCATCCCTCTTTGAACAAGAGAACAATGTGCCCAGATGTACACATGTCTGGTTCGGTTCTTTATTCCCTTCCACTTTCCCCTTCTTTTGCTTCCGGAGGGTTTGATTTGCTGCAGATGACATCAGCTGTGCGAAACGCGCACACACTCACACACACACTTCTCCTCCCCGGGTCCTGGCCATGACACCCTGTCTGGGGTATAAAAGAGCCGACCACTCCTCTCGGCTCACTCCCCGTCTGGAGGTGTTGGCGGCCGCTTGATTTCGGAGCAGCACCGCCTGAGGATGGCGACGCTCGTAGAGACCGCAGACCCGCAGCCGACCTGCAGCGGCGATTTAATCACGTCTTCTCCCTCCTCGTCCAGCCTTTCGCACCGCTTTCTCGATAACAAATTTTACCTGCTGGTGGTGATCGGCGAAATCGTCACGGAGGAGCACCTGAAGTGTGCCATTGCAGATATCGAGAGAGGTAAGAGCAGAAATGCGCAGTGGCCAACACGGCAGGGACAATAGCGGAGGCGAGGGGATGAGTAGAAGGACACAGTGTATCGGATATTGATCACAAAAGAAAGAAAGGAAACCGAATAGATTCTCACCCCAGAATGTGAACGCAATGGCATTGGGCTGCTCTGTCACCTTGAACAAACCTCTGCGCTGCATTGGTTGTCACGGGCACTACAGTCCCCTGCACCCAGCGACAATACTAATAATACGAACAACATCCCCTTGTATGTCGTGATCAGCCGTGTCTGTGCTGTAGTGCCCCTCCCTGCGCCGCAACCTGCGCTGCTGCAGATCACGCAGAGGGCATCGGCTCCCGCATCTGGGCAGAGACCTGGCCTCACACGGTACAAGTTTCACAAGGGAACTCGTTATTTCTTGTGCTAGATTCAGAGATTAATAATCCCAGTCATCTGAGTACCTGCTGTGAACGACCAGCGCAAGTGATGCTGCATTTGAATGATTCAGCCTTTATTGTGTAGCTCCTCGCCGCTTCACTGTTCAGTGGAGAGGTTTCCTCCGCAATAAGCGGCTCCTGTCGGGGTGTGCAGTGTCTGTTCATGTGCAGTGTTCATGTGCAGTGTCTGTGTTCATGTGCAGTGTCTGTGTTCATGTGCAGTGTCTGTGTTCATGTGCAGTGTCAGTGTTCATGTGCAGTGTCAGTGTTCATGTGCAGTGTCAGTGTTCATGTGCAGTGTCAGTGTTCATGTGCAGTGTCAGTTCATGTGCAGTGTCTGTGTTCATGTGCAGTGTCTGTGTTCATGTGCAGTGTCTGTGTTCATGTGCAGTGTCTGTGTTCATGTGCAGTGTCTGTGTTCATGTGCAGTGTCTGTTCATGTGCAGTGTCAGTGTTCATGTGCAGTGTCTGTGTTCATGTGCAGTGTCTGTGTTCATGTGCAGTGTCTGTTCATGTGCAGTGTCTGTTCATGTGCAGTGCTAGTGTCAGTGCTAGTGTTCAGTATTCATGTACCGGCTCTTTGTTCGACTACCGAGGCATTCAGCCATTGCTGGGCTCTGCCGAACAGGGGGCAGCGTTTGGGATATTTTCCTGCTGCTTTCTTTCCCCTCCGCTGCAGGGCGATACTTTGTAATATAAAGACACAATTGCAACTGATGTGTCTGTGTCCATCTCATGAGAAACGCACTGAACCGGACAGTGGCACCCCGGGGACCGCATGCGGCGACAGCGCGCTTTATCACGGGCGGTCGGTAAGCGGCGCTCCGGACGGACGGACCCCCGTCGCTGCTCTTGTGTGACAGACTGACTTGCGTGTGACTCGCGGGGGCCGGCGAGGCTGCTCCCTGTGCGACCCCGCAATGTGCGCCTGTGAATCACGCAGGACAGAGGCGCGTCCGTCTCTCCATCATCTGTCAGCGCCCCTCCGGTACCGGCGAGTGGGCGTGGCTCGGTCCGCACTGCGGTCCCTACGGAAACTCGCAGCGGACCTTTCGCCAGAAAAGGGCGTTTCAGCATCCGAGCCCGAGAGGATGCGCCTCACGTACAGACAGGTCGCACTAAAACAACGTCGCCTGCCAGTGCTGGAGGATTACAAAGAGAGCGAGCGAGAGAGAGAGATAAATAGCAAATACACGTCAAGAAAAGCATGTTCGTTAGTTAGAAATATATACATGCATTTACTTTTTACATTCCAGTTCACATGCACAGTGTGCATTCATTCATTCACTAGAAGTCTTTCTCTTCTTCCACGGCATTATGCAGCAGACTTTCAGTCACCTGCCCGGATGGGGAATGGAAGTGACAGACAGTACAGTACAGTAGACTTCACAATGGCTGCAGAAAGCAATGACCCATCGCAGGCAAGGGCATCGGGCGGCCTCTTCAGAAGATCTGTAATCGTGCTGTTGATAGTTCATGCTTTTAAAGTATATTGTTCAGATGTGTATATTGGGTGCATTACAGTGCTCTTCTGTGGGGAACTCAAGGCCATTGAGAGCTTTAAATGTGTTTATTCGCGTGTCTGTCAAATTTGGGATTTGACACTGCAAATGAACATTGTTGTTGTTTTTCTGCAAGTCGTCATCTTGATGCCACAGTCCTGCGCTATGAGTCAGAACTGAAGCCGTCCTTTTTACAAATCCATTCCCATATTGAATCAAACCCTAAGCTGCTTCATAATGGCCCATATTATCTTTCATGTCAAATGGGGAGTCATGTTCACCTCCAATATAGCAGCATCACAGCGCCAGGTTCGGTCATAGCGAGTGATGCAGGCCTGACTGGAGCCCAGGCTGAGTCACTGCGGTGTCCCACTGGTGGCAGAGATGCATGGACACTGAGCACTTTCCTCAAACTGGTCATTACAGGGTTTTCTGAAGGACAGCATTGCAGTGATTACAAAGAGCAGAAACCAGATCCATTTTGTTTTTACATTCACAGCCACATAACTCTGTCTGTGGCCATATCATTACAGTGCAGAATGATTTTTAGGCTTAAGATTTGTTCAGGGAGCCAATAGAAACAGAAGCATTTTGGCAAAACAACGATTCTTGCATTTAGTCACGAAAGAACGAAATAAAGAAATTGATTGTTAGGTCTGTTTCTTGTTTGTTTTTCCATCAGTTTTGTCTTGGAGACCCATATATCTTTCCTGGTTCCTAAAACATCTTAGGTCACTATATCTAAGAATAGTCCAGATTTAACCCAGAGAGCCAGGAGACTCTGCACCTGTAGCCGCAGTCAGGGGAACTGGGCGTGAACCTCCGCTGTGCTGGCAAGCCCTTTCTGCGCAGTGTAGGAAGGCCATTTTGTTGGCACACCCGAGTGTTTTTGTGTGCTATGTATGAGTGGGATGGGGGCGTCCTGGGGTCAGTGCCATGAAGACAGTTCCCAAGGTGGATGTCACCTCCTACCAGATGCCCAATGAGGGGGAAGTGTGGAAGGTAGCCGCTGCGCAATGACAGCGCAGAACAGAGCGCGTTCAATCCAGTTTTACAGCATTTTAGTGCCTCTCCATCTATTGTTGTTCCAGAGTGCGCCCGGGGGAAAAGCTCGCCTCAGAGTTTCACGTTACCAGGGGGAGGGCTGAGTCTGTGCTGTACTTTCCATTTCCATGTGGTCTGCATTAGAAAACCTCAATATTAACCCTGTGGTAAAGAAAGGGTGAAATTAGGAAGGCGAGGGGGTTCTACAATGTTAAAACAGGGATACAATTTCTCTCTGCTCCTAATGGCTCTCGGTTCTGACTTTGTTAGAATCTCTGGGTTCTGTTTTGTAATCGAATAGCCCGAGAGTCTGCTCTGAGCCCAGTTAAAAGCCTACGACAGCAGACTGCCCCTCCTAATGAAATTTACATCTTTTATTGCAATCTGGTTGCTAAGGGCCTGAGCAGGGAGATCATTCTTTTATTTCAGGCAGAAATGTGCATAAACCCGTAATGCATTTAACGGAAGGTCAGGGCAACTGCTAATAAGGTTAAAGCATCGAAGGACCTGGGATAAAGTGCTGTGTATGTAGATCAATACCGCCCAGTTGAAGAGCATTTGTACAAGGTAATAATGGATTCCCCCGGACAGGCACAGACCGACATCATCGCTCTGCTGCTCAGGCTAAATAAGGATAGTGTAATCATTGTAGGACAGATTTTTTAAAGAGTGAAATGCATAGGAATATGGAAAATGTGATATTAGGTACTTAGTTTTAGTAGTGTGCCCATTTCATGTTTTGTTTTTTCTTTGCTTTGTGCTGTGTGTGTCCTCAGTAATAAAAACTGAATTCACTCAAACTGTCTGGTTAAATGGCCATCCTGGTTCCTCTCAGACCCCCCCGCCAGCAGTGATTCAACGCAGCAGAGCACTTTAATTATTCTCCTCTTTATACACTTTGCTGTGTGCTGGTCTGTGGGCCTCACCCTGTTATAATGTTGACGGGAGAAGCTCCTTCCCATGATGCAACCGGACATAAGTGACACCTTACCTTTTAAAATGTGTTTTACTGCCTGGTTTATACCGGCCTGCTCGGATATCTTTGTGCAGTTGCTGTTTTGGATGCTGCCAAATAGTAAAGTGGTCTCTCTGACAAAAGCACTCAGATCTGGGAAGACCTGGCTCAGTTCTATTTCTCAGACGATGATCTTATACACGGGATACAGAACTTCTTGGACACATTTGTATGAAATTGTGTAACCAATTACTCATTAGCAGTTACAATAACCAGACACTCGGGTTAATTATCCCTGCAGGTGATCACTGATTGATTTTGTGCTGGATTGAACAGCTTGTAGAAGATCTACCCTATAAAATGTGGCCTCAGGCTCTCTCTGGAGAATAGGAAGGAGAAAAACAATGTCAGTGCTCTTAAGGAAGCTCAGATGCAGACTTTACAGATCTTCCCAACAGCTACACGCACTTATTTGTGTGGTCTGGACTGTTTGATTCGGTTCAGCTAAGGTGAAAGTGGCATATGTGTTGTGAGAGGATAGAGGGGAATTTATACTAATGAGGTATACCTTATACATTTATTTATTTATTAATTTGAGGAAAGCACCATCATATTGAGCACCAAGGATATTTCCAGACCGATCTGAGGGCGGGGTTATTGTATGTGGGCTGAACTGGCAAAAGATAATTGGCTTGATGATACAAGTTGAGGGTTTGATGAGACAGTGGCTTTTCAGTGACAAGCAAAATCATATGCTTGGTCTTGCCATCTGTTGCTGTACATTAAGAGATTAAATAAACCTCACAGGAGGGCAGACTGTACAGAGAACTCTCAATGGAATAGTTTTCAGTTTGCACTATGTTTTATTTTTAATTCATTCATTAAATAACTGATTTATATTATTCGATTCTCAATATTGCAATATGAATGACCGGGTTCTTTACATACAAAAACATTTTCAAATCGTTTTTTGTTCAAATAAATGTATAAATATCCAGGTATTGAATATATAGTTAGAGCTAGGAGTAATGGGATTTTTCTGTACATTATTTGAAGATGGACCAAGCGGAGAGAGTGTTGCGCTTTGGATAATGATCGCTGGATTATATATTTAAAAAGAACAATCTACTCTTTCATATCCTCCTCATCTTTGAAATAATATTACAGACATGACAAGCCATGTCCCGTATCCTGCCTCGATTCTGTCCTGTATCAATTTAACGCATTCGAAACCCCCTGTGGTGCCGGTCGCTGGCCTTTCCTCTCCCTCTTTGAAATGCAAGGATGACTGACTACTGGAAGGTGTTCATGAATAATTTCCATTTCCCCGACTCTGGTTGTTGTTTGTGGGACTGCAGTGGTTGTGTGCCGTCCTGATATCCGTATCTCTCCTCTGCTTCTCTTCAGTCACTTATTTTATGTATCGATGGCCGGGGCAGAACGGATTACCTTTGTTGAAGGGAAGTCTGTAATCTGTCTGATAAACTCCATTAAAACACAACCGAAGTATCTTTTCATATTCTGTATACAGACATTCCTTCCATCTTAAAAATATCGCAGTCAAAGTTTTAATTAAAAAAAAAAAAATACCACAATCTTTGCATTTGCTTACATAGTGCATCGTTTTTGGTCTAGTTTCAGTTTGTCCAGCTTCATATTTAAGTACCCCTCCCTCACTAACACAGTCACAGAATAGAAGACCACCATTGATGGCGATTGATTCTTCCTTCGACCATAGAGTCCTGCCATGAAGTGTTGGGCTTTCCATTGGGCAGGAGGGTCCAAGGTGTGATATGGTCTACTCTGGGCAAAGGTTTATATCCCCTGAATGTTTTATTTCTCTATTTAGCTGTAAGCAGTGTCTTTTTACTCAGCTGGGATGTGTGACAACGGCACTAAACTTCCAGATTAAAACTGTTCCTCAAGATGAATCGGTGGCCTCCAATTGTGGTGGCATGCAGGAGACGAGTGGATTTTGAGTGGTGATGTCCATTGGAAACACGTCTCGAGTTTATTAATCCACTGACGCCAATATTTGTGCTTGAGGGGGAAGTCTACACCTCGGATAGGGACATGTAGGAAGTGCTTCAGGACCAGCTTTCCCCGCAGATTATGTACTTATTCATTTATTCATTTTCATTATTTCAAGGGTATTATATGCCCAAGGAATTTTTTTTTAAATCTATTTTTACCAGAATATATCAATAGTTTTTAATGATACTGCATTTCCTTACCATAGACTTGTGGTAAACAAATACGGCAATAAAACAATTGTGGTAAAACTCAGAACAGACATCAGGGTTTCACTTCAGCGAACCACTTCATTTTTTCTTTTTTAAATAATGCGGATCAGTTGCAAAACCAAATATAATTTACAAATTTGAAAAAAATGTAAATCTACAATTATTCACAATTCATACGGATACATTTCTGCCATTGTTTAATTAACCAGATGCAAGATTATTGCATCTGCTTGGACGTTTTGCAGTCAAAACTTTGTCCTGACTTTCTCTAATGGTGTCACTTGCGGATAGAAAATGACGCTGTGACCCCACGATCAGTCCTAAAAACCTCTAGCTCGTGTTTAAACGCCACACCGCAGATAAAGTGAATGAGATGGAGCCATTTCTGCAATTCATTGATGGTTTTGCTTGTTCTCCCTGTTTTTCTGTGCCTCAGGAATCCGTTCCTGGGACACCAACCTCGTCGAGTGCAACTTGGATCAGGAGCTCAAACTCTTCGTGTCCCGACATTCGGCCAGATTCTCCCCTGATGTCAGAGGTAAGAGAAATAAAGTCACATACAGCAATTTAGTACCATTTTTAGAACCTCCAATGCTTAATGTTATTATTAGTGCCACTGTGGTCTGAAACCAGATCAGATCTGAGACGCTCCTGCCGATGGCGAATGACAATCATGTCTGAGACAAGTCTGCTTTATCTAGAAGATAAATCCTTTTGAGCATTGGATCTGTGGAGTCATTGGCAGGTGGGTCAAACATTTGATCTGGTTCAGGGTTGAAAGGTATTCTGACAGTGTGATCTACCTGGTCTTGCTGATTGTTCCTGGGAGGTGTTTCATATGCAGTAACCAGGTATTTGATATTAGGATTGGAGTACAGAACACAGCAGCGTGTTTAGCACGTTCAGCGTCTGAGACTTCCATGTTCGGTCTGTAAAGCCGACACACACAAAGCTCGGCACTTTTGTCATGAGACACGCACCAGTCCGGGTCAAGGAGCTGCTGTTGGGGAGGTTTTAAGGTACCCCCGAGTACCCAGCGCTGTCCTGTCCTTGACCTCTGAGGTCCAGAGCGTCGTTGGCAGAGGTCCATTGTGGTGACAGCGGGTGTTTTTCTCTGCTCAGTCCCTGGCTGCTCTGATGGATTACTGTCCTCAGGCTCGCGGCCTATTCATTATAACCACATCTCCCTCTTCCCTCTGCGCAGCATTGTTAGGGATACAGGACTGCCAGGAATTACCAGAGACACAAAAGTGTGTGTGTGTGTGTGTGTGTGTGTGTGTGTGTGTGTGTTATTGGAAGAGGAAAATGCATGAGGTTTGACTAATTATTTTAGTAACTCCCTTTGGCATCTTTTGAATCCCATGAACAGACTGGTGGCTATGGAGGCGCTATCTGCCACCACGACTCAACTTAGTCCTTATCTGATCTGCCAGTTGTGTTTGGGGGCTGTTAGCTGTTCAGGGAATTGTGCAGACAAGGCCGACAGAGAGCCGCTCCTCGGATCGCGCTGTTTGTGTGGTGCATGGCCGCGCCTCGGAGATCACAGAGTTGAAGTTCATGTGGAGGATTGCAGGTCAGTGTGAGTTTGAGTTTGACTCCAGGTCATCAGCTGAGTCGCACACAGATCCTGCACTTTATAGGCAACCAGTGGATCCGGTCGAATTTACAGCAGGGTGCCGGCGGAGCCAACGCCAAATGCAAAGCACACCAAATAAGTAAGGCTTTTTAACACCACAAAATGATTAGCTGGCATAGTCTTCCCCAGGATTTTATGTAAGCACAAATATTCCAGCGCCTGGGCAATCTTGATTTCAGAATTATAGCGCCTTGGCTTCGGCCTGGGGAAGACTATGGCTTGATTTAACTAACAGGTGTGACTAAGGTAGCTTTAAGCATATCAAACTGACACATTTAATGGACATTTAAATGAATGTACTTATCTGTATTTATCCATCTCTGGTATCGGCTCAGGTCGGATGAACACAGGATGAACAATGGAAAGATTATAAACGGCAGGCAGGGCTGTTGCTCTAAGTGCATTAAGATCCTCACCTGTCTGCTCTCGGGTTATCAGCACGATCTGACTAAACAGTGTTTTTGTCATGGTTGGCCGTTGTAGGTGCCTGTCGCTCCCTGTTTGTTTTTTGTGTCTCTCTGTCCTTTCTGTCTCTCTGCGTCTCTGACTGATACTTCTTCAGTCGGTTCATGAGCTGGCTGTCATGTGTGCACAGTAATGAGAAGAGACTGTGTTTTGGACGACCCGGGGTGACGTGCGCCAGGATTTAAAGAATTTCAAAATTCACTGGAAAGTAAAGTCTGATCTTTTTGGTGATTTTGATCAGGATGTGACTGTGCTGTTTAATTAGGGTGTGCCCAGACACAAATTAGCAGCATTAATTTTGTGATGTAAACTGTAATACCTGTAGAATAAAATATATTTTGAAGGACACAGGCCTCTGTATTGAGGCTGGTTTGCCGTTCTGTATTCTGTGCTGCTGAACAAAGCCTTCAGTTACCATGGTGGCCACCGATGAAGGCGCTATAATAACCTGAATAATAACATGCTACCATGCCGTTACACCTCCAGAAGGAGAAAGGACAAAGAGTGCCTACAGGGTGTGTAACCTCTGGATCACAACATTACAAATTGAAAGATGGTTCTAACCTTTAAACATGTTAATTTCCTGCAAATCATGTCCCCGCATTGAGCGATGCAGGTGAACAGAGGGGGAGAGGGGTGTGGTGGCAAAGCAAGCTTAAATCTGAGACCATCATGCTCTGCATTGTGGGGATCGAAACAGATTTCAATTTCCATCTGAGTTTTACGTTTTCTGGCAGTAATCCTCTGAAACCCTGCTCTGTATTTCCTGCGGTGCGGCGGGGGGGCATTCGTCTCCGCAGCACTTCATTAGAGGTCTTTGCTCGGCTGCCTTTGTGCTCCAGGACTCCCCAGTGAAAGCGGTTGCCTCACGACGTGCCACTGAGAAGCAGGCGCTGTAATTAGGGCAGCGCTGCCTGTTTGCCTTTGTCTGGCTGGATCTGTCTAGAGCTGCACAAGGCTCCGACGATACACGAGTGCCCTGTGCCAGCTGTGGGGCTGCTGGCTTTTCTTTCTCTTTGTTTCAAAGAATACCAGCTTTGTGGCAGAAAACATTGACACCAGTTGCCTGCATCAAAGCTCAGAGCAAGCTGAGGACAAGGGAAAGGACTGGGCACTTTCACAGGGGCTGGGCGTTGTCATAAAGCCACAAAAGTCAATCATTTTATTCCAGTGGTTCTCAAACCTGTCCTGGAGTAACACCTACCCTGCTGGTTTTTGTTCAAACCGAGTTCTTAATTACTTAATTGAACACTTAATTTCAAAAAGTTGGTTCCTTAATAATTTCCTTATACAATGTTATACTTAACTTAAAACCCCTACTGTTAAAAAATATGAAAAGGCTCTGATTTAGGAAATTATAAAACTTTAGGAATTAGGGTTTAGGAAAGCTGTAAAACTAGGACAGGGGTGGCTTACCCTGGTCCTGGAGAGCCTCAGTGTCTACAGGTTTTTGTTCTATCCAGATTGTTAACTACTTAATTGAACCAATTGTGGGTCTTAATTAGGCAAAGTGTCCCTGTGTTCAAGGTACCCATTGATTGGTAATTTAGAGAGACCTGCAAAACCTGCAGGATTGTGGGTCTCCAGGAAGAGGTTTAGCCACTAGGACTTAATTCTGTATCTAAACAGCATCTACATTGTTAAGAACATAAGAAAGTGTGCAATCGAGAGGAGCCCATTCGCCCCATCGTGCTCGTTTGGTGTCCATTAATAACTAAGTGATCAAGGATCCTATACAGTCTGTTTTTGAATGTTCCCAAATTGTCTCTTCAGCCACATTGCTGGGGAGTTTGTTCAGATTGTGACGCCTCTCTGTGTGAAGAAGTGTCTCCTGTTTTCTGTCTTGAATGTCTTGAAGCCCAGTTTCTATTTGTGTCCCCGGGTCCGTGTGTCCCTGCTGATCTGGAAAAATACAAAACAGAAAAGTTCACATTAAGGGAAACGCAGACGACACCTGTGGCTGACAATATAAAACCGCATTCTGCTCCTAAATAGAAAACTACCCATGATTCATTATATTAGAGTATTTAGGTTCTGAATCTTCTGCACAATCAAGCAAATAAGCAGAGACCCTGATGAGTGCGGGATGTATAATTAATGCCTGGACTCTTCTTGTTGGATGCAGGAATGTAATGCCGAATGCGGTATCACTGTTAATCCACAGTTAAATGTGTCGACAGGAGAACCTCGGTTCCAGAGTAAAGATATCCGCAAAAGTTGTTTCCAAACAGTGTCACTGAGCTGAGTGGCGATGAAGCCAAGTGAACTGGATAATCTCCTCTGGCTGGACCGTATGGGAGCACGTAGCATGTGGCATACAGGGTCACAGCCCTCGAAGTGTGACCACATCCCTGCCTCGAGTGCCTCGTTCAGAGAGGCGCTGAACAGAGCGGTGGTACGGCAGCCCGGCGCCTTCCTTCTCCCAGCAGCGCATCTTAACCCCCAAGGAATGGCTGCCACTCAGACAATGAGATTGTAAGACAATGTTTATTAGGGCAGATCCGTCTAAATAGCAGCAGAGGCAAAAGTTTTGCTTGTCCGTCGCAATGTCCTGGTGTCTGTTTGTTTTATATGCTTCACAACAGATACCTTCACTGAGAAAGAAAGCGACCACATCTGTTGTTGTTCTCAATGGAAGCCTGTTTAATTGTGTTATTGTTCTGAAGGACAGTGGATAAGCTGTTGCAGTCTTCGGTCTGTATATGATATTGTCTGCTGACTGGGAAGTGCTTTTTAAAGGGAGCAGGGGGAAAAGAAACTGCAAGATTGATGCAATGCTTAGGCAATGCAGAAACGATTAGTCTGAAGCCATGACTCATGAATTATTATGAAAGCAGATGCTGTCCAATATAGTGCGGTTCCTCCAGAGATGCAATTTGCAAGCATTTGTAAAAGTCTCTGCTCTTTATTGTCTATCACATGGTAACTATTTAATAGTAGGCTCAGTTCACTAGTGTGGAGTCTGCAAATTCCTCTCCACAGAAATGTGTAGTTCTGCAGGATGTAACGGAGCAGATTTGCATGTGGCAGTGAGGTTTTTAGCCAGACAGAGGTTTAAGGAATAGTTTTAAATGTGAACAGAGTCCCCTCAGGCTGCAGCACTTCCACCTGTCAATGGCACGTACCGCTCAGATAACTGGCTGCTCCCCCCTTTCTTGCTACACATGCTCTATATTAATTTACTCATACCATATATGTGTAGCTTGTACTATTCTATTTCTGCCTCATTTCCATGAAAGAAAACCTAACAAAGCATATCCAAGGATTTGTACCCAGTGAGTTAAAAGGAAACCTTTTGACCTGAATAATTACTTTCTCTGCAGATCCACAGTAGTATCTGTTTTGATCAATCACGATATTCTAGCCTCTGGAGACACATTAAAAACTGCACAGTTGTCGACACAGATATAATAGACTCACATATTTCCTTCTCTTGTGTCTTAGCCTTTTGGCCCAGTGAAGGTTTGTCTGAGGCAGATGGTAGAGTCCTGTCGCACTAAAACCACCCCCAGGTGCTTGGATTGTAGTTTGCGATGAGTGGGTAGGGGCTGAAGTTTCATTGGGCCTGCGCCAATGCTTTAAGTATCACTTTTAAATTCCATAATTCCTTCTTTAATAGAAATCATGGTCATAGGGCAGTGGAAGTCCTCGACCTTTTGCAGCTGTGATAATAATTTGGGAAATGGGTCTTTTCTCCTGCAGCTCCTGTCACAGTCTTCTCTGTGAAGTTTGCGCAGGGATTGGCTTTTTCCTCACTAGGAGCTGCCACTGTTTGTTGTAAATCCCACTTTTACGGGAACTTTGCAGCCTTCTGGCAATATGCTTACACTGACCTGGACTTTGAGTTAATAATCATCTTTATTAAACTGTATCGGCCAAATGCTGATGTCAATGTCCGGCTATTTTTAATTTCTTGTCTTTTATAAAATACTTCTTATGTATGATCGTGTATCTAGATCATTTATCTCTAGAATGGCTTTTGGTTGAAGTGTTTACCACTTAACTAATCAAACTTCAAATATTGGATATTTGAAATACATGGATTTGCCTAGTTTTGGACATAACCTACTGCAGAACAAGGAACACACTTTGAACATGGAAAAGCTGAGCTGTTAATCCTTCATTTGACAGTTTAGGTTGTTTGGATGGATGGCAACCAAGAGCTGTACTTTGAAAATCTGATGTTTCGTTTTGTTTATATCTCTCTTCCTCTGTTAAGTGCTTTGTGGTGATCTGTTCCATAAGAGCTTGAGGCCAAAGACCCAATATAGACACTCGTTGAGGAAGATAACACCCATTATTTGTAAACGACAGAACAAATTGCCTGACGCGCTAGTAATGGTGCTTAAAGGCAGAACAGCCAGCTTCTGGAGGAGGAATATCCTCTTATTCTGGTTCTTTCTAATTGACTTGGGTGGATCTAGTGAGATGACCTTGCTGAGAGTAATTGGTGTAAATAAGCTGATGACTGTCTCTCTTCGCGGCTAATTGAGGGATCTCTGTTACCAGCGCCCTGTTCTGTGAATGTGACGGGAGGGAAACTCTCAGGCAATTGAGCGATAAGTGCAGGGTGCCTCTCGTGAGTCCTGAAAAAGACTCCTGTGACCCCCGACCCGTGGGACGGGTGTTGTTTGTGTTCGGCATTGCCTGGCGCCCTCTGTTCTTCACTGATCCGCGCACACAGACCGTGCCGCATTGCAGGGTCGGCAGCCCTTCACAGCCGCCTTGAGAAGCCAGGCAGATCGACTTGCGCTGTATCAAGGATGAGAGCAGGTCGTGCGTCTCTCACAGCTCTGTGGTTTGAGGGTTTCGGTGTGATGTCTGCCCACTGCCTGTAAGCCACACTGATTTATGAAAGGAATAAAGCCTGGCAGTCAGTCATGAGATGTGGAACAGATACAGATACAGATAAAGATTGCTTTCACTTGCAAAAAATATCATAAAACAAATCTTTACTTTTCTTATTTATTAATCTTTGTGGTTTTGCTTAATCAAATCATCTTTAGTTCAAGTTGAATTGAAGCAGAAAGGACAGCACTGCTACGTTCTTGGTCACCGTTTGACATTAGTTGTATGCGTGTGCCCGTGGGTCTTTATCTGTTTATCGACCCTACCGCTGCTGGGAGAGAGGGGGAGGGCGGCCGATGTGACTGATATTAATTCATACTGCAGTGCAGATCCAGTCCCAGCTGTTGTTATTTCTCGGTGAAGTCCGTGAAGCTTGTGCCCTGTCTCAAAGCACTCTGTATGTTTAAGAGCTTATTCAGTGTTTGTCACACCTCCATGTAGTTCCTGAAAACTGACTTTAATTAGCCGGTGCTTTGAAGTCACAGTGCTGAGGTGCTCTGTGTCAGGAGTGAGAAAATGCTGCCCTGGGACAATAAGCAGTCTAACAGAGCGAGCGGTTTACTGTGAGAGACGCAGAGACTCGCAAACAAATCATCTTCACTGTCACCAGTATGAATCTTTAATTTTTAATTCATTCTCGCGTGCATTGCCTTAACTAACTGACACACTAACTAACTAACTGACACACCAGGGAGAAGGAAACTATTGTGCCGATCATTGGTGTGTCTTTCTGAATTGAACAGCGCCATTGACTTAGTTTCAAGCAAATATTCTATATAGATTTTACGTGACTACATGTGATTGAGAGCCTCGATGTAATCAGAATATTGGGAATTTGCCAGAATCATTAGGAGTTTGTAATTTGTAATGTTGAGCGACATTGTGCCCCGAATTGCACTGGACTAATCCTGCATTGTGTTGCGAAGCTTGGGAGACGTACTGCCCTGTAGATGGCGAATGATTAGGCTACAGGTATTTTTTCAAAATAAGCCATTGTGTAACGGGCTGTGATTTACAGCTCCTTTGGTGTCCAGTCTTATAAAAGCAGGTCAGACAAATACAGACTCACAGACATCTTGCACATTGGACGGCCTCCAGCCCTGCGCAGGAGGAGACGCGCTCCAGCGATCTTCAGGCTCTGAATGAAAAACCCCACTGTTTCGGGCTTCCTATGGATTGTGTTGCTCTTACTCTGCCGTGACACTTATTGGACACCCTTGACCACAACTTTATTATTAGTATTATTCTTTTAAAATGCCTCACACCGAGGTGGGAGTGGAAACCTGCAGAACAAACACATTTTTCAGGAGACCACTTTTATCACCAGTCGCTAATTATGATGCAGACAGGCTTCCAGACAGAGAGGTCACCCAAAGGAAATCTAGTATTGCTATCATAATATAGATTTTTCCATGGGGCTGTAGTCACTGTAATGAGTTCATGTAAAGATTAGTTTCATCTGCATTTTTGTTATTTTCCTCCTGCATATTCCCTCAGTTGCCCTGCTTGCGTTTGTGTAAGGGCCACGTTGCCATTGCCCTGCTCTCGGCCCTGTGCATTCTAGTGCGTTCAATGCCGCAACTCCCAGGGGCCACTTTTAACCCCATCCGTGTGGCGTTTGTGTCGCTGTGGATCTGTCGTCATTGAAACCGTCACACAGCAGTATTTCTGTAGCCTTTCACAGGCAGTCAGTGGGCTGATTTAGTTATTAAGAGTTATTTACAGTTAAAAATAGATATATTATTGGGTGATTTCATACACTCTTGGTTATAATTACCAAACCGTAATCACAGTTAGCAGGATTAGCGATTAGCGTCTGAAAGACCTGCCCCAGACCCAGACATGTCCAAAGGTCCATCAACTTGCATTACATAGCTGTAAAAGTGAAACCATTTTAGGAAAATACTGCAGTTGTTGAGCCCAGCGTTCCTATACAACAAGAACAACATCTGCTGTCCCATTTTCTCATAAATGTTTTTTTATTCTTGTTTTTCACAAACCAAACCAGTTCTGGTTCATCCACTGCCCTTAGAGCTGTGCTGTCCGAGAGCAGCCCCGGCTCCACCCCACTGATGAGACTCGGACCAGCGATCAGGTTACCGGGCCGTGGCGTCTGGTTTGCCGCTGCTCTTACCATTTGCCTTCCTTCCCACGGGAGCTTCAGCCCGGCATCCGTTTCTGTCCCACACTAACAACCACTAACTCCTTATGGATTTTTAAAAAAGAGCTTTTCCTTTTAGTGAAATTATTCTCATTCAGCAGTCTTTGAGCCTGCTGAGCACTGGGGAATTATTCAGCGCTTCTCATTAAAAGATAGATGAGCTTGGCAGCCCGTAATTGCTTGGTGTTTGGGCCTTAGCCAATAGGTACTTACTATTACAGAGACGGACACTTGGGTGCGCTACAAGGGTAATATATGGTATTGAAGTGTCCGTGCGATTGTGCCATGCTGTATAATGACACAGTGGGGTTCGCAGCATGTCAATTCCCCGAAATTAGCTTCAATATAGAAATGCACATTTTAATAGCAACACTATGGTGCGTTTCTCGCAGAGAAATGGCACAAAAGCAGAGCTGAGCAAAAGCATGGAGAGACAGTGGACCACAGGAATGCTGCTCTAAGGTTTATATCAAATTACTGGGGTGAAAAAACATATAATCTTTAATGTGAATTTGTAAATTGTTATAGTTCTTTATTTCATATTCAAGCATGTTTAATTGCTTCATTAAGGAACGTGTGCACCGGTGTTGACTCCAATCAGATCTGTGTATCGGGGCTCGTAGGAACCACTGGGAACAGTCCTGCAGCTGGATTACTGACAAAAGCACAGCATCCCATTAATGATGCGCTGCCCGATGGACCCAGTGGGTCGAACATCCTGCACAGAGCACTGAACTCATTTCTCTCACTGAATAAGAGCTGATTAGAGGGGAGGATGGTGTGTATAAAGCTTTGCTGATCGCTCTGGCCATCCACAGTGGAAAGAGTTAGACAAACAGGTTAGGAAAACCAGCTACCCACGAGGGACAGAACCAGATATATAACATGGATAGAAACCGAGTAGAACTGTGGTAAAGAATTGCTGAGGCGTCTGAGAGGGGGTTGGGGGGTAACTTGATATGTTCTACAGCATAAGTCCAAAAGCAGCCTGCTCAGCAAAACATCAAAATATAATAAAGCCACACAGTCCATTAACGTCACACAGGCAGAGCGATGTGCGGGAATTCATTACTGTGTGTCAGGACACTTCAGTGAGGACAGGACTGCCAGGTCGCCCTCCACCCAGTGAGCGATCAATCCGGCACAAAGACAGGGCTACAGTAAATGATGCCATTAGCGAATGAACAGCAGATGGCCGTCCACCGCGTATGGATTTATTCCCCTGGATGCAGAAGCAGGTTGCACAGGGACAAGGGGACCCAAATAGCAATTTACAGCAGGATCACTGGTCGGGTTAAAGGGAGAAAAACAAAACTCTTTTGTGCTGAAAAGGGACCCCTTTCCTGTCGGACGCACGCTGCTTGTGAAATGGGGGAAATGAAAGACTCTCCCAGTAAATGTTCCTGCTGAAATGGATTTTCATTGTCTGCCGCTTTGAAAGTTCGTAAGTGCATCGTAATTGCCTTGGGCCCTTCTTACAGACTTTTTTATTTATTTAAATCCAATTTTATGTGGCTATTTAAAGATGGGTTTGTCATTTAGAGTCTGAATGTCATTCTGTTGGAAACGCACTCATCAATCAATCGTTTATTCTGAGCCCGACGAGTCCCAGAGGGCCGAGTGTCACACAGTGCAGGGTGGCAACTCGAGTGCTTTCACATTATACTGGAAAGCAATAATTGTATTTTTCTTTTAACGATGTGTGAACACCGTGACAGGTTTCTTTCATATGTTGAGCTTCTTGAATGAGCAAAATTATAATATTTTACAGATATTAAAATTTATTCACACTCCTTTAACACCTTTTTCAAATACACTCTTTAAAGGTACAAAAAAATATTAATTGCTATGAAATGATTAGTTGTTATGCAAATAAGAACATAAGAACATAAGAGAGTGTCCAATCGAGAGGAGGCCATCCACCCCATCGTGCTCGTTTGGTGTCCATTAATAACTAAGTGATCAAGGATCCTATCCAGTCTGTTTTTGAATGTTCCCAAATTGTCTCTTCAGCCACATCGCTGGGGAGTTTGTTCAGATTGTGACGCCTCTCTGTGTGAAGAAGTGTCTCCTGTTTTCTGTCTTGAATGCCTTGAAGCCCAGTTTCCATTTGTGTCTCCGGGTGCGTGTGTCCCTACTGATGAGCCACCTGCAATAATTAACTTGAGGTTTCAGTGGCTGTGATCTTTGCACATCCCTAAAGCTACCCCAAGAAACATACAACACAATATGCAATGCATTATAAATACAATATGCATTTATTTGTGTGGTATAAGGTATACAGTTCTTGACACTGATTAAGTTTGTGTTTGTTCTCAGACCACAGCCCTGTTTCTGTCCTGTCTTCAGTCATCCCTCCGTGACACTTTCCCTGTCCTGAGTGTTTGATCACAAGCTGAAGGCAAGAGAAAGCATGAATTTCTTACATCCTTGGTTAAAAAAATAAAGGATTGTTATTCTGAAGTGAAACCACTGCAAAGATCATTAAACTCCTGATTATAAAAAGCCCAGCCTGACTTTGTAAAGGCCTCTGATTGTTGTGGTGAAGAGAATATAATTAAAGTCCAATTAAAACCTTTCCTACCCAGAATAAACATTCTTGATTTCTGCTGTTTCGTAACACAAGGACCTACATGGACATATAAATCTGATGGCAGGTTTAAGAGCCAACTTTCATCCGTCTGCAAATATACTTCCTGATTCCTTCCGGTTTTGTTTAAAAAATTCATTGGACTCATTTAATTTTTAATGGAATAAAACTGAGTAGCTTGCTAAAAATACAAATCTCCCCCGAGGACAGGCAGAGCTCTGCTCCTCCGACTGGCTCGTGTACACTTAATGGAAATCGAGGATCGGACGAGGGGTTAATTAGCAGCCACGCCTCTGCATTAGCAGTAAATGAGAAGATTGAATATCCTCAATTCGTGGACAAAATGAAATCGTCTTCTCCAAGTTCGCCATGACCACTCCGCTGTGCGGTGGCAAGCCATCCTGTTGTCGATCTGTACTTTCCTTTTTGTATGTGTGTGTATTTGTGTTTGTGTGTGTGTATGTGGTGTGTGGGGGGAGGGTTGAAGAAAATGCATCTCATTAGATCAGGCTGTACACTTCAACTCATTCATCTCAATATTAGCGTTTCCTGGGGAACAGCTGCAGAAATACAGTCGTGAGGATCTGGGAATTTGCAGATAATTGAGGCACATCCCCTGGGGTCGGCCTGCAGGACTGAACATCTCATTATTGAGCTCCTATAGGGGCACATTGCCGCCTTTCCATCGCCATTTTGACTCCTGTGTTGTCTTCTGATTTATTTACTGGCAGATTCCCTAATCAGCTTACACAATAAGCAATTTAAACATTACAAAAGTGTGGTAATACAATCAATGCAAAATTACATATACTTATTGTATATTTCTATATATATACACATACGAACATAAAGTGTGCAGTCGAGAGGAGCCCATTCCCCCCATCGTGCTCGTTTGGTGTCCATTAATAACTAAGTGATCAAGGATCCTATCCAGTCTGTTTTTGAATGTTCCCAAATTGTCTCTTCAGCCACATCGCTGGGGAGTTTGTTCAGATTGTGACGCCTCTCTGTGTGAAGAAGTGTCTCCTGTTTTCTGTCTTGAATGCCTTGAAGCCCAATTTCCATTTGTGTCCTATACTATCCTTTGACAGTGAGGTAACAAGTGCAGACATAATATAGGGAAGTCCTAGGTATGAGCTAAAGGTGGCGGGCAAAGGAGCAATCCCAGTAAACAACAGGAGATCTAACAATGTCTATGTAAGCACTGAGTCTTTGAGTCTCAACAGTCTGGTGGTGACCTGGGTTTATGAACGGATCCTATTTCCCTTGTTATACCACACACATCGTGTTATCCTGTCGCTTGGTCTCCCTGCCGTATTTCTCTCCTGTTTACAGCTCCTTCCTCAGCACACTTGCCCCTGCAGGGGTGAATAATTAGGCTACAGGGGTGTTACAGTGAGGGGACGGGGAGCCACACCTGGCAGGCAGGGTGATAGGAGGGCTGTACGGCACACAGCATGGCCCCTTCTTCACCAGGAGGGCGAGGGCGAGTGGGGGGGTGTCTGCCCGTCACAATGATTGGGTCACTCACCCTAATCAGACCAGGCAGTGTTTTGGTCCAGGAGATGCTATTCCCTGTGCCATCGCAGGCTGTGTCACCCTGTGGAGCACCCGCCCGTGTCCCACTGGCCCAGTCATCTGGCATCCGTTTCGACGTGCAGAAGAACAGAACAGATGAGGGATGATTAGGATTCTCATTTTCAACACAAAAAGTTAACGCGTCTTGTCAGTGGAACTGTGAAGGAGAGGTCAGGAGAGAACAATGGCAACAACAACAACAGCCAGGGAAAAGCCCGGCGCAGTCTGAGTTTCTCCAGGGGTGGTGCGTGTCTGCCAGGGCCCGGCAGCAGGAGGATGCCGCAGCTGAGCAGCAGACGAGCCGAGGACCGACAGCCTGGCAGACGGACACCGTGGAGGCAG
The DNA here is from genome assembly GCF_036373705.1 of Amia ocellicauda. Classification (NCBI taxonomy): domain Eukaryota; kingdom Metazoa; phylum Chordata; class Actinopteri; order Amiiformes; family Amiidae; genus Amia; species Amia ocellicauda. The sequence goes on from NC_089857.1 coordinate 45,235,221, forward strand.
GGAGACTCGGGACAGCCGGTGGTCAGGGGGCTGGTCTCGGGCAGCGCCAGCAGCACTGTGACGTGCGGAGGTCGTCTCCATCCGCTTGAGATTCGAGACTCGAACAGCATGGACAGACAGAGCCCAGAGCCACACGCTCACCGCAGCGCCACCGTCTGCCTGTCCGCCGAGCGGGGCTGTCCTCAGTCGGCCCGGGTGACGGAAGAAGGGAAGACAGCTATAAAAGTCAAGTTGGCATCATCGCTGTGACTCGCTGTGTTTGTTGCAGAGTTGAGGGAGAGATTAAAATAGACCAAGAATAGACCTCAGTTCTCAAACACACAGGGCTGCTTTATTCATGTGGAAGATTAAGATTATAATAATGATTAAATTACTTCCAGGTGCATCTGATCACTTTATTGATTTAAGTAGTGACTGGAATTTAGAGCATGCTACCATTTTGTTTTTTATTTAAAGGAGTAACTAATCTCAAGTCAGTACATCTTGGGCTCAATGCTTTGAGTACCTCACACTTTCAGCTCCATCTTCACTGACTGTTTCAACAAACTAGCACTGGACCAGGAAGCCCTGAACTGTGATCTTGTGTCTCTAATAAATGGTGAAATGAGAGGAAGAAATAGGAATGTGCCGTGAAACAGGATTTCTGTGGTGAAACCAAACCCGAGCCCTTTGCTGTTCCTACAAACATAAAATATCAACAGCCTTACCGTCTTCCATCAGACACTCCCTAATTCGCTTACAAAGGTCCCCAGGGAATGGCGAGGCTCAGTTTTAATGATTATAATGACAGAGGAGCAGAACACCTCCGCATTAATCGCAGGTTATTAAATCCGACCGGCAGAAACTCCCCGCCTCCTCAGAATGAAATCAAAGATTAGAAAACTGCTTGGTAATCAGAACAGCCTTCTCCAAGATGGTTTCAGTGCAGAGAAATCATGCTTTGGTTATGTTGAAATACCCTCTTGCCATTGTTGTTTTGTTTGATTAGGAGGTGCAGACGATTAAAGAAAGTCCCATGATGCATCATTCCCGAAACCACGGATGATCAGGACCAATCTGTATTCTTTAAAGGTTCATGTCAACATTGCCTGGAGCTTCAGGATCAGAGCTGCTAATTCCCCAGGACAAGGACAGGACCATTCAGATACCCACTAGTGCCTCTGTTACAACAAACCCACTTAAGAACGACTCGTGCAAAACCATTATCAACCTGTCCACACCTTTTATCTATTAATCTATCTGCCTTCATTTCCATAAGAGCTCCAGTATAGGCCTCTCTGAATCAGCACATGCATTGGAGCGGGGAAATTTAATTAGGGTCCATTAAGTGAATAATTAGTGCAATTAACTGATTGAGAGGCCAGGTGCATTGAAGACCGGGTGGTGTGGCGCTGGAGGAGTGGAATTAAGAGCACTAGCTTCTGGTGACGTCCAATCCGTTATGCTGCATCGATCGAGCTCCCGACAAGATCAGGGTCGGCACCCCATAAATCAGCCCGACAGGCGAGGACTGCGGAGACAGAGATGTCCCGGGGGGCAGGGGCTGATGAGGTTAAAACTCCAGATTATCAGAATCTAATGAAAAGCTGGAACTCGATTCAGGACAATTGACATCCTGCCGCAGCTCACCTGTGCATTAGCTGGAAATGAACGCCCCTGCTTCCCAAGACGGCCGTCCCGTGGCGCGCAACAATAGGAGTTCAGTATCTGATTATGTTCCTGGTGAAATGGAGAGTGGAAAGATAACGTCAGCATTGACAGGCACACACAAATAATACATTTCAAAGCAGCTGGGCTATTGAATGAAATAATAATGTAGGAATTGCAGATGAATCATTTAGATCATTTTCTAGTCTACTTCAGTTTAAAGAAGCTCAACAAATGCCACCTATATGTATCTCCGAAAGATGGGTGTCTCTGTAGACCCTTCAGTCTTTGTGTGGTTCAGATTGGACTCACGCCTTTTCAGCATCACAATGATTGCTTATTCAAGAGGGTTTTTGAAAGTAGTTAATTTCTTCCAGCCCAGCCAGAGACAGTGATTGTATTCATTGAAAGAACTGATTTAATACCAGGACTATTACCTGTGCGGTGCCGCGCTTTGAATGGGAATCCCAAGATGAAGCACAAAACAGGGAAGTGATTTGATTTTTTTTCTCTGTCATTTTAAACCCAGGTGAGGATTTGCTCCTCCATTGTTGAGGCACACGTCTCAGAAGAAGGACAACAAAAAAGGTTTCAGGAATAGCTGTGTATAGGGTTGAAAGCAAAGTGCTCTCCTTTGAGAATAATGAATAAATAATGATCAAACCCACATTCTTTGCAGGCCTGGTTGTACTATGTTACCCACGCTACATTATACACAATTCCCCTTTGTACAGTAGTAGGGAAGCTCATAAATACCTCTGACGGCAAGAGTGCCAGACGGAGCTATTTGTCTCAGATGAGGCTCGGACTCTATATATTGTGCACTTCACCACAAAGTCAAACACTCACTGGAAAGTCTAGTAACACGATTATAATCCTTGACCATCTCTGTGCGTCTGCTCTGCATCTGCAGTGCTCAGCTCCTGCTGGTCCCACACTCTACTCGATGAACTACATTTGAAGGTTTTTAAGATTTCCAGGAAGTCATCCATCTGTCTGCTACCGAGGTGAAAGTGATTCAGCCATCATGACTCATGCCCCTCAGCCCGGGAATTCATCTTGCTCTCCTTCGCTTAACCTTCGCAAAGTCCTCTGTTTCCGCTCTGTGACGCGATGCCGAGATGATTACTCTGTTACCGGCCAGGATGATTCTAGGGGCCAGTGTAATAATACAGAAACCTGTAAATCTTCAGCCAGATAGGGAACTATTCTGGTAAAGTACACCTGTATGTCAGAGTGCTTTGACAGTTGTTATCTCTCAGACTCGAAGACAAATCGCGATGAAATGAGCAGAGCACCGTGCAACGTTTTTAAATGCAGCTGCAGGTTTCACAGGTTACCCTCGCGCTGCAGACGTCATATTGTATCTGAATAGTCTCCTGTCAGCGAAGCTGCACTCGGGACCCGTAACCGTCACTGTCAATTAGGTCACTGTGTGGCCCGTCAGCCTAAAGGACTGGAGCAGCAGCCCTCTCCTGTCTGCGATCACGTTCAATTATTGAACAGCCTTTCTAAAGTCGCCTGCTTCATGAAAGATTGATCAAGTGCGAGTGCCTCATACAGAGCGTTTCTGTTAAAGCTTGAATAATAACCCCCGCCCCGTTTCATCACCAGAGCTGTTCAGTAAACCGGCTGCACAACGGCACGGCCCCGCCGAGCCTCCTGCAGCATTCACCGGGAATTATATAATTATTTTACTCTTTGGCAATGCTTCCACAGAATAATTCCTCTTGGCCCTGAATGTCGCTGCCAAATTGGGTTTTGGAGATGAAATGAACAACACAAAGACCTACACCTATTACAGAGCCCTGATAGAGGACCTGAGGCCATCACAGAAGGTACCAGACACCAGATGCTGCATCACAGAGCACAGTCCTGCCGAGATCAGCACTATTGGACTCGCAGTATCAGGGGTTACCAGGAATGGCAGGCATGTGGATGACTTCAGCCTATAAAATAAACCTATCATGGATGACAGACTAAAATATATTTAAAGTGTTGGCCTATCCCATATATTTAAATGTACTAAAAGGGACACATTTGGGCTCATGAAAAATATGGGGATCACAGGTTTCTATTAAATACGTGTGTTCCCTGTGAGTAATGGCAACTGGGCGGCTCTATCAGGCAGCAGGGGATTGGGTTTCCACATCAGGTTTAATATACATCCCTCTCCACAGCGCAGACTGCTGAGCGGCCAGTTTTCACAGACCAGCTGACACGAAAAACAGGGTTTACTGCCTCTGCTGCTGTCTGCAGTGGTTCTTCAAAGGGCAGGTTTGCAGGGAATCACTACAGAAAGAGACGGTTGTCTTTACAGCTGCAAAACCTTTGTGTTGGAGATTTCGTTGTCTTCTGCATTTACAAAAAGAAAGAGAATGAGCTGATATCTATGATTTCCACAGTCACTAGTGCTGCTGCTTGATGTTTGTAACAATATTCACAGCTAAGGGATGCAAATATTAAAAAACACCTCTGGAAAAAATTAAGAGACCCCTTAACATTGATTAACATCTTAATTTTTTCCAGAGCTGTATATGGGATTTGTTAATCTGTAATCCATATATTTATTGAAAATTGAAGGTTGAAAATATATGCAGAGGTTAAATTCTACAATATATTTTCAATTTATAAAATATATATATATATCAATTGCAGATAAATATATTTCAGATATATACCATGTATGAGAAATATCACACATTTCTACCCAATATTAAACATTTACATGTGTTCCATAAGAGATTACAATTCACTCAGCCTGATTTTGCTCTTTCTCTGCTGTTCCAGGTCAGAAGATCCTTCACCACAAGAGTAATGTTCTGGAGACAGTGGTTCTCATCAACCCCTCGGACGAGGCTGTCAGCACTGAGGTGAGGACCGGTTCTGAGCCCGAGGCGGGTCTTAATCCGCTTGGTGCACCGAGCCGTTTCAGGATTTGTTTGCCTGGCCAGAACAGCTGCATCAAAAGAGCCAGTTCCTCGGGCAACAGAGGAATATAAATCATATACAGTATGATAATTGTGTTCTCTCTTGGATTCGTGAGTAGAATATATAACCAATTAGTCTCAGAGCAGGTGGTTCTCATATACAAGACACAGTTTAACTGCAGTGCTTCTTGTTTAAAATCCCAAACTGACACAATTACTTGGAAAAAAAATTAGGTGCCTCAGAAAACAGCAATTAAGACAATCACCAACAGCCATTAAAAGCAGTGTGACTGGATGTTTACAGCTTTCTGTAAGATAGTGTTGTGTTTTCCTATTTCTGGGGGAGGCACAGCTCCTACCATATTAACATGCTGAGCTGGGAGATGTGCTGTATGGATTGTGCATAACTAATAGTATCCGCATAACTACAGTGTTTTGTATGGATCTGGATTTGAGTCCAGATTTAACATACAGGAAACAGTAAATCATGCCTCTTTTTCTACAAAATATCCTTCCATGAATTGAGGATGGGCTGATGTTTCCAGTGTACAGCTTCCATAAAATAAGTAATTAAAGATTTTAGAAAACAGGAACATCAGAAAGCCTATAAATGCATCCGTCAAGTTCATTTGGTTGCATTGTTAATAATTAATGAACTCAAGGGTGTTGTCCAACTGATTCTACAAGGGTTTGAAATCTTGAATGTACTAGTAGGTACCCAGAAGGTACTGATATATCAAGGCATTATTCTGAAAGACCGAACCCTACCGGCGGTCTGTAAATGTCTTGGTCGGGACACAGGGCCGTGGTGCTCGATTGCCCTGCCCTGGCTGTGGATTCGGTGGATAGAGAGATAGAGTTAGTTAGGGTAACCAAACGATCTCAATAAGTGAAATGACCTGATCCCTAAAATCCGAACGGGCAGAGCAGCTACACAAGGTCAGAGACGCGGCCCGGGTCTGCGGAGGTGCACTGTGTGTGAATAACGCAGCACCGCAGGGAGACGCAGGCGCTGGCATGCAGCCCGGGATGGGGGGGCAGCTAATTCTCTAATGGATTTAATACAATTGAAATTGATGAGATTTGTGTGAGTCACATCAGGCAGATGACTTTGTCTATCAGCGCACTGCAGCTAAACATAGACTGACAGGACTGGGCTCTGTGACACTGAATTGGCTCTTCTGGGCGCTGGATAATCGGGGGCCGGCCGGCTGTCGCCCCCCCTGCGCGGCTGTGCAGAATGTGTCGACGAAGCTGGGGAGCGGCTTATGTAACGAGGTGAACTGGAGGTGAAAACCTTCGCTGGGACGGTGCTGTAATACACCTGCTGTTATTCAAGTGCAATAAAACTGCATCCGAGAAATAAAGTTCTAACTAAAGGTATAATTTTGCAAAATTATATTATTAAATTAAACTTTCAAGAAGTGCAAGCAGTTGTAGGTATAAGTTATCATTCCTGGTCTTGTGATAAAATGCTCTAGGTACTCATCAATGTGTGTGTTGTGTGTGCTGTGATATTATGAGACTGTGTCTAATGCTGACGGGGGTCTCGGGTGGGTGGTGGTCCCCTCGTGGGGCGCTGGACAGCCGTACACACTGCTGACCTTGCCTGCGTGTAGCATCGCTGACAGGAAGACTGACTGCTTTCATTTCATCGACACACGCTAGGGCTGCATGTTCAGAAAGTCTTGCTCTGTACTAAATAGACGTGGCAATATTCAGCTCATGCTGGTGTTCAGTAGACTTTGAGGACACAATGCGATTCAAAAGCACACACTTTGATTATTTAAGCAGAAGATTTAGGACTTGTATCTCAACCCCCCTTGCTGATATGGCAGTGTAGCTGAAATTCATGAAGGATACAGATGCCAATTCCTGCCAAAAGCTTCCCCGAAACAGTGCCAGATGCCACACCACAATAACTGAAAAGTTTAAATTAATCTGGAAGTGATACTCTACCCTTTGAATTCTGTTCTCATCTGTAAAATATCTAAATACACTCATAATACGATGATGAATCTAATTACTGGTTTTACTTCTTGTTGCCTCCCACCTAAATTCCCACTTCCTGATCTGTCATTCAAACTGAGTTTTCCAGCCATTACATCTGCAGGCCCTTTGTTTTGGTCCCTTATTGTGTTTGTGTTGCTTCCTAATGCTAGTCATTCTTATGCAGATGCAACAAAGCACTTTGAACTACAATACCGGGTGTTTGAATGCTGTAATAGTCAATTAGGAATGAAATACACTTGTTTATCCGTGTTATTTTTCTATGTCTAGGTTCGTCTGATGATTACTGACACCGCGAGACACAAGCTGCTGGTTCTGTCGGGGCAATGCTTTGAAAACACAGGAGAGCTCATTCTTCAGTCAGGATCTTTCTCTTTTCTGAACTTCATAGACATCTTTACCGATCAGGAGGTGAGGCACTACTGCGTTTGATCATTGCATTCGTCTGCTTAATTGGTGCTTTAATGGCAAAAATAAAATCTCTCTGGGGAACTATTTGCAAAGACTTAGCAAACATTATTCAAGCTTGCTTTTTGTGACTACCATGATATCTATTACTTGATAGAGATACAAATGTTGTTCCATTTAATACATGTCATACAGAAAACATTGATAAAAATAGCTTTGCATTAGAGAGGAGTAAGTAAATAAATGTTGCTCTAGATTTTGCTGCTCTAAACTTTAAGAACCATAGATTGAAATGTATGTAGCTGAAACTGCATAGGGTATCTGCGATGTCAGAAACAAGTAATACAGGAATGTCAAATATTTTTTTGTTTTTGTACCTTTGAAACACATTTACAAACATATAATTCGATTATCAGTTTTAACGAAGATGTAAAATGCAAGTTTAAAATAAAAAAAATAATCAAATTCAACTACATGTTTATTTTATTTAATCACTTATGCCATTTCATTGTATTTAAGGAATCAATCAAACAATCAATCAATCCATTTTTATTTGTATAGCGCCCTTTGCAGGGTGGCCACAGAGTGCTTTACAGACTGGTAAACACAACAAACGTACAGCAAAATAAAATACATAAATACAATAAAATAAAATATAGACCTGTAAACATTTTACATGATCTAGAATAAAGTGAGTGAACATTTAAGTAAATAAACCAATTCGGCACGGAGGAGAGAAAAACAAAAAAACTCCTATGGATGGCATGTAGGAGAAAATGAATCAAACTCTAATCAAACTAATCAAGGAAGACTAATCAAACTGTCTAAGATTATTGTTTGAGAACACACAGATGTATATACACATACCACCTAGGTATGTTCGGCTGGTAGAACAGCATCTTTCAGCATCTGATTATTGAGGAGAAAACACACAACAGTCCCATACAGATCTCTGTCCTTCATTAAAGCAGGCCTCACAGGCAAAGGATGAAGATAATCTGCTAAAATATTGTATCTCCCACCCCTAATAGATTGGTGAACTGCTCAGCACCATTCATCCCGCCAACAAAGCCAGTCTCACGCTGTTCTGCCCAGAGGAAGGGGACTGGAAGAACTCAAACCTGGATAAACATAACCTTCAAGACTTCATCAACATGAAGCTGAACTCAGCCTTAATCCTGCCTGAAATGGAAGGCCTTTCGGAGTTCACAGAGTACCTGTCTGAGTCGGTGGAAATCTCATCTCCGTTTGACATGCTGGAGCCTCCAACATCAGGAGGGTTTCTCAAGCTCTCCAAGCCTTGCTGCTACATATTCCCAGGTGGCCGAGGAGACTCCGCCTTGTTTGCCGTTAATGGGTTCAACATGCTCATCAACGGTGGTTCGGATCGCAAGTCCTGTTTTTGGAAACTAGTCCGACATTTGGACAGAGTGGACTCCATCCTCCTGACGCACATTGGAGATGACAACCTGCCTGGGATCAACAGCATGCTTCAGAGAAAAATATCAGAACTGGAAGAAGAACAATCCCAGGGCTCCACTACTAACAGTGACTGGATGAAAAACCTCATCTCTCCCGACCTGGGAGTTGTATTTCTGAATGTCCCAGAAAACCTTAAAAACCCAGAGCCTAATTATAGGGTGAGAAGAAGCATTGAGGAGGCCTCTCTTACACTGCAATACTTGAACAAACTGTCATTGAGACCAGAGCCTCTGAACCGAAGTATTGGCAATGCGATAGATCCCATAATACTGTTCCAGAAAATGGGAGTCGGAAGGCTAGAGATGTATGTCCTGAACCCGGTGAAGAACAGTAAGGAACTGCAGTATTTCATGACACAATGGACTGGCAGCGAGAAAGACAAAGCTACTGTGTTGCTTCCAAATGGTAAAGAATCTGAGGTCCCGGTATCCTATTTAACCTCCATTTCCTCATTGATAGTGTGGCATCCAGCTAACCCATCTGAGAAGATAGTGCGTGTTCTGTTTCCAGGCAATGCTTCTCAACACAATATCCTGGAAGGTCTGGAAAAGCTTAAACATCTGGACTTCCTTAAACAGCCAGTGGTTACCCAGAAAGAGTTATCTGCAAACTTTGCACCTGGGCTGAAGCAAGCTAAGTTGAAGCATAAGACTGACAGCAAGGAGAGTCTAAAGTCAATCTCAAGGCCATCATCCAGCAAGGGAATGAGGAAAGAATCGAAGGAAGAAGCTGCTGAGACTGCAAAAGCAGAGCCAGAGGTGGCCCCAGAAAAGACTCCAAAAATTGAGAAGAAGGAAAAACCTCTTTTGAAAAAGGAAAAACCGAAGTCACAAGCCACACCAAAAGAAGTCAAAGCAAAACCAGAGCAAACACTCAAACCGGAAGTATCAGAGAAGCAGAAAACTGATATTAAACCAAAATCGATAAAAGAAAAGGTAGTTAAAAAGGAGGTAAAGAAATCTGATGAGAAGAAAAAGGAAGAAAAAGAAGCAAAGAAGGAAGCTGTTAAGAAAGATGAGACACCAGCTGCTAAGAAAGAAGAAAAGGTTAAAAAGGAAGAGAAGGTGAAAAAAGAAGAGGTGAAGAAAGAGTTGAAAAAGGAAACCAGGAAAGATGTGAAAAGGGATGTGAGAAAGGATTCGCCAATGAAGGAGGTTAAGAAGGAAGAAAAGAAAGAGCAGAAAAAGGAAGATAAGGATCTTAAGAAAGACATGAAGAAACCTTCTAAGGACATAAAAAAAGCTACGGCCACTCAGGGAGATGCCAAAAGGCCTGTGCCAAAACCCAAAGTACAGAAGAAAGAAGATTCCTCAAAGAAGGACATTGGGAGCCCTGGAAAACCAAAAGAAAAGGGGAAAGTAAAAGGCATCAAGAAAGATGCTAAACCCAGTGCAACCAGCTTGGCCGTAGCTGCCGGAGCAGCTGGTGTAGCAGCAGGGATTGCAGTAGCTTTGGAAGCAGAGAGATCCTTAATGTCTTCTCCTGAAGATCTCACAAAAGACTTTGAGGAGCTTAAGGCTGAAGAAATTACAGAAGATGTTGAGAGTGTAGCTCCAACAGAACAGAAAGAAGAGGAGTCAGTTGTGATGATACAACATGAAGAAATATTGCTCTGCAAAGAGTCGCCTGAAATGGAGGAGACGGCAGAGTCTCTGGATGAAGGAATCACGACTACTGAGGCAGAAGGAGAATGTGGAGAAACCCCAGATGAACTTGAGCCAAGAGATAAAATGACTGTTGATGCCAATGAGAAGTTTGAAGATGAGGGCACTGGATTTGAAGAATCATCAGAAGCTGGGGACTATGAAGAGAAGGGGGAGACTGAGGAGGTTGAAGAACAAGAAGAGACAGTTAAGCATCATGAAGGAGAAGAGCTAGCCGAAGGAGATAAACAAACCAAAGTTGAAGATGCACTAAGTACCACCAAGGGTTTGGAGTCCACAGAAGATGAAGGAGAAGATCTAGAAGAAACAATTGGAAAGGAGGAGGCACAGGAATCAGATGATGAAGTGGAGGATGAGCAGATCACAGTTGTGAAAGATGAAAAGGAGCCCATTGAAGCAGATGAAGTCAGAGACACCGAGGTCGATGAACTTGAGGAGAGGCAACACTTGCCTGTTACAACCCCTCCCAAGATGTCTGCTCCCCAGTCTCCAACAGTTGAGCATACGTCTATTCAAGATGAAACCCTTCCAGGCGGTTCTGAGAGTGAAGCTACAGTCTCTGATGAGGAGAACCGTGAAGAACCCCCAGAGGAATTTACAGCCACCTCAGGCTTCACACAGTCTACTATTGAGATCTCCAGCGAACCAACACCAATGGATGAAATGTCCACCCCTAGGGACATCATGAGTGATGAGACCACGAATGACGAAACAGAATCTCCTTCGCAGAACTTTGTGACGTTTGGACTGGCAGCACAACCCTGTGAATATGACAGAACTAAACTCTCTCCTTTGCCTGATAGCTACAGTGGCTTGACATCTGATCATTCAAAGAGCGACGCCACTGAAGGCAAAGACTATCATGCCTCTGCTTCCACAATATCACCACCATCATCAATGGAAGAAGACAAAGTTTGCCAGGATTTCCCAAGAGAAGCTATCACACCTAAAGAAGAGGAAGATGGATACAGGTTTAACTTAGAAACTCCAGACACATTGTCTCTTGATACAAAACTTAGCCCTAGTCAGCTCTCTCCTCTCACGAAGACTCCTACTAGTGAACGCAGTGTTAATTTTGACTTGACTCCAACAGCAATTGCAGCGCCAATTGAGTTAGGCACAACTCTTTCTGAAGTCACCCCCGAGGTGGTTGAGCAATCTACTAGTCCAGATGACAAAACCTTAGAAGGGGCTTCTTCCTCACAGTCAGCGCCTGGAAGTGCAGGTCACACCCCCTATTACCAGTCGCCTGTGGAAGAAAAGACTAGCTCTTTACCATCGGAAACACCTGCAAAAACCCAAGGTCCTGTTATAGTGGAGGTAACCAGTGAACTAAATGAGCTTACTTCTAACAGAATCAGTCCGATGGATGAGCCTGTCCCTGATTCTGCATCCCCTTTTGAGAAGGTACTGTCTCCTCTTCGTAGTCCACCACCTCTGGGATCTGGCTCTCCAACAGAAAGGTCTCCAAGTGCTGAAGGAAAGTTACTCTTTGACCTTGGCGAGCACACTTTGAAAGTAAACCAAGATGTCAGTAAGTCACCAACCATTCAGAGTCCTTCAGGAGGAAGCCCTTCACCTTCACTCTCTTCTCCAGTTAATGCTTTGGAAGTTAAGCTGGAGTCATCACATCTGGAATTGCAAGAGAGTAAAGACACCTTCAGCCTGGCAAGCCCTTCTGAAGACAAGGCAGAAGGTTCAGTGAAAGCCACAACTGACCTGTCACCTGTTTTAGTAGACGCCATGCAATTTGGATCATTTAAGGAGGAGAGTAAAATGTCCATATCGGAAGGAACCACATCGGACAAGTCAGCTACCCCAGTAGATGAGGTTGTAGCCGAGGATACATTTTCCCATATAGAGGGAGTAGCATCGGCCTCAACTGCCTCTCTCGCCACAAGCTCATTCCCAGAACCAACAGCAGACGACGTCTCTCCTTCCCTACATGCCGAAGTGGGCTCTCCACACTCAACAGAGGTGGATGATTCTCTATCTGTGTCAGTGGTCCAGACTCCCACAGCCTTCCAGGAAACTGAGATGTCTCCCTCAAGAGAGGAGTGCCCTAGGCCAATGTCAATTTCCCCAGACATTTCACCTAAAACTGCAAAGTCAAGAACACCTGTGCAGGATGTGAAATCTCCTGAGCAGTCCACTATGTCAGTAGAACTTGACCAGGAGTCTCCTGATCACTCCTTAGCCCTGGACTTCAGCAAGCAGTCCCCAGAGCATCCTGCAGTCAGTTCAAACCTACACATCACTGAAAATGGACCAACAGAAGTCGACTACAGTCCCTCTGACATGCCTGATCCTAGATTTGCAGAGCACTGCATGCCTGCGTTAGACAAACCCATTATTTTCAAGGACACTGATTCTGCACATGTTGCCTCACCTTCTCCAACAGAAGTTTCTCAGTCCACCCCCTCTGCTCACACTCCTTCACAAACCATTTCTCCCTTGAAAGAGGAGCCTATTGCTAGGGCTGCTGAGCCCAGTGACATTTCGTCGCTCGTCTTTGATACCTCAGCGTCTCCAGAGGAACCCCCTGAGGTACCCTCACGAGAGCAGGATAAGTCTCCTTTAACCCCCAAACTGTCACCTCTCACCCATTCTCCACTTTCATCTGACTCATCACTGGTATTAGGAAGTTCTCTGGTGCCTGACAATATGTCACTGAAAATTGGGGAATCTGAACAAAAGCAGGACAAGTCCCCTACCAGTCCAAAAGCTAGCTCTTCTGCTTGCTCGCCACTCCCCCCTGATTCATTATTCAGTGGAAGCTCATTATCCCAAGATCTGTTCACCAGTAAAGCTGATGACGAAAAACAAAATAAGGAGAAATCACCTACACCCCCACAGGCCGCATCCCCTTCAGTGACACCACTTTCCTCAGCCTCATCATTTGCCCTGGGGACCATGCTGGGATTTAACAAAGCTGAGGAACCTGCCCCAGTTCAATCCAAATCCCCTTTCTCGCCTAGAGCTGCATCTCCAGGATCTTCCCCACTTTCACCTGGTTCTTCATACATTGTAGGAAGTTCACCAGCACCAGAAAGTATACACTTGATGCCAGAAGAGACTTCTTCTGAAGAGGTAAAATCCCCAGTTAGTCCCAAAGTACCATCACCTTCATATTCAATACTTTCCTCCTATTCCTCTGGATTTCAGGATCAGTTGAGCACGGCTTCACTGTCATTATCCTCAGCTACTTCACAAGTGCAGGGGTCCAGCGCCCTTTACAGGGAGGAACCGCAGCACCTTAAATCACCTGTAGAATTTGAAACAACTGACGTGAAAGTAGCAGAGGAACTAAAATGTATGGGTGGATCCAGTGGTGAAGGAAGCTCCAAAAAGACCCCGTCACCACAGCCCCGAACAGATGTTGATTTATGCTTGGTTACGTCTTGCGAATACAGACACCCTAAAACAGAACTGTCCCCTTCTTTCATTAATCCCAGCCCACTGGAGTTCTTTGCCAATGAGGATAACTCACAAGAAGATGATAAACCTTTAACGCAGTCTGGGGGAGGTCAACCCCCGTCTGGTGGGAAGCACCATGCGAGACAATGTGAGGAAACTCCACCAACATCAATTAGTGAGTCGGCACCTTCCCAGACAGACTCCGATGTCCCCCCCGGAACAGAAGAATGTCCGTCCATTACTGCTGATGCCAACATTGACTCAGAAGATGAATCCGAGACTCTCCCAACAGACCGGACCCTAACCTACAGGCACGTAGACCCTCCACCAGTAGCCTTCCGAGACTCGGCTCCTTCTCCTCCTCACCCTGATGTCTGTATGGTGGATCCAGAGGCAATCCCAGTCGACCAGAACCTAGGAAAGCCCATAAAGAAAGAAGGTAAAGAAAAGACAAAGAACAAGAAGCCAGGGAATAAGACCAAGTCTTCCTCACCAGCTAGGAAAAGTGATATCAAGCCCAAACCATCCCCGAGTATTACAAAAAGTAGTGCTGCCAAGGAGGCTTTAGACAAGTCTTCAAAAACTGCATCTCCAAAGAAGAAAAGCCCACCGGCAGCCAAGGAAGCTGTCAGCAATGAAGTGAAGGGTGGGGGGGAGAAAGATGCCAAGAATGCGACCAATACCTCTGCTTCTAAGGGGACTAAAAGTACGACTACAGGTAGGCCTTAGTCCTGTGTTATTGCATGAAGTTCTCATATATATGTATCCCTTTCTGTTGGAGTACTATGACCACTGAATAAGTGTGCAAAAATTATACTTATTACCTTTGGCCTCATTAACACTAACTGTAATGATATAGGTTTTATAACGCACTTTGCAATGCAATTAAATATATTTCAGACCGATATGGAAATAGAACTAGATATCCCATTTGTCCAGCATTATCTTTTACCCCTGAAAGGTTAAAACTCTACAGATTGTGTATGAAAATCCTAACAAAACCTGAGTTTAATTCCTCATAATTAGTACCCTGCTGTATTGCAAGACAAAGACTGTATTCAGGACTGAAAGGACAATATCCTGGCAGTGGTGTAAGAGCCGCTATAATTCACATTTCTAACCCATTCTCACCCCTTGTGTGTTGAAGGCCCTGGAAGTGGCAAGGCATCGGGAGGGAACCCTGTACCCAACTGTCCTCCAGTGTACCTCGACCTGGTCTACATCCCCAACCACTGTAGTGCCAAGAACGTGGATGCAGAGTTCTTCAAGCGAGTGAGGTCCTCCTACTATGTTGTGAGCGGCAACGACTTGGCGGCTCAAGAACCGAGCAAGGCAGTGCTGGACTCTCTGTTGGAGGGGAAAGCGCAGTGGGGTAACAACATGCAGGTACAGAGATGCACTGCATCCGCACATCTCACTGTTGGCTCTACAGCCAGCGCCTGCTATTCAGCATCATTGCCATCTAGCCGCGGAACAGAAAGGTGTCAGAGGTTTGAAAATGCAAATCAGAATCATAGGCCTGGGAAATTCATTACGGGCAATGCTTGTCATTTCTGAAGACAAAAGATCCGTTTCCTGCATAACTACACATACAATATAATATATATACACAAAAATATTCAATACATATTAAATAGGTCAGGTATTACAGACGGTTGTAATTTCCATTAACATGAGCACACACAACTGTACCCTGTTGGTCTGGTATGATGTCTAAATGAATGCCTGTGAGTTTGTATACAAACATAGGTTGTGTCAGGTGACATTAAGAACATAAGACAGTGTCCAATCGAGAGGAGCCCATTCGCCCCATCGTGCTCGTTTGGTGTCCATTAATAACTAAGTGATCAAGGATCCTATCCAGTCTGTTTTTGAATATTGTCAAAATTGTCTCTTCAGCCACATCGCTGGGGAGTTTGTTCAGATTGTGACGCCTCTCTGTGTGAAGAAGTGTCTCCTGTTTTCTGTCTTGAATGCCTTGAAGCCCAATTTCCATTTGTGTCCCCGGGTGCGTGTGTCCCTGCTGATCTGGAAAAGCTCCTCTGGTTTGATGTGGTCGATGCCTTTCATGATTTTGAAGACTTGGATCAAGTCCTCACGTAGTCTCCTCTGTTCCAGGGTGAAAAGGTTCAGGTCCTCAGTCTCTCAGTAGGACATTCCCTTCAGACCTGGAATAAGTCTGGTTGTTCTCCTCTGAACTGCCTCTAGAGCACCGAATTATTGCAAAGTATACAAATTTCCTTCCATCCTTTGGAGTTTGTGTGGGTGTGTATGAACATGCATAGTGCCAGTGAGCAACGAGCCAGGCGATCATGTTTAACGGCAAAATTAATTTGTGGCCCAACAAGAACAGCGTTGCCAGCTCTGGCGGTTAAGTAGGTTAGGATTCCTGGCCGCGGTTGGCAAGAGCCGTGACCAACATGGCAACATGCAAACTGTGTGGTAGTTCTGTTGTCTGTCACTGTCCTATACCTCTCATTGTGCTCCACAGTGCCACGCCTCAGCCCTGTGTGTGTCTCCTTCACTGCAGGTCACGCTGATCCCAACCCACGACTCGGAGGTGATGAGGGAGTGGTACCAGCAGACTCACGAGAAGCAGCAGGCCCTGAACATCATGGTGCTGGCGAGCAGCAGCACGGTGGTCATGCAGGATGAGTCCTTCCCTGCATGTAAGATCGAACTGTGATCCCGCCGCCCGGCGCTGAGCCTGCTCTACTGCGTGACGTCTTCAATGTGAAACAAATAAAGCAATGGAAATAAGAACACATCGAAATTCTGCCAAAAAAAAGAGAGAAAAATATCTACCATTCTATTGGTGATGCAAGTCACTAACTAATGCAGTCTTTGTTGATTACTAAGGCACATATTCCTCACAAAACAGGTTTCAAACTACTAAACTGAGGAGAATTGACAGCACTAGAGGGGTTCTTTGTTATTGTTTTATGTTTTTCGTTACACACAGCCGGACAGAGAAGGATTTCATGTGCAACTGCAGTAGTTTGAATCCTGTTTGCTGAGCAGGAACATGTTTCAATTAATATGCAAAGATAATTACCCAAGGCATGCTCCCAGTGGAAACGCTACTCCACAATTAGCCCTCACCGTTCCGCAATGTAATTTATTCTTAAGAAACCTGCATGATCATAAACTAATAATATAAATAACCATACAAGGAAAAGAACATTGGCTTTTACCCTGAAGCATAGACCAAAGGATAAGGGAGTACATCAAAACAAACCGTAATAAAAAAATGCCTTAGAAAGTGACTTGAATGTAAGAGATACCTGATGCACTTATTTCTAATGAGAAACAGCAGGTGTTGAGATCAAAATAATTACGATTCAAAAGAAAGCCAGTGTCCCATCATCTTAGCAGCAGCGTAGTGTAGAAACAGTGCCGCCGTGTGAGTGTGTGTGTTTTTACGTGTAGGAAGAGTCAGTGGATCCTGATAGGAAGCGATTTTTAAAGGAGTGACTGTCCCATTGATTTGAACGTATTCGCTAACATTTGTAGGGGAAGAGATTCGAGGACATTTCTAAATAAATCAATCTTGTGTGAAAGCCTAAGGTAATGTTTTTATTCCTTTCTAAATTAAAGGGCACTGAAAGGCGGATGTAATGGGGAAGAAAAACAGAACATAAAAAACAACTGTATTCATGGTGTGGGAGTTCAGTCCATATTACAATGTCTTTCTTTTTTAAGGATTATAAATGTGATTTTACTCTGGCTTTTTTGAAATGATTTAATACTAAACGGACCAGAATAGAAAGTGTCTTGCTACTTTATTTGGAGGCGTTCCCATGAAACGAAGGGAAGTCTATTTCCTCTCTCAGATGTGTTTTTAATGTAAGGTATGGAAGTGGATGGCCATTCCCAATGTCCCGCAGTTCTGGACAGACGAGCAGCCGTACCGGAGCCCCCCTCTCTCGGGCCGCAGTGTTAGGAGTCAAGTCAGCCGAGCCTGGTGTTCGTAGCGCCTGGCTCTCGTGGATGGTTTGCAGTATTGCTTTTCCGCGAGTGCATTACTGACGTTAGCAGCTTCCTTAGCCAGAACCTCATTTATTTTTGCGATACGTTTATGATTGTTTACTGTGAGCACTTTGTTTTGCACTTAAGTTGACATGAGCCTTGTAGTCTGGGACCAGTGAAGTTCTGTTTGTTTGTTCCGTCAGACCAGTTCGATTTAAAAATAATAAAAAAGCCACCCATATTATTTAAAACTCCTTTGTCCCCCCCATTGCCTTCAGCAGACGTTCCAAAGAGGAAAGAACTGTAAATGAACTCCTTAGCTGTGATTTTTATGCAATAGCTTGTTATACAAGCTGTTTATAACGCTACGGTATCTTAGCTGTGAAACAGAACGACACCAGACTACGACTGCATGACCATGAAGGGGGTTTTAAAAGAGTCATGACAGGAAGGGGGTCAGCGAGTTTTTTTCATTTGTATGTATATGTATACACTTACACACACACAAATGTGTGTGTGTGTGTGTGTGTGTGTGTGATGCCAATGTTTTTAATTCAACACGTTTCAATCTGTTATTTCAATTAAGTGAGGATCCTTCCCTGCTTCTCAGATCAAGCTGGTCCTGTAATGAAGTGGATCGGGCTCAGTGCAGCCCGCTGGAAGTGGGTGGCTGTGTTCAGTTTGTGAAAAGAGATGCTTTCCTACTTTAAGGGAAATGTTTGTTGTTTTTTTTAAACTGTACTATAATTATAAATACCTTTGTGGCGGGCGAATGGGAAGTGTCATGTGCATGTGTAATATACTTTCAATGTATTTAAGATTTGTTTGTTTGTTTGATTGATTTTTGGAGAGGAAGAAGATGTTTAGAAATGACAGAAATAAAATAAAAACTGCACGTCCATTTAGTTACGAATCCAATAAAACGTCACGCTAGACACACTAGCTCACAGGACAGACAGCGGCCTTTACTGCGAGACTCCTCCACTCGACAGCCATCGCCTCCTGTTCAGATACACAATAATGCACAACTTGTACACCTGTACTCTGACAATAGACCCCCTGAGCTGTACAGCTGAAGGGACTTTCTAAAGACAACAGCAGTATCCCAGCTCCCTTCTGTCATAAAGGGGATCTTCACAACCGTGTAGATGAATCCCCGGAGACACGAGACTGGAGATGTGTTGGGGATACAACTTCACACTTTAACCGTTCTATATATTCAAACTGACGCATCTTTTGCCATGATTAAAACTCGACTATCTGAATCGAGTCCACCGCTGACAGCCTGCAATAGACATGTCTACGGACGCGGTGCATTGCGCTTCTGACTTCACACTTCCAGACACCAGATTAAAACACAACGGCCAGAGCCTCGCCTTGGGAAACGAGCCTCATCCCGCCGACCGAGCTGCGAGTCGGCGGCTCCACCGCAGCACCGCAGCACCAGAACTGCAGCCCCGCGCATGAACATCATTACCGATTTCCACAGCAAGGTACACCCCCCTCCGAGAGCCACCTGGCGCCGCCGCCCCCCCCCGGGTGATCGTTTGTGTGTCCGTCCGCAGCCGTGTGTGGTCCTTGTCTTGTAATCTTGCATCATTCTATCCTTTCCTGTCATATCGAATGTAGAGGTTAGTTTCAAGTGGAAGTATAACGTAGTGCTTTTCTGATATTTGTGTGCAATATCCTCCTTCTCCCACACGGGCATTTGATGTAAAGGGAACTACAAGAAACAGAATTAAAATAAAACCCACAATAAAGGTGATTGTGGAAACGACCTTGTGTTTTGCCTCTTCTTGACTGATTGCGTTTTCTGTTATTGAACTGACACTTTCACTCGCTGGTTCATGAGAAACAAGACTGGCTTCACAATTAAAGTTTCAGATTCTGAGAAGAGACCCAGATGATCCTCCGCCTTTTCCAAAGTGCTGCATTTCCATTTTCCACAGGTAAGTAACACACCCTCACACAGGACAGACAGGTGAGAGGAGGCCGTGTGCCATCGAGCACGGCTGGTGGCTGAATGCAACACTTTTGACACAGAGTGACAGTTTGGGATCCAAGCTGCGACACCGGCATCCCTCCCAGTACTGACCCACACGGGCCGATAGCAGGGACGAGCCCGACGCACCAGAGCGCCTGTGCTTTCTCTGTCTTTGTGTTATTCCAATGGGAACAAAAATAAATCTGTTCATTCTTTCCCACTTAAAGCCCAGTTCATGAGTCTACAATGGGTTTCTGTGCAGGACGTCAGATGAAAATGCAACATCATTTTGCTTTAATTTTTAATTTCACTCTGCATAGTGTCTGCTGTAAAACTGAAACCGACTGCAACCTCAAAATTGCAGATACAGAACAATCAATGGGCCCATTTCACTTCAGTGTTACTGAGCAGTTATTGTATTTGCTATAGGACGTTGTCTTAAACACGTACACACATGCAGCTGGACCGTCTGTATCCACTCTTCAGCAGAAGTGACCTGATCCAAAAGTGACTCGCTGTCAGCACCTGCAGTGTCGATATGGACCCACATTGCTTGTCTCTTAATGACGCCCTGTGGGCAGTTGGCACAGCAACACGTCACGATGCTTTGTGGAAAGAAATGCTTTCAGAGAGATGGCTTCTGAGGACAAATATTATGGAGGCAGGAATTAGAAGACACTCACTAATTAATGAAGAATGCAACTTCAATCAAAGCATTCTCATGAGAATATGACAAATATGTCCTTGTGAAGTGAGGGGAGGCCACAGGTTAGGGACTTCTGCCCGCTGCACATCTCCAGCATCTGTCCTCAAATTAGACGCTGCAAATGTACTTTCAAAACAGCAGGGACCCAAAGTACACAACACCAGCCTTACAAGTGCGAACACAATGCAATGGCTTCTCCCACAGCGCCTGTGTGTCAGGGACACCCGCCCTGCAGAGAAGTGTGTCGATTCCACTCATTCACACAGAAAAGGAAAAGCCCAGATGAACCTGGCTTCTGCAATAACGCACTCACAGGGAGGTCGTGCTGAAATACGAGCGGTTTTAATTAATGATCTTCCTTCCATTCAATCATTCTGTAGAACTAATGTGGTACAAAAATAACAGCGATCGCTTTCTCTCATTCAGCTTTTCAATTAGACCAAACAGTACGGGCCATGCTCAACAATGCCAAGAGCCAGGAAATTAAAAACACCTTCCATTAATCCATCCGCCCTTGAGTTCAATTCAAAAAACCAATCACTCCACCGTCTCGATTACAATAAACTGATTTATCCGTACAAAACAGTCCACAGCACTTACTGCGAGAAAACCAACCCGTTTCTTGGATGGACTCCTCACCTTGTCAAAAGTGTAGAATTGAGAACAAGGGCAGTGATGTTCAGACTGTCCAATGCACTGTTAGAGCTCATCTGGATACTGTGGACAGTTCTGGGCTCCACACTTCAAGAAAGATATCGCTGCTCTAGAGGCAGTTCAGAGGAGAGCAACCAGACTTATTCCAGTTCTGAAGTGGGGGACTTGATCCAAGTCTTCAAAATCATGAAAGGCATCAACCACATCAAACCAGAGGAGCTTTTCCAGATCAGCAGGGACACACGCACCCGGGACACAAATGGAAATTGGGCTTCAAGGCATTCAAGACAGAAAACAGGAGACACTTCTTCACACAGAGAGGCGTTATTATTAGTTATTATTGAACACCCAACGAGCACGATGGGGCTCCTCTCGATTGGACACCGTCTTATATTATTTACAGAATAACATGCACTTTGGACTGGTTTCATGTCGGTTTCCCCTCGAACGCCCTTTGAGCCGAAAGCAGTCGCACACACAACTGATCACACTGAAGTCACAGGACCAGGTCAATGGAAAAGCATCTTTATTTACATTAAGCTCTGCAGTAACAGGGTTGTTTCACATAGTGGTCTGTCTGCTCGTCTACAGCAGTCAGGGAAGAAAACCGCTCCTCCACAGCTCAGCGTGGCTGTCGGTGCCGCCCGTCCGACTGCTCTACTGCCCCGCGGGGGCTTTGGCTCTGGCCCTGCTCTCCAGACGCCCCCTGTCCACCTTCTCCCGTTGGCACAGCTGCTCCCTCTCCTCCTCCCAGCCACGCAGCCTCTCCTCGAACTCCTCCACGTCTCTGCACTCCTCGGCGGCCAGCCTCTGCTCCACCAGCTGGGCGGTGAGGCTCTGCAGGCTGGCGCTATCCACCTGGCCCGAGGCCTGCAGCCCGGCGCTCAGCTCCTGCCAGAGGAGATAGACAACCCCTAAGAGTGAGCAGACCTCAACCTCCCGATCTGCGAAGGTCTGGGGAGGCGGCTGCACAGCCACAAGCTTTAATAGTCACTTACTTTAGAACATATTAGGGATTATTTTCCTCTCTGTTAGGTTCAGGTAAGTGTGTCTAATAATGTAGATAATGTAGGATTCTGGGTAAACTATCCTAGTTGTGCTGTGTCGTAATGTTTGACCAAAGTATCTGTTGTGTTGTGCACCCCCCAGCCCCCACATACTCTGAACGCCTGTGTGTACTGGGGCAGCTTGTCCCTCTCTGCTTGCTGCTCCTCCAGATCGGTGGGGTCAGCATCCACGTCCGTCCCCGGTGGGCTGCCGGCCTCAGAGACCAGGGACTGAAGGACCGTGTCCAGGTGACCAATCTGCCAGGATACAACAACACAAGTGTCACGTGAAGCAGGGAACGCACACCACGTCCTCACGGTGCCGACTTCTCGATGTCTCTCAAGGTTCTCAAACTCCTTCAGTGTCAGAAAGGATGGTTGGGTACAAAAGGAAATATTAATGTAAAGAAATCTAGACAACCGATCTCCACGGCAGCTGGAATCCAGATACAGGGAAGACGGGATGAGAATATCAGGGTGAGAAGAAGAGAATAAACAAGCAGACAAGACAGCGGAGCTCAGAGACGACGCTCAAGTCAAAGACCATCTCAGAATGACAGGATGTGCCCAGCGTGTTTGCAGAAAGAGAGGGACTGTTTAAACGTATGTGGTTTTTTTACAAGAGAGGGCCCGTGGGATCGATCCTGACGAAGTTCGGAGTGAAATCTGTGAAACTGGATGTGTGGAGAGCGGTGTGTGAGCGCCGGTAAGAGCGCCAAGAAGCAAACAGGATTTACAGGCACTCGAGACCGAGGGGTGAGAAGAAACATAGTGCCTGTATGAGCGATTGAGAGAGACAGAGGTACTGAGGGCAAACCGAGAGGCAGAGTTCAGATACAGTGAGGATACAACATGGCAGGGAAAGAGAATTATAAAAGGAATTTGAAAGATGAAAACTACTTCAACAGCACAGCAAAACTGAGGAGCAGGGGGAGGAACAGATGTACATTACACACAGAATAATGGTTCATTTAATTACATGTTATTAATATGTATGGATACCCAGTGGTTCAAGGGATAAAAGTTTCCATATCTCAAGTCATGAACGGATCCATAACAGACTGAGCGCTCCCACCAATTCACATCAGGGTTTCATTCATGTCTCGACTCCCTGTCAGCACAGCTCGAAACGTGGTCCAGCTCCTCAGAGCTTCACACTCCGGCACTGAAGAGCCCCAGCGAAGGTCTGCAGGAGCCGTGAGGCGCTCGGCCAGTGATTCAGGAGACGCCTGATAACAACAGGCCACCGCCCCATCGCACTTTCAAACCACACGGCCAGTCTGCGGGCTCCTGGAGAGGAGCTTGACTGCACCATCTCTGACCTGCAGCAGATTATCGCACAACGTCTCTGACTCATCAGAGAAACACAACAAGACAACAATGAAGGTTCTCCCCCCGAGAGCAACATCAGGACCGTAATGTTGTTCAGAAGATAAGTAAGGAGAAAAGCAAACAGCAAAGACAGCTTTGTATCCTTCGACATCGGAGATAAATGTGTATTGACCGCACTTAGCTTTTACTGTCCAGGATGTAAGACCTCAATTATTGTATACACTTGTATTATGCTTTGAATTGCTTTGTATTATGTAAATTTGAATTTGTAATGTTTGATGCCTGAACTGTATTATTACACTTTGCATTGCACTTATACTGTGTAAGTCGCCCTGGATAAGGGCGTCTGCCAAGAAATAAAAATATTAATCCACGCAGATATTGTACACATCGGTCATCGGTTATTTTATCTGAAGTATCAAAGTGTATTTCCTTTAAAGTTGATCATATTATTAGATCATCTGATCGTTATTTGTCTCATGTTTATTGTCCAGGCAGGTCTGGTTTACATTCGTATTAGATATGAATCCCAATTTGTGCAGCCATTTAGAGTCTTTAGTGATTTTTCAGAGAAAGCTGCCACACACGTTTCCTGTGTCTGAAGTATTGACAGGCTGAGCATGCAGATTGATCTGAAAACACGATTCGGTGTTTCGTGACGCTGACCGGGTGCGCACTGGGAAACCGACGGCTTTAATAAAGTCTCGGGTGACTTTTATGGGAATGTAAAATATTTACATAGTTAAGAGAGGGGCGTCCATCACAGCTCTAACAGCTTCTATAAAAGAACAAGAGCGCAGCGAGATGGAGGGAAACCCGCCGCAGAGGAGCCTTCACTCCTGCCCTCACCTGCGGCTCTGATTAATTACATTTTGCAGCAAATGCAAAAATTAGCATTTCTCCTGTTCGGGCTCGGAGCCCAGCTGAGGTGGAGAGAGTAACCCCACCCCCACCCCATCAAGGAGTGAGAAACCTGTGCGTGTCTGTGATGGGTGGCCGGGCCAGGCCGGCCACTGTGCTGGAGGGAGCTGGCAGGTGTTGCAGTAACAGCAGCACTTCAGTTAATGGCCAAGGTCTGGATTAAAGTCAACCACAGCATTAACGACATGGGAAAAACCCTTCTTTCTTCCTTTCTCTTTCATTCCAGACTGGCCAGATCATTTCCCTTTTGAGAACACATATAATAACGCACAGACACGAGCCCGACACGCTGCAGAGCTGCTCAACTCAACGTGGGGGTCCTCAGCACACACCCCTGCCCTTGGGGACAGACAGGGCAAGTTCTCCAGTTTTGGGAGGATTAAAAAACATGTTAAAGCACCTGTGAATCGTCTGTATTGACATGATTCCTGTCACATCCCCATCGCGATAACATGCGATAAAATGCAAGTTAGATATAGAGAGATTTATACGCATGAACAATTGGGGTCATCTCGGAGGGGGCCCCAGACAGCACTGGACTGGTGATATATTTTATTCTAGGTTGTAACTGCAACACTCACTGCTTCTTGTGACAGTTTCATGTCCCCCGGCGACGAAGCCACTCTCTCCATGACCGCCAGCGCCCGGCCGAGGTACCCAGGGGTCCACATGAGCGGCATCTGGTGAAACACGGAGCGCAGCCCCCGGGACAACTCCACTCCACCTGCGGACAGAGCAGCACTGAGTGAGGACAGATCCGTCAAGGGGGGGACTAATCAACCGCAGCCTCACACACTGAGCGCACAGCCAGGGTCCGGCAGGGTCTGTCAGAGGGAGTGAGGGACGGCCTGTGCTGGTTCTGCGAGGCTCTCACTCGCTCACACTGGGCTAGGAGGCTTCTCCACTGACATGGTTAACAAATTACCTTTTCAACAAGGCACAGGGGACACGGGGGCGCAGGGAAGAGAGCAGGTAAAGGAGAGACACCGAGAGGAGGCAGTGAGTCTGACGACCTACCGAGAAGGGCGTGTCCGAGCAGCTGGGCGCTGAGGCCAGCGGAGTTGTGCTGCTTCATCCCAGCGATGACGAGGGCTGCCCCCGCGCTGCGCTGCTCCTCCCACTGTGCAAAAAGAGCAGGACAGAGTTGGCAACCGACCACACGTAAATCAATCAGCCGGGTTCAAACGAGCCGATTCAGAGGCACACAACAGCGCCGCCGGGCTGCGGCTCCTCTTTGGGTGCAGCTGTGCACGAGTGAGAACTGGGCAACAACAAAGGGGAGAAATGGTTTTGTTACAGTTGAAAGCCAAAGACCACTCGCCCACCAGTGCAGCGAAGCCCCTACTCAACATGGCGCCAGGATGCGGGAATTCTCTGGGAAACCGAATGAGCCAGGATCCTTCACAACAACGGGGACCCACTGAGGCACAGGTTTACAATAACACAAGCCAACAATGGCATTTCACAAGGACGGCTCACACACTGCTCCCTGCTGCACGTTCAGGTCTTTTCACAACACCGGGGGAAAGGATTTACCACTTATTAGCTTCACAAAGAAGGAGATTAACATCAAGTCTTAACACCTAATATGACCTGTGAAAGCTCCTCAGCACACCCTCTCTCTGTGGGAGTCTGGGAGCAGCTTCCAGTCACGGCACACAACTGACAACAACCTGGATGTGCCGGTGATGTGCAGAGACTTTCTGGGTTTCCTCAGTCCGGCCGCACCAGGCAGTCGTGATAGCGCCAGCCCTTGGGTGGATCTCTTCCAGAAGGACAAGCTCAGTGAGATACCATTTCTCTTATCATTGCCCCTCCCAGAAACCATCACATAGTTAATTCGGGTCACCACAATACACCCGTTATTGTTTTAAAAGCACTGAGGCTCATCCTGAAAAACGTGTGAAAACATTTGAAGTTCATCCGAGGACTTGCATACAAACGAAACAGAAAATAAAGATCAAATCAATGTATATCGTCTAGCACTTTTAACGGCACTGTCTCTGTCTAGTAACGCCACAGTCAGCTCTACATTGAGGACCTTACTTACCCCGAGCTTAGGTTTGGTTTCTAGATATTTGGCCAGTGTGTACAGAGATAACATCTGAGTCGATGGCCGGTCAAAGGCTTCCTGTAGCATCACCTCCACCACAACAGAGAACGCGCCTAGGAAAAGAAACGCACAGATATCAGACACCCCCAACTGAACACCAGACAAGATGCCAGCGACAGATGCAGAGCTGAGGAATGGCATGGTTTTGGTGGCCCTGTCCAAGAAGACCTTCTGATTGGTGCACTGTAAGAGCACTGGCACACCAGGCGAGACCAGCGTGTGGCATTATGGGATAATGTGCCTTTAGATACACTTCTGGATCTGCCTAGCTATTTGTAACCAAAAGCTTCTGGTCTTTCTGCGGACCACAGCAAAAGAAAGGGAATATCATACATAAGTCAAAAGCAGACACAGCCGAAGCTTTCACACAGGGTCTCTTATACAGGGTCCCCGTACAGCTTGAATGTGTCGTTTTCAAGTCGCCTTGGATAAAAGCGACTGCCAAATAAATAAATAAATCATATGTGACAAACCTCTTCTCTTTGCCTGGATTCAATTACCGCAATAGGAGGAAGACGGAGGCATTGAGAGTCTAATACAGTACGAATCGTTAACACACAGGATCAAAAGGCATTTCCCCCGGAGACTGGGAACACATAAATCATTATCAGTGCATCTGCGTCTCCCAGGAGGGTTACCTTTGTAATCCTCGTCCTTCAGGAAAGAGTCCATCAGCAGATTAAACGTCAAGTCGTCTGGAAAGATTCCATATTGAACCTGGAGACAAATCGCAGCATTTGTCATTTTTAGTTTTGTAAAAGATGAAGCAGCACAGTAAGGTGTTCGTGTGTTACTTGTGAAACAATGGCAAAAATAATCAAAAACAGGTTCTCTAACATCGTGAGCATTGTCTCCATGCCCACCGACCCTCACACAGAAACAGGACATTTGTCTTCAGTGGGTCTTGGTTGCTTGTTGGGTTTTTATTGAGCTTAATTTCATCCAACAGGTACTCTACCTTGTTCCTGAGAGTGTGCAGGGCCTTGTCTCGGGCTCCGTACTTCAGACACTGGCGCACCCAGCTGTGGATGGTCCAGTCTCTGAGGTACCAGCAGTTGGGGCTGTGGCGAAACCTGGTTGAATGGGTCAGAGTAAAACTGAGCTGTGAGAACGTCATTAACACAGCAAGCGCCACCGAGGAGAGCGTGCCTCCGTGGAGAGTCTAGGTCACGGGTGCGAGAGCGTGAGGTGGATCGATGTCTCGCTTCCTGCAGTCCCTGTGGAACGGCATGGTCTTCCTCCGTCAATAATCTGACACAGTTTCCCACCAGGGCTTTCTCCGCCCGATCTACTGGGCCTTTAATAATGTATCTCCATTTCTCTGCTTCATTGTGAACGGACATCTCAAACAATCATGGAAAAGCAAAGTATAATCATCAAAATAATTGACTGTCATTTCCTAGCTGTATTTACGGAGGCTCTGAGGTAACATGCTGCGTGTGTGCGTAGAGGGAAACAGTGTTGTTGCCAAAGTGCGTAAGGGATGAGGATTATTATTATCATAATGATAATTATATTAACCCCACTCTCCTGCTGAGCTGTGGAAACATTCCTCTCCTAACGGCCTCAACGAAGGAGGAACAGGGCACTGAGAGACAAGTACTCCATCGAGAGACTGTCTCCTACGCTGAGAAATGAGTCCTCCAGTGAAAGACCGTCTCCGAGCCCGAGAGACGAGTCCTCCAGCGAGAGACCGTCTCATACGCTGAGAGAGACTAGTCCTCCGGTGAAAGACTGTGTATTGATTGTGCCCAGTAAACTTATTTGGGGCAGCGGTTTGCTAAGCTCTTCCACTTGAGACTAGTTTAAATTTGGCAAACTATAAGCCCCTGAGACAATGCTGCACCGCATTATTACAGCTCACTGCATCTCGTGTTCAGGAGTCCATCCTCATCTACACAACATGCTACCCACTGCAGTGTGTCTGTATTGCACTGAAGGACACGGACAGCAGTGTTAGCACACAGACACAGAGCTGTGTTCTGTGTGCTAGCACCGCTGTCCGTGTCCTTAGCTGTAACCACATGTATGAAGGTGCCTTTTCTATGTCAGACATCACAGCAACACGGCAATCAGACTGAATCGGGCTGTGCGGTTTGTTTCTGTCACTTTATTACTCGCTTGGTTTTGGCGATTGTTCAGATAAGGGCCGTTTCCTCCACAGTCAGGCCTTGGCATCACTCGGAGCCGCAGCTCGGTGTCATTAATAATCCAGTGTTTTGATCTGCGCCTCTGATTGGCCGAGAGCGGAGCGGAGACGGATGGGGTGAGCTGCTGTTGCCAGGGCAACGCAGGAGCGATGCTGGGCTGCCTGCTCTCCGGGTACCAGCGCCGGGCCAGACGGGGTACTATTTACAATTTCCTGGCTCTCGTTTGCCACCTAGTAGATGTGATGCCACTTCATGCTTTAAGAAAATAATAATAATCATAATAATAACAATGTTTAAACTTCCTCATGCCAGATAGGAAGTCTAATTTATCATCCTGGAAAGTTCAGAAACACTGCACAAAGAGCTTTTAAATGAGCGCATGCATTTCCTTCAAGGCCCCAGACTGGTAAGCGATGCTCTGTAATTCAAAGGGGTGGTTTACAAGGGGCTGTTTTTAAGGCATTTTAAAGTGCACCCCTAACAGAGTACCGGTGAACCAACGCACAATGAGGCATCCCTGCAACTCCCCGAATGGCTCCATTAAACACCATTGATAAAAACATGAAATAACGAGTGAGGGCAGCACATTGTGGGTATTTTAAAAGCATTGCGCATTACATGCTAAAAAAAGATAATTGATTGCAAGCAGAAAGCATTCCCTCCTTTATGGTGCTGATGGTATCATTACATCATTAAGTAACTACCTCAGGAAGCATGATTTAACGAACAGCGATGCAATTAATATTCTGAATGGGACACCTCTTTTATTTTAGGCTGTAATATATCAGACACAATCAGCTGCCAGTGAATGAAAGCATCGGTCTTTAATGAGAGCGATTCCCATCAGCTCTGAATATGACATTATGCAAATGAGACGTCGGGTAACTGCACTGCACAGAACGGCGTCGAGGGATTTTACGGACGCCTTGAACCAACATAGTTCAGCCCTGATAGGAACCGTAATGCACTACTTAAAACAACTAATGTCCTTTCTAACACTGACTACTGTCTACTGTCTACTGTAACACAGGTCAGGAATTAATAATGAATAAATCAATTAATAAAGCAATATGCATCTTTTCAACATTATATACATATATATATATATATACACACACAGCAGAAATAGACTGAGGAAACGACAGCAGGTCAAACTTACTTGTATAGATAATATTCTGCTTGATCAACCTCTTCCCTGGAGGATATATTGTCGACAAACTGTGGAGAGAAACACAATGGAAATGTGACTTGAATAGAAACTGAAGGGAAACAAGGAATGACCTTTTAAAGCGAAGTTGCCAAGTAAATCTAAGGTGTGATGTGCCTTAAGATATTAACCCCTTGCTAGAAAACACACTACAGCAAGAGCCCGTTACCTGCAGTCACTGTTCTCCATGCTGTGTGTTTGGTATGTTTAGAGATCTCAGCTACAATTTAGGATATCTTAAATTGAACTGCAGACATCTCAAACTCACTCCATTTCAAGATATCACAAATACAATTAGAGATATTTCTAATTGACTTCCTGTCCTAATTGAGAGATCTCACATAACGAGATCTAGGACAGGAAGTTGAAATATACAGGAAGTCCATTAAAAAGATACAGCATCTTCACAGGAAGTCAATTTGAGATATGTCGATTTGACTTCCTGTTCTGAGATATCAGGACAGGAAATCAATTCAAGATATCTTGAAATTTAGTTATTTTGAGATATCTACAGATAGCTGAAGGACAATCTGGCCAGTTTGGCATCAGGAACATCCTACGGTTAAAAGGCGCACACTGATGGGACCCCAGTCATCTTACTCAAGACGCATCTTTTTCGACAGTACTTGTAATATTAGTCCTTTTATCCCTGCTAGATAGCACGTCAGTTTTATTATGCTTCTTGTGTTTTTGTCCTCCTTGCTCCCTTTCTCGTAGCCCTTGACTGTGATCCTACATCTTGACAGCACTTAGCTTTTACCGTCCAGGATGTATGACCTCATTTACTGTACTTGCCTGTGTAAATTGTAAATTGGAATTTGTAAAATGTATTATATTTTGAATTGCTATGTTTTAGTTAGATTGAACTTGTAATGATTGATGCCTTGTACTTCACTGTATTTTTGCACTTTGTTTTGCACTTATGTTGTAAGTCGCCCTGGATAAGGGCGTCTGCCAAGAAATAAAAATAATAATAATAATAATAATAATAATAATAATAATAATAATCTTCTTTCCCTTCCTCTCACACCGCCCTGTCTTAGACAGCTCTACACAATCACATGGATGCAATTAACCAGGTAACACAAACACCTATGAGAAAACAGAGATATTATTCCATCTTCTTGGTTTTAAACTTCAGCTTCACTGGACTCCTTTCAGTCTGATTCACCCTTAATTTAGGACAGCAGATCTTGTAAATACAAACGGACACTTTTCAGGCAATGAAAACTCGACTCGCGAGTGCCTTCGAAGCCAAGTAAGCCGCAACACAACCACTCTGTCAGGGAAGGCGTGAGGTTAGAGCCTATGACCACAGACCACATGACGAAGCGAAGGACTCTGGGAGGTTCTGAGTGTTTCCGCAGACAATGGCTTTAGCGATCCCTGCGGTGCTTCCAACAGTGGCTTCACAGTTACGGGTCACCAAATCACTGAATTCCTCCTCCACACAGAGCGCATCCGCACGGATCCTCTCAGGCGTCAGCAGAATATCAATGCAGATTGCGTGTGCACTTCAAAAGGAATACAAATTCACATCAATATCTATTCCGATGCATCCGGTTCCATTACTGTTATAAATGTATTATTATTAGCAGTATTTATCTGATATTGTTCTTCAAGCGATGAGACAAAACCCACTGAAGACACACGTGGAAATGCAGGGCCATAAAGCATCCCTTCCTCCCAGTAACTATAAAACCCATCCCTCGGCCCTGGGGCTGTGAATTCTGCCTGTTGCTTTCAGCATATGAAATGGGATTCCAGCCGCAGACAAGGCCGGGTGTCAGTGTTTATGCAGCAGCGCCGGCCACAGCAACGCATATTAAGGATTCCTTACAGCTCGGCTCGAGTCTCCCTCTCATCCCACGTTCCCCACATCTTCCGCAGCGCTGACACGGCTCCCTGACTGCAGCGTCTGCATCTCTGAACGGTTTTATTTCAACATTTACTATCAGCAGCTTGTACAGTCCGGTAAGACAGTTACAGCTGAAACAAGGTGCTTCAGTCTCGCCTGCAGTCTCTGGGCTTCACTAGAGCTCAGTGAAACCATTTGGCGATACTTGGTAAACTCTGAACATCAATACAATGCGGCACCAGTAAATATGTACAGTTTATTCTGATCGTATGGCCAGATTATAATATAATCATCGTATACCTGTAAGCCAGGGTACATAATAATATTTGAGCTTCCAACCACTTAATCTCAAAGTCAGGCTATACAAAAAAACAGTTCCTGTTTCAGAGTAAATACAATTATGTACGTTTGGGTAATGTTTAAAGAAACACATGACATGGAACTGACAATCTAACTGAATTAAGTGCATATTAAATTCAGTTTAGTCTCTTTGGTCTGGACACCAATCTGTTGACCCCAGAGCCTTTAAGAGATAAAATCATTTTCATAAATCGAACAGGAAATGTATACATTGGTGATGCGTTATTTTAAAACAATTATTTTACACAGAACAGCAGTACAAAGACTGACAGTAGTAACAGTCCTCACTGTCTGGGAGTTCGTCAGTATTTTATTTTCCAGCGATCCCTTGCTCTCTCAGCAGAAACCACTCAACAGTCAAATATTCCCAAAACTCTGACCCTCCTGACATGAAGACACTGTTTACACTCGGCTCCAGACAGCAGTCAGACACCGAGGACCGCGAGTTCCCGGACTATAAAGCCTCGAAAACGACACAGAAACTACACTGACCACATCTTCTCCACGGGCTAAGAGCTCCGTACTCCCAAATAAATGGCTATGCTCTCCTGATTTAAGAGCGCTGCAAAGTCAGACACTGTTCACATCAGGAGACTAGCAGCATTAACCCATTTAAAAGCCCTGTGCGGCTGCTGCTTCTCGAGGGCCGCCCATCCTCCACTCATGAATAATGAATCCTCCGGCTCCTCTTACCCGCGCGATGGTCAGGGAGCTGACAGGAAGCTTCCTCTCGTAGGTCTTGTCCATTAGAGACGCTAGCAGAGCTGTGGAGAAAACAACAGTGACATTAGAGAAGCCAGTGATTGGCCAGAGATGTGTCCCTCATGCCTGCACCCTCAAAAACACAACCAGGGTGTCAACGTCCGTCCAGAGGCCTGGAGAACCCCTGTCCCTCGCTGTGCGGGCGTTAGTGCTAAAGATCACTATGGATGTCCTGTCCTGTCCTCTCCTTTCCCTCTCTAGGTTACGCTTTGCATTTGAAATATTTATCCATTACAGATTAAGTTGGTGTTTATAGATCTAAACGGCCAATACTTACAATAAGGAAACCACTACATTTATTTTGCTTATTTATTTCAAATATATAATTATTCTGCTTGCACACACAGCAAGATTTCAATCAGGAAACTGCAATGTCATACAATACAATAAACACACTTCTACAGCCGAGACGCATTTGGCCAGGAGAGTGAGTCGTGTAAGAAATCTCTCTTCCTTTCCTCCCCATCAGAGCCTCGCACACCACATTAACAACGTGCACGACCTCCTGATCAGGACAGTGGGACTGCTGCAGTAAAGCTG
Source organism: Amia ocellicauda (assembly GCF_036373705.1). Classification (NCBI taxonomy): domain Eukaryota; kingdom Metazoa; phylum Chordata; class Actinopteri; order Amiiformes; family Amiidae; genus Amia; species Amia ocellicauda. The sequence goes on from NC_089857.1 coordinate 45,268,381, forward strand.
GGTCATTTTATGTAAACAATAAAGTGATATTTTGTAGAATTGTAAGTCATCCTGGATACGGGCATCTGCTGAGCAATATAATAATGCAGTTCCAGTCACTCTGATGTGTCCTTGTCCTACACCGCGCTGCACATTGTGCTGGATTAGCGAGGCAGGACACGACACAAACAGAATATATATATATATATAGGCAAACGCCAGGCTGGTGTGTATTGATGTTTCTCCTTCTGTATTGAAGACTGATCTTGCTCCTTCCATAATGCACACAGATAGAAACCCCCCACTTGTCTTCTCTCCACACGAAGGCAACAAACAGGGACGAACTGAAGACGTCAATGTCAATGTGAGCCGGGGCTGGTGATATGACAGTTTAAAACAGTTCGCATGGAGCCGCTTCACTTCGAGTGCCATTTAAACAGCAGGGTCAGAGGTGACTGAACATTAACACATGACGCCGCTGTGAGGCCGAGCAGCAGCAGGGTCCAGCGACGCAGACCCTCCAATCCCTCCATCAAACCAGAGGAGCTTTTCCAGATCTGCGTGGACACGCACCCGGAGACACACATGGAAATTGGGCTTCAAGGCATTCGAGACAGAAAACAGGAGACACTTCTTCACACAGAGAGGCGTCACAATCTGAACAAACTCCCCAGCAATGTGGCTGAAGAGACTATTTGGGAACATTCAAAAACAGACTGGATAGGATCCTTGATCACTTAGTTATTAATGGACACCAAACGAGCACGATGGGGCGAATGGCCTCCTCTCGATTGACACCGTCTTACGTTCTTATGTCCTCCTGGCCGATGAAGACAAGGGAGCTGTCCTGTGTGTCCCTGTGAATTACCGGCCGCTCAGGAAAGTGTTTACGCTTCACTGCGCAGCTCCATCACGCCGCTTTCTCCCCGACCCCCCCGCTCTGCGGACGCCGGCGGGGCCGCCTGCCAGCCACAGCCCCGTCAACACCATCTGACCTTCACCGGTGAGGCCGTCCTCCCGTGACTCTGAGCTTCCTGTGAAAACCGCACTGAGCTGACAGAGCTCCCGGCTGACGACACGATGGCAAAGAGCGAGAGGCGAGAAACCTTGGATCCTCACGCCTGACACGCTAAATACCAATGAGCATAAAGTCAGAAGCGCAGATTTGGACAGAACTTAAAAATCCTCACTGTGGCAACTTCTAGAATATATAAATCCACTTAAACACATTGACAGATCAATACAAGACACAGAACGGTGTATAAAAGCTGCTCCGGCATTGATCGTCCATCACATGCGATGAATGAATCCGACTGTCACATCCAGACGGATACAGAACTGACCTTTCTGTCGATACCGACCTCAACGATTAGTACAGTATCTAATGCTGGATGCATATTATTGTATTGCCAAGCTGGCCAGCAAGGAATTATATGATTATAAATAACTGTTCACAGTCCTGTTTCACAGTGTAGGTGTGATATCAAACAGGGTTCCTGCTCATTGAAAACAGTTTCTGAACCACTACTGCCAATTAAGATCAGTGACTTCCACACGCCTGAAGGAAGGACAGCGTGCTCTGTGCCTGGGGCAGCCCTTCTTCCTGGGCCAGTTCTTCTTCCTGGGGCAGCCCTTCTTCTTGGGCCAGTTCTTCTTCCTGGGGCAGCCCTTCTTCTTGGGCCAGTTCTTCTTCCTGGGGCAGCCCTTCTTCCTGGGCCAGTTCTTCTTCCTGGGGCAGCCCTTCTTCCTGGGCCAGTTCTTCTTCCTGGGGCAACCCTTCTTCTTGGGCCAGTTCTTCTTCCTGGGGCAGTTCTTCTTCCTGGGGCAGCCCTTCTTCCTGGGTCAGTCCTTTCTCAGCATCCCTCACACAATAATCACAGCCTCAGGGAACCTCAAGCAAACAGCTCTGAGCTTTAAAAATAAAGTTTTCCAACAATCCCATGTTTGAAGCAGGACAGCTGTAACCCGATGAGCATCACAGACTCGACGGCATCTCTGTCCCTCTTCAGCTGCGCTCACAGACCTCGATTTGCACTAGTTTAAGTTTTGTGAAATAACGATAGCTAGTTCAAGACTAGTGGTCCTGTTCAACCAGCCTTTTACTGATTAATCCTGAGCCCTAACAGCATTGTGTCGTTCCACGTTTGTATTTCATGATTTATTGAGGAATGGTGTAAAATAGGGATGTCCAGGCGACATGCTATGGCAAGAAAGTGAACGTTTTTGAAAGGAAATGATTTTCTAATTTAAGCTTTGTTTGTCCTTTTACGGGAGAAAACAAAACGAATGTGTTATCGCTAAGGGCCGCTTTGTACTGAGAAGACAAAGCCCAGTGCAACCAGCGCAGGGAGGGGCAGCACAGAGCCCGCAGCGCCCTGTCCTCTGGGCAACACCGCCCCCTGCTGCCCAGACACATTACTACCTCACACGCTTCCACAACCAACAATGTGAGAAATGCTGTCGCAGGAAAACTACTTTCTTAGATTAAGGAGCTTCACTGTATCTCTGTTAATCAAATACCAAGTGTCCTTATGACTTTGTTGAACATTTAAGTTCTGTACTATGGGCTGATTTACACGGCTTCACCCATTCAGAACCGTAGCAGCCAGCGCTGGCCCGGTGACACTCGCACTGTTGGTTTGTCTTGTTGCTGAATGTTATTCATTTACAGAGTAGTTCTGTGAGTGTGATAGGCAGCCGTTTCTTTATATCATCAATCTGATGCCCATATAAAATAGTGAGTAGTAACTGGGGATATTTATACAGAGGAACATATATGGAAGCTGTTCTCACATCACACATGCATTCCAAAACATCTGTTTATAAGATACTTAGTCTTCTTTTCCTAAAAGTGTGATACATTATGTATAAGTGAGAAAAATACATCAAGTGAGAAAAACAGGAATGCTTTATATGCATAGTATTCAGAGTCTTGGGTAGTAGCTCTCTGTAACTGAATGACACAGTGGGGGGTTTTATTCTCCCAGGCTCAATTATGGTTTAATCCCGGGGGTGTTATTTATAGACACTGTACGACACCACATGCTGCTTTTGACTGCGGTTTTGTGCCACAAGAATTACAATTAAGCTGTCAGTCAGAGAGCACAAAAGAACAGGTGTTAGTGTCGGCTATTAAACCGCTCAGTTCCCTCTCTGGGCAAATCATTCTGGCCCCGTCTGAACAACCCGCTGAAGTCTGATCTCTCTAGTCTAAGAAGAGGGAACATTTCATCCACAAATGTGCAAGTGCATTGGTTCATTTCACTGTGGAGGGATTATGATCGTAAATGAGAAAAGAGTGACTCCCCACAGATTAAGATTTCATATATTGGAGCTTTTTAAAGACATGTAAATATAAATGTACATGTTTTAAATCTGCAGTTTCCTGCGTGTTGGTTATTTTGTTTTCTGAATAGTATTGTTTCACTGTCAGAAAGACGCACCCAGGTTTTGAGGGTCTTCTCGCCTCTGCTCCCACTTGGCCGGGTCGGTGCAGGCGGCGGACAGGATCCATCTCCTGGCTGCAGAGAGGAAAGCAGACAAGATCAATGAAACACAGAGACAATACTGGCCAAGAGCGAGGTCTGGACATGTTTCACATTGAAGCACCTTTGCACTGTGACAGTAAAACCATATTGAAATACCAGTAACACTCATATTTACAAACCACACAACCGGAAAAGCACGGGCTTGTTTTCTCAGACATGCCATTGTTTAACAGGCAGGTTGGCAGAGGACGTCCTCATCGCTGGGACGTTGCGTGATGTGACGCGTCACACAATAAAGACGAGAGGCAGTTGCCATTCTTCGTGTTACACTAAAATGCCATATACAAAGACTGGAGTGTTATTAATTATATATCGTTATTTTGTGTTGCAGTAGGGCATGCAAGTCACCTGACTCGATCTCTACCCTCAAGGTGCTACAACCACAGCCGCGTTAGACACACATGCAGTTGTCTCCTGGTGTAGCAGATCCGACACAATTCACTGATAAAAAGTACTCTCGAACCACAAAACCAAAATCCACTTCACCATCACACTGATTTCTAAAAGCTTTAGGTGAATTACCGCTGAAACTGTGCGTTACGCATGTTGTTAAACCTCTGGCAGAAGAAGCGCAGCGCTGGATCATGGAAGCCGCCATGTTGGACCAACTAAACCACTGCAGACGCGGGGGTATAACTCGAAATGTTAAAATAATGCCAATCAATTTCCCAATTGATGTGACCGATATGTTGCACCTCGATAGGGTCTCGTAAATATTAATGTATACAAATATGTGTATAAATTATTTCGAGGCTATATAAAGATTGTTTTAATATTCAAATAAAAGAAGCGTGTCCCCCTATGCGGCGGTGGTGCGGTCAGCGGGCGCAGGGACAGTATGGCGGTGCGAGCGGCCGGGGGTCGCGCTGCGGCGCTGCTGTCCGGTGTCGCTCACAGGGGCTCTGCGCCCGGGCTGGCAGGCTGCTGGACGGGCAGGATCGGCGGTACGTGTTCAGTCCGTTTCACCGTATACTTATACACTGACACGCATGCCTCACTCGGGCGGTGGGGGGAAAGCTGCTGTTGTGGTGTGTGCACTTGTGTAGACCAAGGGCTGCTAATGCACCATTGCGCGGTTCTGTTCCAGTTACACAGTATTTAAAATACTTTGCAAAGTTTTTTTGGGGGGATAAATGCTGTGTAAATGGCAGGCGTTGTTGGGACACCGATATCGGCAGGACCCCGATGACCCGCTGCTGCCCCGGACCCGTGAACAGCGGCGCCGCGCGTCCTACTGCGATGCAGCCTCGCCGTCAGTGCGGGTCGATTGAGAAATTATTTATAACATCGTTTTTAAAACGTATGAAAATATTTAATCCGTTAGGGGTTTGCAGCCCCGTCCTGGAGGACCTCCACGCCTACGCTGCTGGTTTTTGTTCCAACCGAGCTCTCAATTACCTAATTGAACCTTAATTAAGCATCAATCTGATTAGATTTGACTTTTTAAATTGTGTAATAAACTATTTGGTTCTTCAATAAGTTCTTTATACAATTCTATACTTCACTTAAAACCCATTCTGTTTAAAATAATGAAAAGGCTCTGGTTTAGGAAATGATTAGTTCGATTAAGGGTTCAATAAGGGTTGGGACTGAGTTAGGTTACAGTTCAGAGTTGAGGGTGTGTGAAACAGCAGTGGCTCTTCATTGCTTAAGAGATGTAACTGTTCCAGTGAAGGTTCAGTGAAGTATCAAGCTCAGTTGCAATGAAAACCAGCCGGGCAGGGGGCGCTCCAGGACCGGGTTGGGACCCCTGTACAGCACTACTGCTCACCGACAGATTTTAACAGTCACTCTTATGCATGTCCAGCGAAGAGGCACCTGCTGTCGGACGAGGTTGTTCGGCTGCAGGAATTCCAGCAGAGGAAGCTAGCGGTCACTCACCAGATATACGGAGACCGGGGTAAGAACTGCTTCTCCAGGACTGTGTCAATGCTGATTCATAACCGTTACCTTCATATTTCAGATGCAGATGATATGCATTGAACACAAGATGCAAATTTTGACCGGAGATGATGTATGTGCAGAACACAGTAGTGCTCTTCAGAAGTGCATACAAAAAAAATATATTAAAACAAAAAAAATCCTTATTTGCACCTATTAAAATACCTCACGTACAGTTTTCAAAAACATGAATTGCAAACTGTCTTGATGCCAGTCTTGTCTTTTCTGCCTTTATTTTTCAGCACATTATTTCAAAAAGTTAGACGACAAGATAAAGAGAAACGACCTCATCCTGAAAGATGAATTAAAGCTGCTCTTGCATCTGTGCCAAACTCCTGAGCACGTGGAAGTGGCCAAGAAGGCCATCTACAGGTAAGCGCTGAGGCACACGGCCGGTCACCACAGACAGTTTTACAGAGGGTTCCTCCAGCGTCCCAGACCTGCTTTACTGTCTGCATACAAATGGAAAAGGAGAGCGAGAGAAGTGGGTTTAATCTGGGAGAACTGGCATCTCGGTATGAGCTGTCGCTAATGGCAGTGGCTGTGATCAATCAATGCCCTTGTTTCACCTTTAAATGGACGCTCTCTTCCCATGTTGTCTGGCTCTGTAGGTACCACGAGGAGAACCGGAACGTGGCTTTCGGGGAGTTCCGGTTCGGGCCCCTGTTTGTGCGGCTGTGCTATGAGCTGGGGCTGGAGGACACGGCCGCCGAGCTGGTGAGGGACAAGGTAACATAAGACCGTGTCCAGTCGAGGGGAGGCCATCCGCCCGTTGGGTGTTCAGTAATAACTAAGTGATCAAGGATCCTATCCAGTCTGTTTTTGAATGTTCCCAAATTGTCTCTTCAGCCACATCGCTGGGGAGTTTGTTCAGATTGTGACGCCTCTCTGTGTGAAGAAGTGTCTCCTGTTTTCTGTCTTGAATGCCTTGAAGCCCAATTTCCATTTGTGTCCCCGGGTGCGTGTGTCCCTGCTGATCTGGAAAAGCTCCTCTGGTTTGATGTGGTCGATGCCCTTCATGATTTTGAAGACTTGGATCAAGTCCCCACGTAGTCTCCTCTGTTCCAGGGTGAAAAGGTTCAGTTCCTCAGTCTCTCAGTAGGACTTTCCCTTCAGACCTGGAATAAGTCTGGTTGCTCTCCTCTGAACTGCCTCTAGAGCAGCGATATCTTTCTTGAAGTGTGGAGCCCAGAACTGTCCACAGTGTCCAGATGAGCTCTAACTAGTGCATTGTACAGTCTGAACATCACTGCCCTTGTTCTCAATTCTATACTTTTGACAATATACCCTAGCATCCTGTTTGCCTTTTTTATTGCCTCCCCACAAATATTTAAAGTTGTCAAACCTTTAGTGGCCCACTCCTCCACCGAAGACTGAGCTGTATATGCACTGAAGTGGGTGCAGGTCTGTAAGTCACTGACAGAGGGAGCTGTTGTTCAAGTCTGTTTACAGTTTCCACAGCCCCTTGACATTTGAGAGCTGTGAAGTATAAATACAGTGAAATGATGTGCTTTTTCTCAGTTTTAATAGGTTGTTTCTTCAGCTCTATAATCCTCACATTGTCTCTGAGGAGAAATAAAGGGATATACACAATACAACACTGCTTTGATAAAGAGTCCATGTCTAAATTATGTTGCAGATGGAAGAGAAACACATTTCTGCAAAACATCAGATCTCATCGTATTTCTCTTTGAGAATCGCTGTGATCTGTAATAGTGTGCTGTTCTGTTGTGTTCACCTCTGTTTGTATTGTAAGCTGTGTTTGTGTTCTGGTTGTTTTGCCAGGATTGTGCCGACGGCTCTAAAGCGCTGCCCTCTTCTTCTCTCTCGTCTATTTCAGGCCCTGAAAGGATTCTTTTCAGACTCAACTTCCTTCAACATCGTGATGGACATGATGTTTATGAAAGGATACTACGAGAGTAAGAACTCCAAGTTTAACAAATTCCACCCATGCAGAAGGAAAACAAACGAGAGAGAGAAAATTGTTTTGCTTCCCTGACAGGAAACGGGAGGTGCAGCCATCGTACGCACCTCCTGTGAAGTCAGACCCGGTTAGCGGTGCCGAGTCGCTGTGAGTCCCGGTGGCATCGCTAGGCCGGGCCTCGGCATTGGTTCCGTTTTTGTTGATGGTTCGTACAGTCTTGCGAATTGTCTTTAATTAGTCAATTGTACCGGCTCTAGGAGAGAGAGTCTAGAACAGAAAGAAACCCGCACTTCTTCATGAAATCTGTCGTTTTGAGTCTTCCTGTGTCCTTGTGTTGTGATGCCTGTCCTGCGCTGTCTGAGCGGAGCCTGGCGTCTGTGTCGAGAGGCAGAGACCCTGTGATTATGGGTTTTCTAATTAAAAAAGAAAGTGAATAAGTTTGACTGGTTTGTGTAGCCAGGCTGGCATGAAGTCATTCTTTAAAATTGTATATTTGAGTAGTGTTTTGGGTTATAACGCACACATTATCTGTCCTACAATCCCCCACTGGCGAAGTTCGAGTGCCTGCCTTCACACGGGTGCCACGCGTGTGACGTGCAGCTGGCGGGCGGATCGCACTGACCCGGGCACTGAATTGTGGGACTCTGGGTGTGAAGGAGAGCCCCTTCAGACCCAGGAAACAGGAAGTGCTGCTCTGAGCGGGAAGGAACTGAGAGGCCACGTTGCCCCAGCCTCACCCCCAAGTCTCAGCAGCCTGGTGATGGACGCGTCTCGCTCTCTCTGCCCCTGGTGTCCTCAGGTCTGTGCTTACTCTTCCCTGACAACAGCGTCCAGACCGGTCACCATGTATGGCCACGGAACAGCGCAGCGCTGTGGAGATTAGCAAAGGGTTGTGTTGTGTGGAGAATAGCACAGTGTAGTGCAGCGTTGTGTTGTTTGGAGAATAGCACAGGGTCGTGTTGTATGGAGGATGAGGACAGGGTTGTGTTGTGTGGAGAATAGCACAGTGCAGGACAGGATCTTCTAAACTGACTCCCACTTCCAGTGAACCAGTTGAAATAACTGTAAATCACCCCTTGTTTAAAGGAGTTTCGCCTCTTAGAAATATGGAGCCGCCTGTGAACCAGCAGGGCTGAGTCTCTGCAGGACGGGCAGTCAGTAATGCTGCTGGTTGTTTTGTGTTGGTTCTTATCGCTCATCCCCCCCCCCTCCCTCGTTCTCCAGCTGCTCTGGAGGTGCTGATGAACATGAGGAAGCAAGGCGTGCACTTCAACAAGGACACCTTCACCCTGGCCTTCGCAGTCTGCTATAAACTGGTGAGTGAGAGCACTGGCACTGGGGGGCGCTGGGACAGGGAGTCTGTCTGTCTCTTTCTCTGTCATGATGAAAATGTGATGTATTTACAAAGCCACCAGATTTCCTTGATTTCTGGTAATTTAATGTAAAGACGGAGTGTCCAGTGTGCACCGTGTGCTCCAGGGAAGGGGCTGTAAGCAGTCGAGTGTCAGCCCTGATTGCCTGCCTCTGTCCACAGAACTCCCCCGAGTCGTACCGGATCTGCACCGCGCTGCTGGAGGAGTCGCACGTCAAGGGCAATCTGATCCCCCGCATCGCCTACTGTTTCGCTGTGGCGCTGGCGCTCAGACAGGTGGGTCTCGACACCCGAGAGACGCTGTGTGGCCCCGCGGTGGGGCAACCATATTGTCTCTTGTGTCTCTGGAAAACAAGACCATCCAAAACAATATCATCCAGACCTCGGCTAGGTCTCTTATTTCCATATTTTTGCCGTCTGTATGAGGTCTGTGTGTGTGAGCTCGTTCTCCAGGAATCATGGTTTAGTCCGTAGCGGCAGAAAAGGCGTGTTGTGAGCTGAGAGTGCAGAATTCAGTTATCCAGAGGGGCTGCTAATGAACATTTCCTCTGCAGGAGGACATTGAAAACGCCAAATCCGTTTACTCCCGAATCATGAACACCGACAGCAAGATATGCCTGAATCTGAAGGTGCGTTCCTTTAGTGCGTTTCAGAATCTGTCGTGTTTCAAATCTATACATGCACTGGACTGCTTGAGTCACATTTCTTTCTTTAATAACGATTTTATTTTATTGTACTGTTTGCTTCAACACAGATGCCTTATTGTCACCAGCAAATGATTGTGTGTTTCTGCTTTATACTCTTAAATTCTTGCTGTTGAGTAACTCTAGTGGATTGTGTTCAGAAATGCCAGCACTGCAAAGACAGGGTTATATGGGCCATTGACAGCGTGGTTCTGACCCGTGTCAGAGGTGTGACGGCTCTCTGTGTTCCAGGTCCTCATTTTGCTCAAGTCTGGGGCAGAAGCGGATCTTCTCGCTCTGCTGACGTCGTCGTTCGTCCAAGATACTCTGAGGTTCGTGAAGAAGCCGGAATTCTCTCAGGAAGTGGTGAGTGATCAACTGGATGCCATGGAGGGCAGAGGCTTGAAAAGTGACCGTGGAGCTGTTGAGCCTCCATCTGAGAGGCCTCAGTGGGCAATGAAGGCAGAACTGAGCATGTTCATTAGAACATAAGACAGTGTCCAATCGAGAGGAGCCCATTCGCCCCATCGTGCTCGTTTGGTGTCCATTAATAACTAAGTGATCAAGGATCCTATCCAGTCTGTTTTTGAATGTTCCCAAATTGTCTCTTCAGCCACATCGCTGGGGAGTTTGTTCAGATTGTGACGCCTCTCTGTGTGAAGAAGTGTCTCCTGTTTTCTGTCTTGAACGCCTTGAAGCCCAGTTTCCATTTGTGTCCCCGGGTGCGTGTGTCCCTGCTGATCTGGAAAAGCTCCTCTGGTTTGATGTGGTCGATACCTTTCTTGATTTTGAAGACTTGGATCAAATCCCCACGTAGTCCCCTCTGTTCCAGGGTGAAAAGGTTCATTCGTACGTTATGGCACGTTTAATACATGTTTAATTGGTCTCACCAGCCATGTTGCGGTGCCCTCCGGTATCGACACGCAGCTCTCTGTATTGTTGTCCACTCTGTGTGTTGTCGAGCCCTTGATGGTGGGGTGTGTTCCCTGCCCGAGGGCCCATGTTCAGACAGCCTGGTGCTGCTCAGACCCCGCAGTGACCGCGTCTCCTGTCCCGGTTGCAGATCTCTGTGGTGCAGGAGGGGATGGGGGGCAGCCGGCCGCAGATGGAGACGGCGCTGTCGCGGCTGCAGTTGGCGGGACAGGTCACCGAGCCCAGCCTGGACCACATGCTGTGCCACACCCCCCACAGCAAGAGGAAGCCCGCGGCGCTGCTGGACCAGAGGAAGACCAGCCGGCGCACCTTCAGGCCCCTGCAGTCCGCCCTGCTGTCAGAGTAGTGACTCCGGGGCCGACCTGAATGGGTCTGAACTGAACGGGCCCAGCGAGTCCTGCTGAGCCTGCAGCTCCGGCCCGTTTGTTTGCTTGGTGGAAGTTTTGAACTTTGCTGGAGGCCCCTGGGGAATGCAGTTCAAATAAAGTCGGTTTCCTAGGGAGCTACACTTGGGTTTAATGGTTAGAAGCCAGTTGGCTGTAAGGAATGTCTCCCAGAACCTCAGGTTGTCCGTTTCCCCTTCTCCCTGCCGTCAAAGTGTTAAAGGACAAGTCCAAGTAGAGAGAGTGTGTCATAGATGAGCCAATTAGCAACCTGCACATTGTCCTTTTGTCATTTCAGTCTCTTGTTGTTCTGTTGTACAAATACAGGCTGTGTTTGGGTCTTGAGAGCAAAGTGCGAGTGAGAGGACGGTCACAGGTACACAAACACACACACGCCTCCCTGACCATGTGCCTCTCATTGCCCTTTCTCACGCCAGTAAACGCGTCCAAAAACATGGCCTGTATGTCCCGGAGCCCCATGTCTGTAGACGACACACTAAACCTTTCAATACAAACTGTTTTCTTCAAACAAGCTGCCGAGTGTTCTTTCCCCAGGAATATAATCTCTAGATCCACAATGTCTTAATGAACTGTCACATCTTCCATGATGTTATAATTGTCAGAAGGAATAAAGTTACACTTTCAGACACTGGTTTGGAGGGAGAGAGTTGACATGGTGTGTCAGTAGTAACTTAGCTATCGTCCAAAAAGGAACTCCTCAGGACAGGGGAGCGTTAATTAGTCTGCTGTTGTGTTACTGTGCGCTGCTGTGTAGTCCTGGCTTCGGCACTACTCGATAACATCCGCCCGCACCGAGACTTGGCTGAGAGCGTTTGGAAGGGAAACGTGGGCGAGAATGAATGTAGAACCCACAGATGTATTATATTCACACAGATTCTGGAATCTCATGAGAACTTCACTACAAACGCATGTAAACGCACAGCGAACTCCACACGTTATACAGTGTACTTGAGACATAGAGTGGCGACTCCAGTCCTGTCCTGGGCCGTCTCTCTCTCTCAGCCTGAAGGAGGGGTGTGGCAGGAGACAACTGGGTCTTCCGAGCGGGGAAACACTGCCGATGAATCGACTCATAAATCTATAATCTGTCAGAAACCCACTTCTTTCCCTCCGAGACGGCCTCCGAGCGCCTGGAGAGAGTTTCGTCCGTCTTTCAGATGTAATCAGGAAGGTGGTGTGTCTCCCAGTATTATTCAGAGGTGAAGAAACTTTATAGTAGAATTTCCTCAGACAAGAGAAAGCAGGATCTCAGACCTGCTCTTTACAATGTTATACAGTTCGTAGTGGAACATCTCGAGGAAGGAAAAATCCCACGTCTGTCGGAGACATGAAATGTGGGGAAACCCTGAAGAATGCATCCTGCGATAGAAGGAAATAGAAAAGGACACAGTAATGTGTCATAAAATTATGGCAAAAACATGGTCAAATCAGAGTAAACGGCCGTGTAACAAATAATGGTTAAAATAATGAAACGTAGTGTGCTGTAGCATGGTAAAAATATAAAGTATAGTATACACACAAATACATGCATTTAGACGTGACATTACTGACCGAAAAATATACAGGAGCAAAAAAGTCACACGTGCCCAAAAGTGTGAGAGGCTTGTTTCTCCGGCCAAGCGTGTGCCATACTCTACCACAGCGTTTCTACTACACTTTACTGTCCTGCATTGATTACAGTCACATCCGTAATATAATAAACTCCTGTGCTTGTGTTGCGATTAATGGGGTTTGAGAGTTCATCTGCTGTTGTCAACGGTGGTGTTCGTGTCTTCCATCAGATCGTTCATTATTGGTCACTTTACTACGAAAAGCATCGTAACTGGTACCATTGCGAATCACTGCAAGACGTTTTGGTGTGTGTAGTCATGTTATAGTAAACTAATAGTAAAGAACTTGCAGGAGAACGACTCATAAATACTCACAATGAGAATGAACTCATTCCCTTAAAATCCTTTCTTTTTTCTGTCAGGTTAGAGAGCTGTTAATATATTGACAATTCTTGTTCTTCACCTGGCATTTGAAACGCAGAAAATCAGTTTGATTCCGGTCGTGAAGTAGATTAAATTAAAGTCGTCCTGAAATGGTTAACCGCCCTGAGTTTCTTTAACCACAGTTTACCTTTTTCCCATCAAAGACACCATTTACTGCAGAGCTATATTAACTCACATTCAGGTTTCACTTCACTACAGCGCCGAGCACCGTGACCTAATTTGGCAGCTCTGCGTTTTTCACAGCCTTTTCATCTGTATGTGGGGGACGAGCTGCAGGACGCAGGGGCTCCTGCCAGGGCCGAAAAGCAGAAAGAGGGAAAGGGGGAGGAAACGACAACTTCTTCTTTGTGCTCTTAGTTTCGTGCTTGTGATGGCCTTCCCACCGCAGTGACTGAAACAGAGAACTGCGAGAGAGAAAGGTGAGGCATTTGGTGCAGGGAAGATGTCTCCGGCTGACTTGTTTTTGGGGTCGGACAGAGTAAGAGCAGGTTCCCAGGCAGCACTGAGAGGTTTGGAAGAGTCATGTGAGCGTTGGCTCATCGCAGCCGACTGAAGAAATTCACCTTGTGGAAAATCTGTTAAAATTTGTAAAAAGAACCTAGATAAAGTAAGAATTTTCCTCTTCACCTAGGCTAGACGATACTGTTTAATTTTATTCCTACTATCATGTTTATTGTACAGTAATAGAATTTCTGAAGAAAGAAACCTTTTATTTTTTTATTTACTGGTTTTTATTATTTACATCTCGTATTCAAGAGTGTCAGACAGCTTAATCATAAGAGCATAAGACAGTGTCCAATCTAGAGGAGCCCATTCACCCCATTGTGCTCGTTTGGTTTCCATTAATAACTAAGTGATCAAGGATCCTATCCAGTCTGTTTCTGAATGTTCCCAAATTGTCTCTTCAGCCACATCGCTGGGGAGTTTGTTCAGATTGTGACGCCTCTCTGTGTGAAGAAGTGTCTCCTGTTTTCTGTCTTGAATGCCTTGAAGCCCAATTTCCATTTGTGTCCCCGGGTGCGTGTGTCCCTGCTGATCTGGAAAAGCTCCTCTGGTTTGATGTGGTCGATGCCTTTCATGATTTTGAAGACTTGGATCAAGTCCCCACGTAGTCTCCTCTGTTCCAGGGTGAAAAGGTTCAGGTCCTCAGTCTCTCAGTAGGACATTCCCTTCAGACCTGGAATAAGTCTGGTTGCTCTCCTCTGAACTGCCTCTAGAGCAGCGATATCTTTCTTGAAGTGTGGAGCCCAGAACTGTCCACAGTATCCAGATGAGCTCTAACTAGTGCATTGTACAGTCTGAACATCATTGCCCTTGTTCTCAATTCCACACTTTTGACAATATACCCTAGCATTGTGTTTGGCTTTTTTATTGCTTCCCCACATTGCTTGGATGGAGAAAGTGAGGAGTCCACATAGACTCCTAGGTCTTTCTCATGTGTTACTTCATCTAGTTCTATTCCTCCCATAGTGTAATTATAGTGGACATTTTTGTTACCTGCATGTATTACCTTGCACTTGTCCACATAGAATTTCATCTGCCAGGTGTCGCCCACAACTGAATATTATCTCAGTCCCTCTGAATAGCCTGTGCTGCCGAGATTGTATCTGCTGAGCCACCTATTTTAGTATCATCTGCAAATTTGACAAGTTTGCTAACTATCCCAGAGTCCAGATCATTAATATAGATTAGAAAAAGCACAGGCCCTAGTACTGATCCCTGTGGAACACCACTAACAACCTCACTCCAGTTAGAAGCGACTCCTCTAATCAACACCCTCTGTTTCCTATACATCAACCAGTTCATAATCCATCCAGTTACATTACCCTGAATGCCTACAGCTTCCAATTTGAGGATCAGTCTTTGGTGTGGAACCTTATCAAAAGCTTTTTGGAAATCTAAGTAGATCATATCATGGTTTCTGTTCGATTGATTAATGATTACTTCAATCACATGACTCAGAGAGCTAGTGATTGAACGTAAACTCAACACACACACCTCACATCTTTCTGTATTTGTTCATTGTTTGAATGTATTATTTATTTATAAGAAGCGAGGCATCTTTTCACACCACTAATCCACACTGCAGTTAACCCCACACCGGAGCTGCTCACACTCAGGAGATTGACAGATGAACTCAGTGTGAGTTGAGTGTCTTGTGCTGGACTCTCCGTGCTCTTAAGTAGTTTAAAAGCGAGAGCACTTACACTAATGCAGGCATGATCTAATCTCTCACAGGGACCACGAGCAGAGACCTGTGTGTGTATCTGTTACTGTGTGTGTTACTCACTGTGTGTGTGTCTAACTCACTGTGTGTCTGTAACTCAGTGTGCGTCTGTTACTCAGTGTGTGCGTCTGTTTCTCACTGTGTGTCATTCACTTGTGCACGATGAAGCTGTCCCTATTTACAGGCCATTATTTCAGTCACCCAGACTGGAGTTTGTCTTACTGATCATGTCTCATACACTGCTTGGTCCTGAGTACAGAAGAGATTGGCTTTTTCTGCCCCAGTGGCAGGAGAGCGGCTCAGAGATCACAGCCCTGGTGCTGGAGGGCAGTAGTCCCCACCTGATCAGATCGCAGTGTGCTGGACACGAAGCTGAACTGGGTAAATACAGCCAATAAACAACCCATGTAAGTAGCTGAGATGGGACAACCTTACCTCCTATAGCTCTCCAGGAGCTGGTGTGCCCACCCTGCCAGGCTGCCCAGACCTCAGACTCACATCCCTGGGGCCATCACTCATCTCCCCAGACCCCTCTAGTGTCCCTGTGAAGTCTCTGAACGAACGTACAGTTGGGGAATAAGGAGACCTCCCGTCCTCTCAGATCATTCTGTTCCATCCCCCCCCCCGACACCCACCCCTGTTATTTGGAAACAGACAATGGCGCTGAGGCGGACCGTCTGGTCACCCACAGAGCTGGACAGAGACGCTGTTTGAACGGGACTCCAGGGTTTTCAGGGAAAGATTTTTTCACTTCCGCTTCCCTTTCTTTGTTAGGAGAAACAAGGGAATTGAGCTGCGTTTCCAAGAAGAAAAGGGACCTTGCAAGAGGCGCACAATCATCCCTTTCTTCATATTGTTCATTTTAGGAAGGAGGAAATATGGAGGGTGACTGATACTGCCCCCCCGGGACGAAGGCACTCCCAGCTGCCCCTGCACTCTCTCAGTGCCCTGGGCCGCCACTCTTCCCATCTCCCCAAGCGGCGCTTTTCCTCAGAGTGTTCGAGGGTCGCACTGACCGGGTCACAGAGTTCACCCCACCCTGCAGTAGAGCGGTTCTAGAGCAACCCAGCAGGGTCTGTCTGTCTCTGTCATCGGCACCCACAGGAGACGTGATGTCGAATCGGTCCAATTAAGAAGATCATTAGCTGAGGTAGGAAGGTACGAGCCCAGCTGGAATGAAAAACCTCAAGAATAGCTGGACCAGTTAGTCTCAGTTTTGAAGAACTAGCAAATAATCCCTCTGTTCTTATTTGAGTCTTTCTCGATGGACGTACTATCTCTGCGGTGCTGCCCTGTGTTTAAGCCTCTGTTTTCAGAGAGGATGGGAGGAGAGAGTTGGGCAGAAAGAAGAGGGGTCCCCTGAGGGGACAATTAACTCTTCATTAGCGGTCACTGTCACCCAGGACTCTGTCACGCAGCTTGTAACACCTTAATAATCAGTCCTGAACCCTGTGTCGATGAAATGGGCCCCAATCCCATCTACTGTGACTTCTGTCTGTGTGATGAACTGCCATTAAAACCCTGTGCTTCCCAGTGAGTGTCTGTGTGGCTGTAAACTAACGCAGGCCCCCCAACTGTTCATCTGCCAGTAATACACCCTGATGGAAAGAAAGGAAGTATTCTGGCAAGAAAGGAAGAAAAGAAAGAAAGACATGAGGCAATATAAAATCACATGCATTTATTCTATAACTAGTGGTTTTAATCTCCTCTCGGGAAGCAGCTCCCTGGTAGGAGGGCAGTGCTAGTGTTTGTGTCAGATGGTGCTGGTCTCTCGGGAGCGATCCTAGTGTCTCTGTGGGCCCGTGTGTCTGAACTGGACCAGCCAGGCCCAGCAGCGCCTCCAGCACAGAGGAGACGAACCCAGCAGAGACAACCCAGCAGAGACAACCCAGCGCGCGGTCCGCCACCCCCAGAGACTGAAGCGGCTTCTTAAAAAAACACATCTGCCGAGTAAAATACCTCAAATCAAACATGACTTTTTATTATGAACAATATGAACAATAATTATAAACAGTTTAGAAGCGCAAAGTCCTTCAGCTTCTCTTCTCCTTCCAGATTGAGTCTGATTTAATCAGCAGGTAGCAAATATACAGAAAATATTGTGTACAGCTTCTTCAAAACACACTGCATAGCTCTGGGTTTTCCTTCAATAGTTTCAATACACAGTTTTGAAGGCAGTCATATTTTGTCCAAATGTATGAATATCATTTTTGATCAAATATTTTTTTACATGTCAATTCAGTTAAAAAAAAAGTATGGCTCTATCTCTATAACCCTTTCCCTTCACATCATCGGTTATTTTTCCTATAGAGAGACTTGTCTGGGCGGCGTCTCAGTCCAGCCCGGAGACGGTGATTTTGTCCATTCAGTTCCTTCGAAAGCTGCTGGTGTAGAAATCCCCCGAGGCGGTACCCGGCTGGCTGTCGTAATACCTGATGCGTGGAAACTCCTCGCCCCCCAGGTAATACTTCTGCGTCTCTCTGCACTCCTCACCCTGTTCCGCCGGCCTACCCGAGCTGCCTTCATCCTCCTCCTCCGCCTCGGCCGCTCTGAAGGGCTCGGCCACGCCCTGGTCTCTGAAGGGCCGCTCGGTGGGCAGGAACGGGGGGCCGCTGCGGTGGTACTCCTCCGGGCTGTATGGGCCGGCTCTGTAGTAGCTCTCCTCCTCCTCCTCCTCCTCCTCCTCCTCTCGGCTCCGGCCCACCCGCATGCTCTCTCTGTCGGAGCGTCTCTTCTGGGACAGGTCGAAGGGCTGGTCCTGGACGAAGCTGGACATCACCTCGGCTGGAGACGGCAGTCTGAACCGTCCGCGTCTCCGGAATCCTGTAAGAGAGGGGATGGAGACGCACTCGTTAGCTTTCATTTATTATGTCCTTCACTCCCTCTAGGCCAGACTGGAGCTGCTCACACTGAGGAGATGGACAGATGAACTCAGTGTGTCTTGTGCTGGACTCTCCGTGCTCTTAAGTAGTTTAAAAGCGAGAGCACTTACACTAATGCAGGCATGATCTAATCTCTCACAGGGACCACGAGCAGAGACCTGTGTGTGTATCTGTTACTGTGTGTGTCTCTGTTACTCGCTGTGTTTGTCTGTTACTCTGTGTGCGACTGTTACTCACTGTGTGTGTCTGTTACTCAGGGTGTGCGTCTGTAACTCACTGTGTGTCACTCACTCGTACTCGGTGAAGTCTGTATTTACAGAACAGACAATAGATATAAAACGCACAACGTTGCTGCGTGTGCCGTAGTGGCTCTGTTGCTGAGACTGACTGCACACAGCGGACGAGGCCAGCGCTTACCCCGTGGGTCCAGTCCTCGGTCCATGATGCCATGCTTCACTTTCATGTGTCGGGTGAGGTTGCCCTTCAGGGTGAACTTGCTGGGGCAGTACAAGCACTTGAAGGGCTTGCTGTCGGAGTGGAGGTGCATGTGGCCCATGAGGTTGTGCATCCTGTTGAACTCCTTCCCACACAGCTGCCGAGAGAGGGAGAAAGCAGAGAAACGGCTCAGCGTCACTCGTGTTCGGCACTGTCCCCCAGCTGCTCTGCCCAGCAAGGGCAGAAACAGCAGCAGGTTGGCAAGCTCTGATATTTCACCTAGAACCTCATCACCAGCCCCCACAGGTTAACACACACTGTGCAGGTCCTGACAAACACTATATCAGTATTGAAGTCATTGCCACTGAATGGTCTCATCTCAAACACCTGTTTACCTCAGCCTCCGGTGAAAGGGTGATACATAAAGTATGTTATGTATACTCACATAAAGGATAACTATATATACGAACGCAGTGAGCCTTAAAAGTGTGAGACGCCAATCCATCCGGACAACGTCATTCTCAACAGGACCATGAGAATAGGCATTCCTCTGCTTTTGAGTCCTTTATTATTATTTCATCAAAGTCAGAGCACACTTTCTTCTGTAAAACATGAAATGAAAGAAAACTCATTTCATGATCTACTGCAAACTTCTGTAGTTCATCCAGACGCATGCAACAGTCTCTTTCTGTTCATCTGTCAAACTCCCCAGTTAGCTCCTCACAACATCTCTCAAACACAAGATAAAGAGGCTTCTTCTGCAGAGAGGCTCTGAGGGGATCTGAGTGGAGACGGTGGAGGCAACACAGCAGCCCAGAGTGACCGCAGAGGCCCGGAGAGGAAGTCCAATCCAGACGGCCAGCGCTGGGCTGGGCGGCGCTCATGCTGTCCTTCCTCTGCGTTCTTTCTTACCAGGGTGTTCCTTTCCTCCAGGAGGAGAGAGGGACTGTAAACTGTCCAAAAAGACCGTGAGAAAACAGGAAGTGCTCCGCAGAACAAGAGAAAGCGAGATGAAATCTATTTGCGGGGCCGCTCTCTGGGGACACGAGAGCCATTGTTGCTCGGGCAGTTTTGCGCAGCGATATCCTTCCTTCGGCCGAGGAGACGCTTCGTGCCAAATCACAGCTATCTGGTCATCGTCTTGACCCTCCCTCCCCAGCCACTTCAAGGTCAGAGACCCCCCCCGGGGAGGCTGGAGAGCGCGGGCCGGGCGCGTCCAGACCAGTGACCAGCATCCCACTTCATCGCACCGCACTCAGTCATGCCATACACAAAAATCCACCTGTGCCTCAAGAAGGAGAGCAGTCATCTCCAGACGGTGTGGCCTCCTGCTCACAGCCTCTTCGCAGGTCAGGAGAGAGAGGTGCGGATTCCCAAGTCCCTGCTGCCGAATGCCAATTCTGTCAGTAACAGTTTTTCATTTTGCTCCAGGTATTTAGAAACGCCAGCATCATTAGACACAGAGAAATGAGTCTCACACTGGAGCACAAACCCTGTGTTTAGGTAGCAAGATCACTGCAGTCCACTGTCGTTTAGGCCGTTGTGTACAGGGCACTGCTGTTATGTTTTTGTTTTTTATTATTGGTAATACTTTTATATTACTGTGTCATTGATAAATGATTGGTAAATAGTTTATAACACCATTAGCAACTATTAATAATTCAATTTATAAATGATCAATACACCTTTATAAGAGATGAGTTATTTATAATAAAGATTTAAAACAAAATTGTGTTTTGGCAGCTCCCAATGATAAATCATATCAAGGTTTATTGATCATTGATAAAGGTTTAATGAAATATTTACCAATCAATTATTAATGACACTGTAGTAGAAAGTGTTACCTTAATGTTAATGTTGTTGCAAATTCCTCAGCTAAACAAATGCTTGTGTCTTTAGTCTGTTCTGCCGCACACAAGCACACGTGTGAAGCGTTTATCCCTCTACAAAACACAGGCAACAACAAAGCTTTAAAACATCATCAAATGGGCAATTTATTAATTCACAGAGCTACAAATTAACAACAGGGTTGATGAACATCATCAAACTGCACACAGATTGTCAATTGAGGTTACATGCATTATAGAAATAGCAACACTGACAAAGTTACACAATCCATCATATTTGCAGTCAAGCACTAAGAATGGGCGTGACGAGCCATTGTATTGCCCTTCGGACCCTGATAATGTAAAGTACAAAGGTAAATGAATGTTGTGCAAGACTAGAGCAAACGCAGATCACATTAACAACAGTAACCTGTCAGTCGAGAGCTGCTGGGCTGTACCGATGATTTACTGCATCTCATTAAATACAGGCGAGCTGTTCTCATTCCTGACACCTTTAAAGTGAATAATTCAATCATAATAGCCTGGTTACATCCCACATCCATATTACTATACACTGCTAGTGGGCTTTTATTAGGTATTGTGTTAATAACTGAAGAAAGACACAATCCTGCCAGAGAAAACAATTTAGCTGCTCTTTCAGTCTTGGCTGCTCACTGGTCGAGTCCCACTGCTAAACGTGTGCTTCTACAGCGTCCTCTTGTTTTTAACCCGGAAGTTTTGGTGTCACGCTAACGGGAAGATAGTCTAATCAGTCTGTATTTTGGCAGCTGTATGCATCACTGTTAAACCCATCAATCTGTCAATTCCCATGATCTATACAATTATTTTCCTCAGATCTCAGTGACAAGAAGCTATTTGCAAACTCTTCAGAATCAGTTCTGGCTCAGTACCATGTTTCAGTGGCTTCTGGGCAAACATTTCCAAAAGTATTGGTATAAAGTATCTATAATCTTTAAAACTTTTATCCTGCAGTGGTGTTTCCTTGTGGAATCTAAAACATATTTAATTAATTTTCAGATCTAAAGAATATGAATTTGTTGTAAACATACGGGGGTCACTGGATCGCCTGTTTCTGTTGTCCAGAATTGATGAAGTCAGTGTGATATTTCTACTGAATGTGAATGCTTTGAACAAGACTTGTGCATCAGTTTCACTGTGTTAGACAATAAAGACTTCTTCAATATGATTCAGCATATTCATCTCAAAGAATGATCATAATTTACAAAACTATGAGGTATGTGCTGCACATTTGCATGCCACCAAATTACGCCACTGATGTGTCAAAGAAAATCTGTAAAACCATGAACGACTCTTGAGTCTTGTCCACTAGATCACTCTATTGCAGTCGGCAGCAAATTTAACCTTTAATCCAGAGTATAAATGGGGTGGGGGGGGCACACAGAGTAAGTGGCGCTAGGGGGGGTCTCACTGACCTTGCACTTGTAGGGCTTGATGTCGGAGTGGACGATCATGTGCGCCTTGAGCGTCTGCTTCTGCACGAAGCTCTTGCAGCACAGCTGGCACTGGTGCGCCCGCACGTTGGTGTGGATCAGGACGTGCCGCTTCATGTTGGCCAGCAGGGTGAACTCGCGCCCGCAGATGCCGCACTTGTGCTCCTTGACCCCCTGCAGGGACGACAGCGTGCCGCCGTTACCATCGGCCCCGTCCAGCACCGGCCCCGGCCTGTCTGTGTTAGTTCGGCTAGTTGACCGGCGATGAGTCTGTTAGATTGTTTGTGTCTGTGTCTGTATTTGTTCACCCATTTGTTTACCTCCATGCTTATTCACTGGGGAATTGTGAATATTAATATTACCCTTAATGAAGCTGTCCCAGATACGTTCTGTCGCTCATGGAAGTGAAACAGTGAAATGATCAAAGACCCTGTTGTTGTTTTACTAGTTTATTTGTTTTGCTTGTGAACAGTGTGTTCAGTTCCCCTTTTCGTTTGTCGTCAGACCACACTAACCACACCAGCGTCTACCTGCAGACCCGCTGCTTCACTCCAGCACAAATTACAGCTCCTATAAAGACAATAAACTGCCTTCGTTTGTCTTGGTGCAGCCACTGCGTTTTTCTCTGTCATTGAAACAGTTCATCGTTTGGTCATTTTCTTGTCAGCAGAGGCTTTTTTTGGTTTGATTCTCTTGGATTTACATGTGGTGCTGAAATAAAGTGTTACAACAACTTCTTGTCCACTTTCCCCGAGTTTGACAATGGAAAGGACTAAGTACAAAGTGTCACGAGTCGCCTGATCAGCCCAGATCGAGAATCATATTAATCTGTGAGGTCCTGATAATACTAGCTGCTGTTTCGCAGGATGTTTGACGAACATTTCAGTTGACAGGCCCCATCACTGGATCACTGAAAACAATGCTAAACATTGGTGCTGTTTAATTTATTTTATGATTATGGTGCCCCATATCCACTGTGATCGAGGGGGGCTGCTCTACCGCGTGAGTAGCATGACTGTGAGCGAGAGGGCGTGGGGAGCGAGAGGGCGAGGCGGCTGCCCTACCTTGTGTGTGAGCGTGTGCTGCTTCAGGTGGTGGGGCTGGATGAACTCCATGCCGCACTCGCTGCAGATGTAGGGCCGGATGTCCTTGTGCTTCATCATGTGGTTCTGCAGCTGGCTGGGGTACTGGAAGGTCTTGTCGCAGTCGGTGCAGCGGTACTGCGCCGGGCCGCGGTGGGCCGTCAGGTGCCGCTTTAGCTGGGCCAGCGTGGGGAAGTCCAGGCCGCACTCCACGCACACGTTCTCCTGGCCGCGCTCATGCTTCAGCTCGTGGGCCTTCAGCTCGCTGGGGTAGGCGAAGCCACGGCCGCAGACGCCGCAGCTGTAGGGCTTGACGTCGCTGTGCTGCATCATGTGCCTCTTCAGGTGGCTGGTCTGCGTGAAAGCCTTGTGGCACACCTGGCAGCGGTGCGGCCGCGCGCCCTGGTGCGTCAGCATGTGCGTATGCAGGTGGCTCAGCTGCTTGAACAGCTTGCCGCACTGGCCGCAGCCGTGGGGCTTGATGCCGCTGTGGCCCAGGATGTGCGTCACCAGGTTGTACTTGGAGGTGTAGGACTTCTCGCACAGCCGGCACTTCCAGCGCTTCTGCTCCCCCCCCACGTTCACGTAGTAGCTGTCATCGATGTGGACCCCGAGGCCTGGCTTCTCTGCGCCCCCACCCCCGCCCCCGCCCTGGCCGGCGCCCGGGCCCCTGCGGTGCCGCCCCGGCTCCCTCTGGTAGAACCCGTGGGGCAGGTGAGCGGCCGGGCTGCGCAGGAAGAAGGGGAAGGGGATCAGGCCCGGGTGCAGCTTGGGGAAGTAGGACGGGCCGGGGTGCATCAGGAGGGGTGCCGGGGGCCACAGCCCCTCCGGCTTCACCGGCTCCTGCTTCACCTGTGGGGCGTCAAAGCGGTCCAGGGCCCGGTACAGCTGGAAGCGGTTCAGGTCGATCATCTGGGGGGCATACCTGGCCATGACATGGGGGGCAGGCTGAGGGAGCTGGAAGGGCAGGAGGGGCAGGTCAACGTCTTCAGCCTGCGTGTCCTCAGGGGCCTCCTGCGCGTCCCGGGGGTCCACCTTGAACGGCGTCCTCTTGCGCTTGCGGGACCCCCCCTCCACGCCGCCCTGGATGCGCTCGAAGTGCAGCAGGTGGGGGGGCGGGGCGAGGCCAGGGTAGGCCCTGCCGAAGGCGTCCCTGAGTGGGGGGAACCGGCGTGGCTTCAGGAACAGCGGCAGTGGCTGCAGACAGGGGGCGCCCCCCAGCAGGGTCTTCACCGCCCCCCCGCCATGCGGACCCCTCTCTGGCCTGGGCTGAGTCACGTCCGTCTCCATGTCCGCTCCCTGTCAAACCCGAGACACAACAGTCAGACACATCGTAACACTGCTCTCACTTTCACACCTGTTTCATATTGTCCTTGTTCATATTCATATTTCACTGCTGTATTTGTTGTCTAATACAACAAGATACAATTGCGGGTGGACAGTCATCACAGGGGCCAGTGACCCTCCCTGGGTTCAGGAGTCGAGGAGGTTTTTTAAACCACACAAATGTGCTGCAGTGACTCCAGCGTGTGTAATGGCTGTGTGTGTTTCAATGAGCTTCATGCAGACGAGCCACGAGACTCCCACTGAGGACCATCTCTGACCATCTCAGAGCACGATCGGCCTGTGAGAGCTCTGTGCTGCGCAGCTCTCTGACCCTCCAGCCTCTGTCCAGAGCAACTGTTCTTAATGCACAGACACCCTGTGAGAGACACTGGGGAATCAACCTAAGACCATCTCGTTCTCGTGCAGAGAGATCTGGGCTCAGCACACAGGAACGTTTATTGGCTGTTGCTTGTGTTTTTTACCTAAAGAGAGGATGGTCTGGCTTTTGAATCGCAGGAGGAAGCTATGCTGAGTCATAACGTACAGAGCGACGGTCACTTTCCCCTCTTTAATCCCTCTATCACTTCTCAAATTGGTCCTCGGCCGGGACTGAGGGGCTGACGGTGACGGGTTGTGAAATAGGGAAGCGCGAACCACAACACGGTCACCTCTGCCTCCCGGCTCAGGCTGTGGCGGAGAGGTGGGCCTGGCTCTCTCGGTTCTCCCTGGGAAACTACCTGCTCCTCTTCTCACTCGGATGGAAGGATCGCTGCTCTTCCACTTCTCACTTTTATATCCACTGGTTTCACATCTATATTTTTGTTTTTTCTTTTTCTAAAGAACGCTAGATGATGGAACAGGAAGTGAACCTGCAGCCCCTCGGAGAGAGCGCTCACTTCCCGGACCCACAGCTCCCAGTCAGGCACACGATGTTCCTCAGGGCTGGACAGCAATGGTCCAGAGTGTGTGTGTGTGTGTTTGTGTGCGTGTATGTGTGTGTGAGAGTATGTGTGTGAGAGTATGTGTGTGTGTATGTGTGCGTGTATGTGTGTGTGTGCATGTATGTGTGTGTGAGAGTGCGTGTGTGTATATGTGTGTGTGCGTGTATGTGTGTGAGAGTGCGTGTGTGTGCGTGTATGTGTGTGTGAGAGTGCGTGTGTGTGTGAGTGTGAGGGAGCGGCGAAGCACTCTGTTGCAGATCTGTTCACTTGTCATTTATACAAACTGATCGGTCAATTGGATATCTTACAAACGCCTTTATCCAAAGCAACCGACATGTTTTGTTTAGTTTTTCCTCAAACACTAACATACAGTACAATACATGACACAGACCACAAGGGTTTACAGCATCACTAGAACATATACACAATGCTCTGAGTGTGTTTGTGTGTGTGTTTGTTTTAATCTCAGCATTTAACATCTCACCTCATGAGAGACAGGCCTCCTGGCTGCTCTGCTCTCAGGGTGAACCAGGAAAGATTCTCACGCTATCAGTCAGTCTGTCTGTCCTTTCAATATCCATGCTTTAAAAATAAGATCTTAAAAATATAGATTGTTTTGCTTTGTCTTCTTTTTTTATATCTATCTATAAAGGAAGGAAAAAGAAAAAGGGAACTATTATGAACCCTGACAACTGACAAATATTTTATTCTTTTCAATGTTTTCTTATTTCATTTTCAGCAGCAGAGCAACAGAGACACAACCACAGAGACGCTTGTGTGTCAATAAAGTTTCATCCCGAGGCTGAAATATTCCTGCTAGAGAGACTCCTGACTGAGAGGACCCTGCTGGTGCTTTTTATATGTTTGATAGTCTGGCGTTCAGTCTCTCCTGCTTTTCCAGTAAACGACAAGCATGTGAACTGGACTTAGACTTCTTCCCCCTAGAGACTGTTTTCAAGCAGCTGAGCCCCGGCCGGGCCCGCAGGGCTGTGAAATTCAGTACAGAAGTTTCCGCTTGTTCACACCGTCAGACTATTTATTTTTACCGACTGCTTTTTTGTGTTCAATTACATAAGCCTCGTCCGAATTTTGGCTTTCATTTGGTATTGCATTCCTACATCGCCACTGTAAACTGTTTTATTGTCGTTTGTGTGTTTTTTAATTGCTCATTGAATTGAAGGGCGCACTAATGAGCGTTTTAATTTTCAGGTTTATAGACATATTAGTATATATTTGGAATAACTGCACTGTAAAAATATGGTTTAAATATTTCTGTAGAAAAAAAATGTATATAAAACAATGTTCTGTGAGATCAATATATCTGTAGAAAGGTCAAGTTGTGAGTGATGCATTGGCACTAATTTCAAAACCCTTCATATAAAGAATGTGTTTCAATATTTATTCATTTAAATTGGCTCAGATGTTTGTCATAATTTTATGCATGTCACAGATATTAATTTGTCTTGAGATATGATAGCTAGAAAACATTGTGTTGGTCATCATAGTTGTTGTTCTTGTTTCCCTGTGCTTGTCACACTAAGAGGCATCCGTTTGGATGTAGGATTGATGGATCAGACGTGTTTTTTAAAGGTACAAAAAGCAGAAAAACAACAAGAAAAGTATAAGGATTTGTGTTGTTGTTCTATTGTATTGTTCTATCTGCTAAAGACAGATCTCCACCAAGCTGCCTGTGGTGAGTGGAAGGTCACTGTTTGAAGGCCTGAACTGTGGCAAAATAAACCTGCAACCCAAAACTGTAATATCCTGAGTGATGGCCAGTGACTATATGTGTGATCATGTTCACAATGATTTAACTAAGCACAGATGAAGTTCTATGTGAAGCTTTGTGTGTTGATTGCTTTACACTGATGAGGTCAGACCGGTGTCAGTTACAGTGTTAGTGTTTATTTCTTTTTATTTTTCTTAACATCCCTTGGAATACAAAAGCGCCATTTAAACAATAAAACATTTACTGGTGGTTTTGCTACAAGTTTTTATAGAAGAGATGGAACTCAAACCAGAGGAGCTTTTCCAGATCAGCAGGGACACACGCACCCGGGGACACAAATGGAAATTGGGCTTCAAGGCATTCAAGACAGAAAACAGGAGACACTTCTTCACACAGAGTCGCGTCACAATCTGAACAAACTCCCCAGCGATGTGGCTGAAGAGACAATTTGGGAACATTCAAAAACAGACTGGATAGGATCCTTGATCACCGAGTTCTTAATGGACACCAAACGAGCACGATGGGGCGGATGGGAAGGTGTTAATTTTGGTGAGTTCTGCTCTCTGCTTCCTGTTTCTGCTCACTGACACTGACAGACATTTGTGAGGTATAGCACTGACACACAGCACTGACACACAGCACTGACACACAACACTGACACACAGCACTGATACACAACACTGATACACAACACTGACACACAGCACTGATACACAACACTGATACACAACACTGATACACAACACTGACACACAGCACTGATACATAACACAGCACAGCACTGACACACAGCACTGACACACAACACTGACACACAGCACTGATACACAACACTGACACACAGCAACACTGATACACAGTAACACTGATACACTGACACACTGCACTGATACATAACACAGCACAGCACTGACACACAACACTGACACACAGCACTGATACACAACACTGACACACAGCAACACTGATACACAGTAACACTGATACACTGACACACTGCACTGACACACAACACTGACACACAGCAACACTGATACACAGTAACACTGATACACTGACACACTGCACTGACACATCACATCCCACATGGATCTCAGGATCCATCCCTCCGCAATCAGATTCACTAACTACTCTCTGCCACCACCAGTGCATACTGTATGTTTAATACGAGTCACACAAAGACAATAAAACACATCAGCTGTTCATGCGATGTCGCACCCACTGGCTGCTGTGCGGTTATCTATGCCCAGATATCTATCCGTGAATGGCATTGAACACGCAGTTGACCAGGCAGAAGCCGCCTGCAGGCTGGATCAGAACCGCTGCACTTACCGGGCTCTGTGCTGTGTGCGCAGGTCTGCTGTGTGCGAGGGTCAGCTCTCTCGTCTGCTCTGGATACCTGCTGCTCCACACACAGCCAGGGACAGTGTTTGAAGTGACTTAAGAAAGAGAACAGGAACAGCCACTTTGTTCTCATTTTTCAGATGAGTACCTTCGGAAAGAAGGAAGGAAGGGAGGGGAGAGGAAGTCAACAAGCCTTTGCCTTCCTGCGAGAAAATAAGGAAACTCCAGATAGACATCTCCATTTCTCTTCGAAACACAGATTTATTTGGCTGCTGGAGAAAGAACAGTGCCGATTGTTGATTCCAGTTTGCATGCAGTTTGTGTTACTCTGGCCCAGAGATCGTCAGGACAGCGCACTTTATTCTGCAGTGAAATATGAAACTGTATGAACACAGACCATGTGAAACCCCTGTCCGAGAGCAGGAGGTCTTGGTGCTGTGCATCGTTGTCAGTGTACACAGTGAATCTGTGGATGTGATGTGTCTGGAACCTGTATGTTTGATACCCATACCACTCTCCCCGGCCCTGATAGTGTGAGCGATCAGCGTTCAGGCCTCGGTATTGATTGTAGAGCTGCAGGATCTTGGTTTCCAGGAGGAATTAAACTTCTCACCCCAACCCCCCATCACCGCTGAGTTCAGCAGACACATTGAAGTAAAGCTGACTTGTGGGATTAAGACTCAGAGCTCTTTTCATCTGCTCAACAGCAACAACACCAGACCTTAGGAGCTGGTCTGCCCTGTGTCTCTCAGCTGACCGAACCGTCTCCCGGCTGTCTGGGGAGCCGCCTGCAGCTCACCTGTGGTCAGAACTCGAGCGACTGTAGAAACACAAGTGTTTTCATCTGCCTCAAACACAGCCATGAATAATTGAGAAGCTGAAGGATGTGCTGCTACACAGTCAGGCTTCAAAGCAGTGGCTTTGCTTCCCCGATGCCTTCACTGGCCTCTTCAGGAAAAATAAATAAATAATCATAATTAAAGATGGTGTTTTATGTTCACCAGTTGTTGTGTGTGTGTGTGTGTGTGTGGGGGGGGCAATAGACAGAAGCATCAGGACACTTTCTCTATAGAATATGTACAAATATGTGCAATACTATCTCGCCAACAACTGAGGATCCAAAACCGTAACAGTGTAACCCCTGAGCTGCACAGACAGCGTCACTCTGAAGAGCAGAGACCTCTCGAGGCAGAGGATAGCGGCCATTCGGTGGTGGAGGGGCAAGTACTGAGCAAGAACCATAATCAATCAATCAATCAATCAATTCTTATTTGTATAGCGCCCTCTGTAGGGTAGCCATAGAGCGCTTTACAGAGTGATAATAATAAATTAATTGATTCAGTGCTTGTCTGTGGTCAGAGGTTCCAGGTGTACCAGGTGTCCCAGGGGTAACTGAGTCACTGATGACTGAGAGATGCCTTCAGACCTGCAGCTCAGTGGCCCCCCAGGGTGGGAGGTCAGCCCGGTGTTCAGTGATGCCTGGGGGGCTTCACAGGGCTGGGGGGTTCTGAACTGAAGAAGTGAAACAAGTGGCTTTCAACACTTCATACGTTTTAATGAGATTTTACTGGAAATAAATTGAGTTCTGGTTTCAGGGAGGATTTCTGTGGAGCTGCTCTGGGATGAAAAGAGGGCAGAGACTACCGGAAAGGCAGCGCTTCCCTCCTGTGGACCTGCTGGAGTCGTCTGTCCCTTCTGTCAACGCACACACACTGAGAGCCTGCTACACACACTAGCTACACACTGAGATCTGCTAAACACACAGATCCTGCTACACACACTGAGATCCTGCTACACTCATTGAGATCCTGCTACATACTGAGATCCATCTACACACTGAGACCCTGCAACACACAGATCTGCTCCAGCGCACTCTCAGTCGGTGCTCAGGTTGTGGATGGAGGCACAGACCTGACCTCTAGTGTTTGTCTCTGCAGCTGTTGTATAGACAGGCTGTTGTGAGTTCAGCGCCACAGGCTGTAGTACGGCTCGTAGCACCCCAGGGCAGGGCAGAGTGGGGCAGAGAAGCCGTCCTTAAAGTGTCCAGGACTTCATTTATTTTCAGCGGATCTTTTTTTTTCTGTTTGTCTTTGTTTTCGTGTAGGATGAACGCAGTGTGTCTGGGCTGAGGACAGAGATCACAACAGCACTAACCATCGCACGGACAGAGGGTTGGGCTCTGGTGTCATGGCTTGATTTTCAATATTCAGGCTAATTATCATTACAGAGTCAGTTGCAAAACTTTTATGGATTGCAGTCGTAATTCAAAGTTATTCACGCTTGTTTGTATTGCAGCAATTGAACCACCGGAGACTAATGCTGTACAGGACATTGCAAACTGAAGAGTATTGTTTTAAGAATTAAGAGGAGACATGAATTAAATTAAATTAAACTGAAAAATAAATGTGGTGCCCCTATGTTACAGCAAACCATTGTCACTAAATCCGACACAGTGACACATTATGACACACATTGACCACCAGGGGGGGTGAATGAACTCTTGAGTAGAGCGACTCGAGAGCGATTGGAAAAACCTGAATGTTTCTTGTGGTCAGATCACAGTTTTGGGGTCTGAGGCCAAACTTCTGTCCTCAGAGCTTTGCCCCCTGCTCAGCACACAGCCCCAGCTCTTACAAAACCATGGGATCTTTTCTTCTCCGGTTTCTCTGATGGTTGACTGGTATATTCATGCAGTTTGCTGTAGTGCCACAGTGGTCCCTGGCAGTGAAACAAGGCCAGCTGTGCTGCACGAGGCATGGTGATGTCGGCGCACAAATATTTCCTACCAGGCTAAACTGGAAGAAGAATATCTTTCCAACAGATGAGGCGAGAGCAATGAGTCATCTTTGAGTGAGCGTTCAGTCCTCACACAAGACACCGGGCAGAGAATAAGAATAAAAAGACCCCAGGGATCCAAAACATGGAGTGTTGCACAAGCAGTGAACAACGATGACTGTTCATACACTGTATCCACCTGGAACCGAGTCGTTGCTCCAGCCCCCTGCTCCACCACGACATCGGCCCTCCTGGTCGCGGCCCCCGAGGCCTCGCAGTTTGTTCAGGGTGCGGTGCCGGCCGCGGTGCAGAGACACAGAGCTGTCAGTGTGAAATGTGCATCATTAACACAGCCGCCTACAAGCACACAACAGCAGGGCAGACTGACTGGATGCCAATCGCCTGGAAATTATTAACGTTTCAGTTTATTGCTGCTAAAATCACCAAATGCACACAGAAAATAAAGCTCAAATCAACTGGACCTTTCTCCACACTCAGGTCTCACTCTAAACTCCGAGGTAAACACACTTTCTTTGGAATGAATTAATCTTATAACTGTAAGTCCTAGTAATGACCTGCCTTTGTTTTTGGTTTTGCTACTTTTCCCTCAATCTGATCATCTTTTAAAACAAGGCAGTGATGTTCAGACTGTACAATGCACTAGTTAGAGCTCATCTGGATACTGTGGACAGTTCTGGGCTCCACACTTCAAGAAAGATATCTCTGCTCTAGAGGCAGTTCAGAGGAGAGCAACCAGACTTATTCCAGGTCTGAAGGGAATGTCCTACTGAGAGACTGAGGACCTGAACCTTTTCACCCTGGAACAGAGGAGACTACGTGGGGACTTGATCCAAGTCTTCAAAATCATGAAAGGCATCGACCACATCAAACCAGAGGAGCTTTTCCAGATCAGCAGGGACACACGCACCCGGGGACACAAATGGAAATTGGGCTTCAAGGCATTCAAGACAGAAAACAGGAGACACTTCTTCACACAGAGAGGCGTCACAATCTGAACAAACTCCCCAGCGATGTGGCTGAAGAGACAATTTGGGAACATTCAGAAACAGACTGGATAGGATCCTTGATCACTTAGTTATTAATGGACACCAGACAAGCAGGATGGGGTGAATGGGCTCCTCTTGATTGGACACTGTCTTATGTTCTGATGTTTCTTACATGTTAACCATTTGGATAATCAGCATTTGGATATTTATTTGGAGTCTCTTTATATATTTCCTAATACTTCAAACAATGATAATAACCCTGAACACATGACAGTTAGCATGAACTCGTATTTACTTGGTTTTCACAATGCTCCTGAAGGGAAAGTGAAGTGGCAATCTCAGGATGAGGTGGCTGTGGTTACAGTTACTTCGGTTTTTACAATC
The DNA here is from genome assembly GCF_036373705.1 of Amia ocellicauda. Taxonomy (NCBI): domain Eukaryota; kingdom Metazoa; phylum Chordata; class Actinopteri; order Amiiformes; family Amiidae; genus Amia; species Amia ocellicauda. Next base: position 45,300,589 of record NC_089857.1, read on the forward strand.
ACAGACACGAGATCCTGTCCAAACAGACTCGGCTTTTACGGCTCCGACAGGGGAGTTTCATCTCAGCCGTTTAGAGGAGTGGGAGAAGCCAAAGTGGTTTCTTCTGATTGCATGTGAAATGGACAATGTGCCGAATGTTATGGATAATAATGGGGCCATACGTTTCGGTCATATCCCTCTCCTTGGAGTGATGTTGCACGGTGCAATAAACAGGGCTTGGACACATGGATAAGATGACTGATGAAGTAAATAGGTGTTGCTTTTATTGACATTTTAGAAAACATACATTCAGTGGACATACAATGAGTGCTCAGAAAATATTGTATGAAACACCACAAACTGTCCATTAATTACATGTCCATCAGTGTGTGTCGACCTCGTCCGGAAGTCTGTATATTATATTATAGAGCAGAGATGGTGATTATTATTATGACAGTGTATAGTGCTCTGGCTCTGCCTGCAGGGGGGCAGTAAGTGTGCTGAACTCTCAGTGTCCACACAGTGACAGAGCAGACACAGATGCCCTGCTTATACCAATGCACAGATTTTAGAAATCCGATACTGAGAATTATGAGGCTTTATTTAAAATACAATGTGACTGACTGTGTGCAGTCCCTGGAATTGTCTGCTTCCTCACACATATACAATAAATGCTAATTGATCATCTCGAATGATTTATTTAGGTTTAAAAGTGTTTTTCTTTTTTTATAATAAGCGGTGAAAGTAATACATCTTCACATTATTCCATTTAATTGCACTTACAGGGGATAAAGCCGGGGGAGGTTTGCTCCGGGGGCCGTGCGCTGCTCTCCCATCAACTGAAACAGAGTCCAGGAGGAGACTAAAAGCCAATTAACACAAATTCATAAATCTGTCATAAACAGATGGTCTGGAGGGATTTTATTGAACTAAAAGCACTCAGGCCTTGGGAAACAGTTTTTCAGTTTGAAAGAGTCCTTGCGGTTTGGAAAAGTTGGGCATTTTTCATGTGTTTAGCCTGACTTCCTTCACTGCCGGGGTCTCTAGATGATCAGCCCAGAACACAGGACTCTCGCACCCAGAACAGAAGTGTCCTCGTTAGCTACAGGAATCATGTCATTTATATAATTAAATTCAGTGTGTATATAACAGTATATACAGTCCACATCCTCCCACGGGCAGTGCTGGCTGGATTTTGATCAAAGCTGTGACTTGGAATAACTAGAGTGAATAAATGTCATAATGCCATAATGGTTTGATCTTCACCGTGGACGGACTCTGGAATCCTGTGTCAATCGTTACGTCACCAACACAGACGCTGCTTCTGCTCTGAACATGTTTAGTAGGGCTGAGTGATGCCTAGAGCCATGATTGATTCCTTGCCTTTATGTTCTCTCTCCCATTCCTGCCTTAATAAATAACTGGATCTCCAAGACCAGCAGGGTCCTTTTCCCTGGATCTTTCCACTGATCTCAGATGTGCTTATTAGCACCTGTATCATTCCTTTCAGTTTGGAATTGGTTTGAATCTTGCATTATAGGGGCTGTTTACATTACTGTGACTTTATGGTGCAATCCCTTTTAAACCGAGTTTAACATGTCCCTGCCCTAGATGGTTAACTGAAAGGTCGTTGTGAAAGTGCTCCTGGAGCCGAAGTCTCCGTGTTCCTGACGAGACGCTGTCAACAAGTTACCACTTGTTCATGCCTGGAGCAAAGCTTTCCATGTGCTACACTTGAATTACACACAGTAATTCAGCTCAATATCCACTTGTACATGATGATTACCAGGCAGCTTCTCGGGATAATGCAATTATAGATCTGTGTATTATGAAATATTACATGAGCTTCTTCGCCCAACGTGACAGATATTGAATGCAAGAGTCTGAAAATAAGATTAAGGAAATGTAATTTAAATAAAGATAATGAGAAACAGTCCTCTGTTGTATTACATGCCTCTCCCTCTTCAGGCTGTGTGAATTGCTCCTCTATTAAAGTGTTGGTATTTAGAGAAACATACAGTTAGTGTTTAGATCCATTACAGTCATCTCCACGCTTTCTGCACAATGGCACTGTGCGGCTCAGCCACCTGCTACAGCCAAAGAGTTTCCTGGTCTCAGGTCTGGATCAGTGCTCACTGGGTTTCTCCTGTTCTCCTATTCTCACGTTCTCCAATTCTCCTATTCTCCTGGATGAACTAGGTATAACAGAACTGCTGAAATTAACATTTTCTTTCTTCTATCTCTACCAGGTATAGCTTCAGATCCCAACCAAGGCTAGAACATGCAACTCTTTAGTTTCCCCTCATAACTCCTGCCTTACAGCTCAATCAGCTGTCACTTCTGGAACCTGGTGCCGGTCGGGTTGGACTCACCGGGACTCTGCACTGGATGGGACGGTTACTGAAAATTAATTAATTATCATCATAATAATACTTGCATGTACTGACTTACTTCCATCATGTTACTGCTATCACTACACCTGCTGACCTACTTACTTTTACACAATATTACTGATGCGAACTAATCCTAACAAACACTCTTCTACAGCTGCTACTGCAAACTACAATGACAATAATACACAACCAGAAATGTGTCATGCAAGAAGAGCTGATACATGCACACAAATATGTTCAGATGCTTTACGTTCCTGCCTTCGCTCCGGTTCTGATGTCGTGTGTGAGGTTTGGTGTTCGACACCCTCAGACTGAAGGTTCCCTCAAGGGGAGACCAAGGGAAGCTGTATTGGTCCTGTATTATTGGTCCTGTATTATTGGTCCTGTATAATTGGTTCTGTTTAATTGGTTCTGTTTAATTGGTCACAGGCTTCGGTGTGAAACAGCAGCTGGTATTCTACCTCTCCTTTCTTTCACCCGCAGTTCTTTAGTGTTGCTTGTCTTTCATGTTTTTCAATAAATAAATGAATAAATAAGCACCACTTTTTCTGCCTTCTATGATTTATCTATTTATGTTTTAATTTGACCTAGTGGCAGGTGAATGTTCCCAGGCAGGAATTCACAGATGATACGTTACTAAAAACAATTCAAGCAAATTGTGTAAATTCTTTCAGCTTTACTTCCTTTACCTGTGATTGAACTGTGCAGGATTTAAGAGCAGCCCTGTGAACCAGTGTGTCTGTTTGCTGTGGGAGCAACTGGATCTTTCACTGAAGCACCTTGATTAGGTTCCTAATTCCCATAAGCTTCTTAAAACAGCCTGAGCCCTGATGGACGGATTGATTGAACGGCCACACGGCGTAGTGGGCCTAAGCGCCAGTTCCAACATTTCCACTGATTTTGCTTGCACTTGTACTGAGAAGGTGTTGAATATGTCAGACCTTGGGAGACTAAAGTGCCTCTCCCTGTCCTTTGACATACTGTGTGTCTGCTCAGAGTCTGAGCCCTCGTTTAATACCAGGGACGCAGCATACTTGGGGGAGGCTGAGAATAAACTGTAGTCCTTCTCCAGCAGAGCCATGTTTTATCGTCATATAATGTCCTTCTGTCGTGGCAATAAAACACCAGTTCATCTCTAAACACAGAACAGGTGTCAGTATTGTATCTTTATTTTAGACGATGTCTATAACTGGCACCTTATTATTCCTTCTATAAAGCCAACCTCAACTGTGACCTCGACTGCACTTGCACTGTATGTACATTTCTTCTGATGTTGTTTATATTGCTGTAAATTTATTCATGTTTGGTTTTCTGTAGAATGCCAAGGACAATCTCTTCTCGGGAATAGCTCGGTTTAACCATGAGATTGAGGAGAAGTAATATTTCAATTCAGCATCCGTCCAAATTAATGTGATCAAGTGATGACCAAGTGGCCTTACATCTTTCACAATGATGGTGGAAGTATACAGCTCTGTAGACCCATCACAACATGCACATCCACACATTGTGTCACTGAAACAAACCATTGCACCCTCAGCCGTGCTGACTGTGTCCAGACCCGTCTGAGGCGCGAAGCGACCGGACGCGCACTAGGACCCGGCCCCGGCCCCGGCTGGCTGCGGGCGTGTGACGCGGCGTGACGCGGGAGCAGATCTGCGTGTAGCGGCGCTGGAGGCCCGGAGCTGCAGGCCGGAATCTCAGCGGAGCAAACTCAGCCCAGGTCGGTGTCTCTCCCGCAGCCTCCCGCACCTCAGAGCCGCCCGTCCCGCCCGGCCCGGCGCGGTGAAGGTCAAGGCCGCTATAAACCCGCAGCCCCCTCTGTGCGGAGCTGCGTGTCTGTGTGCAGCGGGCGGTATTTATATTGCTTTCTGTGCGCCTCTCGTTGCAGAAAACCAAGATGGAGTACGAGTGGAAACCCGACGAGCAGGGGCTCCAGCAGATCCTGCAGCTGCTCAAGGAGTCGCAGTCCCCGGACACGACCACGCAGAGATCCGTCCAGCAAGTATCCTTGTGAGCGGGGCGGCCGGCGGCGTGCGCAGCCGGGCTGGAGATATCTCATCCGCCGTGTCGTTGTCGCGCAGCCCTGTGGACCCGGTTCTGTGTGGACCCGGACCGGCGGGTCGGGCCGCGCTCGTAGCCATGTTTAGAGCTGCAGAAGCCGAGCGGCCGGGAGGCGTTTTGTCCCCTTTCTTCCGACTTGGAGGGAACCGAGCCCGTGCCTTCATGGCCGATCCGGAGCCCGTGTGACTGAGCTCCGCAGCGCGCCGGGGAAATCAGTGCGGATAGCGGGGGTCTGGGCTGAGCTTCAGCGTTGTAACGCGGTTAATAATAGTCGGTGATGGGAATGAACCCGCGGCAGTGTGCCCGGATGCCACACAAAGGGGTGAAGCTCGGGATCATCCCGTTGCTGTAGGGACTGTCGCTAAACCGGAACACCGGTCTGGACCGCCTCATTGTGCCGGGAGCTGGCGCTCAGAACCGGCGGCAGGCACGCTGTTGTCCCGGGGCAGACCGGGCGAAACGCACAGATTGCAAACCGCCGTCTTTCCCGACCGATACAATGTGTCAGTGCGAACTGACGTCACTGACCGCTGTGCTGTTGCAACATTGTGATTGCGGATGACAGATCAATGTGGCGGAGATTATTATCATATCATATCATTTCACGTGTTTTGTCTCCGAGACAAGTAGGCAGGACCGGGCCTGCCTCGGCGTGTGGACTGTGAGACACCGCCGCTCCAGCGCAGGCCGGGCCGCTTGGGCTGTAATCAGCCTGGGAACCATTTCCCTCTCCTGCAAACCGTGAATCCCGCCTCTCATCTTGCACTGATCCCATCGCACGGCAGCGTCTGACACCAGCCTGCTCAATAAATCATCATTATCTGCTCCAGGCTGTGGGTTAGCGCTTTAATCGGTAATATTTATATGATTTAGACAGCGCAAGTGGCCGCTAGTGATTGGCTTATAGGCTATACATATATGTATATATACACTTAGGATGAATAATTGATTTAATTGATATAATTAAATAGTCTAGAAGTCAATACATGTGCTTTGCTTGCCTCCAGACTCAACAATATATTTTAATTATTCAGAATTTTAATTTGTACACTGCAGTCAAATCTGCTCTTTGTTAGATATATAAATCATGCACATCCATGTGAAATGTATGTTTATGACTGCAATATAATAATCCAACTCTTGTATGCTTCTGTTGAAATACATATTTTGTCCCCTTTTGACAGCACTCTTGTCTAATGGGAAACAAATTGCTGTTATTTACAGCAGGTTCATTCTCTGCGAGACCCAATTTAAACTGTCAGATTCGTCTCCACCCCCAAGATATGTCTCTGTGTTTTTAATCATAAATATTGCATTACTATGTATATTCATGTGCTCTATACTTTCATATCAATTGTATCATATTTTTAATTTTATATTTTCAAAAATCACCCTGACTTTGTTACCACAAGTCTTTTTGCTGTGAGCCCGAATGCGGTCTCGACCCCAGGGTTGACAACCACTGGTTTAGTCTGGCCTAGTGGGGAAAGTTCAGATGGTGTTTTTGAGTTCTTGTTCCTAGTTCAGATCATAATAGATATGATATACTTTTTACACAGGCCCTGCTCAATTAAACTTTCCGTCTTTAATGTGTTTGTCACAGAATGACATGTGAGCAAGTCTGTGGGTTAGACCTGATTGTATTTGTGTTTTTATGCAGAAATAGAAAAAACAGTTTATTGCTTTCTGAATATATTGGTAGAAATGACATTACTCTGAGGTAATCAAGGAGCTTTATTCTGGTTCTTTTGTATCTTGCAGGGTCTCAGGTAAACTCGTTAAGTTGTGACTCAGTTACTGGTACAGATTTATTCTTATTCAGGTTTTTGTTTAGTAGTATAGGTTATAAAACTGTTGCGCTCACTAGGTGAAAATGACTCTGAAGTGAAACCAGTGTTGCTTTGTGGTTCGTGGTGTTCGATGGCATCTCTGAAGATATAATTGTCTTCTCTGCAAACGCATCTCAACAGATGATCTGATAGTGAAGGTATCCAGCCGATGTCCTGGCGTTTCTCACGTCCAGCTGGAAGTTGAGTGCGTGGGAAACGAGGAGCTGGAGATCCTTTCATCTGCGGCGCCGCTCAGAGTAACGTGATCCCCTCTGGCTTTCCTTCGTGTTGTGTGCTGTGAATTTAAGGCGATCTGCTGGTTGGGTCTCCTTAACTTTTCTTTCAGAAACTTGAGCAACTGAATCATTATCCTGACTTCAACAACTACTTGATTTTCGTCCTCACCAAGTTGAAATCGGAAGGTAAGATCTTGCCACCTCCTCTCGTGTGCGTCTGGGTGTCTGTGATCATGCTGTAAAGTACGACCATAAATATCCTGAGTGTTTATTTTGAGTGATTTCTGTGTTCTTGACAGTTAGACACTAGTCTTGTCTCAACCATGGAAGCCCTTATTGTGTAGCCGTGACAAAACCCTACCCCCTGCAACAATTTAAGGGACGTGTGGCTGGGCCTCCGTGCACAGGCGTTTGCAGCTGCAGACGTGCTGTGGAGGCCGGGATCAGCTCTGGATTAATGCCTCTGATGCCTGAAAAGAGAGTTTTACCTCCGTCAACAAAACCCAGATGAAAGACTTGCACTTGGAAACAAAACCGAAAGCAGCGCTATTCACCAGCCAGGGCTGGACTAATGCGTGCAGCAGCGCTGTGTTTTACACCCCTGGTTTAGTAAACTGTTTTGTGTGCTCGTTCTGACAAAGGAGCGAGTGGGAATTGCTTTGTTGCAACAAAAATGACAGGTCAAAGTGTAACCAGTGCAGCCTTTATTGTGTATACTTACGGTTTTCATTTTCGAATACTCTTATTTTTTAATATTTAAAGGTAATTCAGTGGTAAGTATCACAAGTACCTTAGACCCGTCTGTCTGCTGGTGTCTTACTACTGTGCCGCTGAGATGTGACATGACTGTGAGGTTATTGTTAGACTGTATTAACCACTAATATAACAGGAAATCATAAAGCGGTTCTTAATACCTCCTTCTTAATCTAACTATACCTGTGCAATGTTAATTTAATCTGTACCTTGCTTCCTGGAAATAGAAATGGCAAAACCGCTTCTAACCGTCTCACCCCATCGTTTTAAAGTACTTATTTGTAGTGGTATTATTTGTTAACTGCTTTCTTTCTGTTTAAAAGCCTTGCGTGAAGAGAAGCCAAATTATTCCTCACAGTGCATTATTGCCTGGAACGATATAATTCTCTTAATACCTGTGAGAAACACTCCCGACTGTTTTAGTTTTTTCTTAAACGTTTTGAACCCGTTTTCTCTCCAGAGGTGGAGAAGTTTGCACTTCAAAGGAAACCATCCAGGGTCAGCGAGAAGCCAGAGAATGAGAAATGAGAAACAAAGCTGCTTTGGCTTTTTTTCCTCCGTTATTATAGTGGTGTTTGCCTGATCGCATCTTCAGATCAGACAGTCAGCTCTGTGTTCAGTGACCGTCTGTCAGCAGTGTGTACTTATAACTTCTGATCCGTTTCATGAAACCAGCAATCGCACTGGGTGTCTACATTGTGTCTTGAGTGCATTGAAGCGTCAGGGCAGGGCTTTTGAATCCCCCTCTCTCACGGCCGCTGGGCGTCGTGCTCTGACAGCCGTGATTATGCAGCGGCTGCCTGTTGGCACCCTGTGCCCGTGAGGTGCGTCGCTCCATGGAGACGGGTAGCGCTGTGGAAGAGGTGTGCAGAGTGAGTGGTCAGCCCTCCCGTCCCCTGGCACTGACCTGGGCCCCCCGTGCCTCCTGGCCAATGCAGCACGGGTCCTGTGTTTAGTTTCCATGTTCTCTTGCGGATGCTCCAATCTGCCCGACCATTTCATTGCCCAGTCAAAGGGCTGAACCACAGCTCATCTGTTCAGCCAGGTGGTCGACCCTGCGTGTCCTTGTGCGTAAAGTCCAGAATCTGAGACCGGAGAGACTTTCTGCTCTAGGGAGTGGACCTCTCCCTCTGCAGGCCAGGGTTAGACTGCTCTTGCCAAGCAGCTTCAAACCTCTGGATTCGACAGCCTGCCGTCGGGTGCCGAGTTTGTGTTTTTAGTTTTGTTCTTCTTGCAGCGAGTGAAATCTTTTGATGAGGCTGGAGAAACACTTAGACGCTGGATTGATTCTGTGTTTTAGAAGAGAGCAGTCAATTATTCTCAGAGGTTTCTTTCTGCCCTTCTCATACAGTTCTCAGTTTTTTCTCTTTTGATTAGGTTGTAGAAGCAGCCTCATTATCATTCAGACGGCACAGCAACAGATTTAGGCGCAATCCTGGCTCGGGTTTTCACAGCGATGTTTGATTTTTCGTGGTGGATCGGTTCCTGCTGGCAGAGATGGAGATCTGCTCCATCCCTCTGACTCTGATATGTCACATCAGTGTCAATAAATACAAGCTGCTCCTTGTAAGTGGCAGCTTCTTTCTGGACTGTTTACTTTTGCTGACCTGTTCAGCATTTCTTATATGAAAGAAAGAAAAGAAAATCAAATGACTGTATTAGGGGAACCCCCTTGCCTCAGAGATTTGATATGACGAAGCTATATGAGGGACCTGTAGCAGAGATGACTTGTGCTGCAGTGCTTTGTGATGTTTGAGTTGCATTGGTTGTCATATTATATCAGTTCCACTGCCCTCAAATGGTGAAATTGCATTTAGTCAACATAAACTAACATCTACCTGAATTGAGGGGTTTAGATCAGTCAGGTGTTTTTAATGCGTTGAGCATTGAACCCATCCCATAATAACTGAATTGAATTTTTTATTGATTTGTGTTCCTGCACTTTTGTAATGCTTGTGTAAACTGTAAGGTCCCCTGGATGAGGGCGTCTGCCAGTAAATAAATAATAACGAGCTCCTATAAAATATTGCAGGAATGTGCAAAACAAGGTAGTGCGATCGATTCCTTAAACTGGCAACACAGGCCGTTAAATCCAGCAGATGCAGAAGAGAAAGCTAGACTGTAGCGATGAGTGGGAATATCTGTGTCACTGGAAACATGCAGAATAAAGAGATTGATTCGGCACTGATACCATTACAGTATTTAGTCCATCGTGCTATTCCATCTGGAAGACTGGGCAGAATTTAATCTGTTTTTTAATTTAATTAATTATGTTCCAAAAGGACTGTGACCTGAGCTGCACTTCCAGGAAATGCACGTCTGCGTTTTTAATTTTGAATTGTGTTTGCAAAGCAAGTTGCCGGGGCCTGATGTCGCTACCTGTCTGACGCTCAGTAAACGACTTGATCATTATTGTGGATGTGATCAAGAATAGGTGGATTAGTAGATTAGTCTGTTTTTGAATGTTCCCAATTGTCTCTTCAGCCACATCGCTGGGGAGTTTGTTCAGATTGTGACGCCTCTCTGTGTGAAGAAGTGTCTCCTGTTTTCTGTCTTGAATGCCTTGAAGCCCAATTTCCATTTGTGTCCCCGGGTCCGTGTGTCCCTGCTGATCTGGAAAAGCTCCTCTGGTTTGATGTGGTCGATGCCCTTCATGATTTTGAAGACTTGGATCAAGTCCCCACGTAGTCTCCTCTGTTCCAGGGTGAAAAGGTTCAGGTCCTCAGTCTCTCAGTAGGACATTCCCTTCAGACCTGGAATAAGTCTGGTTGCTCTCCTCTGAACTGCCTCTAGAGCAGCGATATCTTTCTTGAAGTGTGGAGCCCAGAACTGTCCACAGTATCCAGATGAGCTCTAACTAGTGCATTGTACAGTCTGAACATCACTGCCCTTGTTCTCAATTCTACACTTTTGACAATATACCCTAACATCCTGTTTGCACACACACACTCTGACATAATCACACAACACTGATTGCAGCAGCCAGGCTCGTAATACAACGGCCGCCCTGCCGCCCCTCCTCCTGTCCCGTCCTGCCGTGTCCTGACACCGTGTCCTCCTGTCCTTGTGTTCACAGATGAGCCCACACGCTCCCTCAGCGGCCTGATACTCAAGAACAACGTCAAGGCCCACTTCCACAACTTCCCCAACGGCGTGTCGGACTTCATCAAGAATGAATGTCTGCAGAACATCGGTGACGCCTCCCCGCTGATCCGGGCCACTGTGGGTGAGTCTGGACGGGATTTCTGGTCATGAGCCGCTGTCAGAAACTGCATCTCTGGTTTTAAAGGGATTTTAGCCACGGGTCTAATATTGCTCAGCTGCTGCTCTGCTCAGGTTTCTGTAAAGCTCTGAGATCAGTATTCTGGCATCTCATTAACTGCCGGATTTGTGGTAACTGGTCATCAGCGCCGGTCCCTCAGTCTGACAATAAATCTACCGTGTAATTCTGGAACGGATTTCTAATGTCTAAAGTAATGCTTACTGTTCTGAGGCTAGTTTTACAGCTGCCTTTGATCCGCGCTTTAAAATAACCTCCATCGTCGGGGCTTCACGGCCTCTGTGAATTTAAGGCCGAGGCGCGCCGACATCTTGAAGATTTCTGCCACACCATAGCCAGGAATCTTCCCGAAGTCCATGTCTCTCAATGTGAATAAAAGAGCAGTGTCGTAGTCTGCGCCTCCCAGCCCTGAATTATTAAAGCGCAGCGGCAGCTGTGATTATAGCAGGTAGAGAGAGGCGGCTGCTTCGCTCCAGTGTTGTGAAATGTGAAAAGCGTGGAAACGGGGGCTTGTTTCTCGTGTGCAGATCCGTCCCAGGCTCGGTCTCTGTCAGGTCCGTTTCCTTTTTAATAGTTTACTGTACAATACGATGACAATAGCTTGATTGTTTCCAGCTTCAGCTCTGTGGGTTAAATAGGTTGACAGTCTTCACAGGAACAGCTCTGGCAGACTGTGACTAATGTGTCAACCCGCCCTTCTGCATTTTGTTTCACCACATGGTCAGACTTATAGATACAGAAGATAAGTACAGGCTACAGGCGTGCTCCAACAGTTACACATGATAAATACAGGCTACAGGCATGTTCCCACTTATTACGACAGACTTCTGGTCTATGACCTGTCGTAGTTCATGTCTATGTCAGGTCGGTTTTGAACGCAGGTCGGAGTTTTATTATTGTCGTCGTAAGTCATGCTACATGTTACAAGTTAAAACCATAAGTTGGCCTATATTTAAATGAATATACTGTACAGTACATAAAAAGAGCGTAAACACAGGGTAATGCACAGGAATGAATTTTAAACCCATAAAATTCAAACAAGGAATTATCAAGGCAAAATCTCACACCGGCATCTCTACCTGATGCACATACAGCGACAGTTGCCCATATTTATACGTCAGGCAGAGATAAGAGGTTAAATCCTGTATCTGATGCTGCTTGCACTCGTGACAGGGCATTGTTGGAGAAAAGCTTTGAAACTAAGTGGAGGAGTAACGACAGAAATGACAGAATCCGTGTCAGTCGAAATTGACGACTGAGCCCATAAGCCTCAGTATTTCTGTCGAGATTGTCGTGAGTTGGACGCCGCCTGCATTGCGCCTTTCGACTTCATCCGAGTGTTGACTTGAATTGCTGAGCTTTTCCTGAATTATAGGAAAACAAAGCCTTTATTGCTATTAAAAGCTATATTTGACTTGCTCTCCTCCTTAAAGGCATTTTGATCACGACCATCGCCTCCAAGGGGGAACTACAGAACTGGCCTGAGCTCCTGCCCAAACTGTGTGGCCTCCTGGACTCTGAGGACTACAACACCTGCGAGGTAAATAATAGTCAAGGAGATGTATTTGAACATAAGCATTGTGTATATATGATTAAACACCCCTGTTGGCTCCGTACCCTGGTTTTGATTCGGTTCCTGGAATTTCAGTATCGGGTCGACTGGCCGAAGCCTGAGATTGGGTTTCTGGTTTCTGTGAATCCTCTTCCCTGGGCCTGGGCGGCGCTGTCTGAGAGCAGACCGGTGTGGTTCTGGATCTTGGTCACCCTGAGTGTCTCGGATGCGGGCGAAGTGTCTGGATCTTTTCTCTAATGTCGTGATGAGAGAATCAGATTGGTGCGGTACTGACGGCTCCTCCAGTTTGGTGTGGACAGTGAGCCAGACAGCTCCTGATGTTTAAACCCAACTCGGCTTCTAGATTTCAGAATTGGCGACGAGACATTGATTTACACGGAGCTGCACTGTAAACAGCAGCAACAATCATAACGAACAGCTGCATAGACTCGGTTTGCTTCAGTCTTCAGCGCAATCATATCCCGCTATCCCATTAATCCCGATTTGTCACGAATGGCCGGTGGCCCGCAGGCTGGTGACTGCCCCAGGACTTGTACCGGATTTGCCCTTTGCATTGCACAAGAAATACGTCTGTCAAATGAATCATGATATGATCTGATATTCTGTGCTTCCTCTTTGGTTTAACATTATCATGTGGTTTTCTGCTTAATGCCATGCCATCTTTCACACCTGTGCAAACTGTCACACTTTGGGTCACCCAAAGCCTGTGAAAAAAATATTCTTCTTCAGCCAGAAGAGTCCTGTTGTTCTGGTCTGTGCTGACCTGCTGCGCCCTCTGCTGTTTTCAGTTTGTGGCCACTTGAGTCTCGCCTCGTTGCCTTCAGAAGCAGCTTGACCATTGAGCAGAGGTTTCTAATAGAGGAAGCATGTCGCCACCTGGGAGATGCACAAGAACCTTCGTGTGGATTGAGTTTAATAATCGCATTGTGCTGTGGTGTGGCCGGAGGTGAGCTAAGATGGACTTCTGCTAAAAACATAGCTTCTCGTTTTATTAACCGAAATATAACGTGTTTTTGTTTTTTTCCTCCTGAAGTTTTTGCTTTAGTGTTTATCTAATGCCCTGTGACTTATCTCTGATCTGCTTTAGCGGCTGATTTTTAAAACCTACCAGCTGGCTGGCTGTGACCGTTGCTCAGTGAACGTACAGCATGAGAACATAAGACAGTTGATAAGTGAGAGGAGCCCATCCACCCCATCGTGCTCGTTTGGTGTCCATTAATTAAGTGATCAAGGATCCTATCCAGTCTGTTTTTGAATGTTCCCAAATTGTCTCTTCAGCCACATCGCTGGGGAGTTTGTTCAGATTGAGACGCCTCTCTGTGTGAAGAAGTGTCTCCTGTTTTCTGTCTTGAATGCCTTGAAGCCCAATTTCCATTTGTGTCCCCGGGTGCGTGTGTCCCTGCTGATCTGGAAAAGCTCCTCTGGTTTGATGTGGTCGATGCCTTTCATGATTATGAAGACTTGGATCAAGTCCCCACGTAGTCTCCTCTGTTCCAGGGTGAAAAGGTTCAGGTCCTCAGTCTCTCAGTAGGACATTCCCTTCAGACCTGGAATAAGTTTGGTTGCTCTCCTCTGAACTGCCTCTAGAGCAGAAAGATATCGCTGCTCTAGAGGCAGTTCAGAGGAGAGCAACCAGACTTATTCCAGGTCTGAAGGGAATGTCAAGTGGGTTAGTTTCTCTCTCATCACGCAGAGCCACTTCCTCGTCCGTTGGCCTCCTCTCTGCCCTGTCTGAACACAGATATCGTTGTCCTCCTGCCTGCATCTCAGAAGGGTTTAATAGTCTGTACTTAATTGTCCTGGCAGTTAAAAGATAAGATGTTTGCTGTGGGAGTCTGACGATTTGTCATGTACTGGTCCTAAAGGCTGTGAGATTAAGGTCACTGTGTAGGAACAGTTGCAGCTGGGCGCTGGATTGGGATCTCCAGTGAGTGTCAACGGGCCACATTGGTCAGTCATCTCAGTGTTTGTGTGAAGGTCAGTAATGCCGGGTTCAGTGCTAATCTGGCCTGCAGGCTCACAGGCAGGTTCTGGGTGTTGAGTTCTTCAGTTAGGAGGCTGGGCTGTGAATGTTGGCGGGGTGGCGCTTTTATCATGTAGCGCTTTTCCACCGACAAAGAGCCGGTGCTGGAGCCGAAGCCGCTGCTCGGCCTGGGATCCAGATGATGTTTTTGGGAACCGGCCCGCTTTTCCACCGGTTTTGGAACCGAGCGCTGACGTCACTGGGGTGGGCGTTCCCAAGCGCGGAGTAAGAGAAACACAGAATAATAATCAGCACCGAGGACTGCGACTTCAAACCCTGTTATACATCCCAATCAAACTCAATATAGCGTCACACAGAATAATAATCAGCACCGAGGACTGCGACTTCAAACCCTGTTATACATCCCAATCAAACAAAAAAGTAAAACAAAAAACGCGAGATCACACATGTAGCAGAAACGGAAATACAACTATACGAATATGTTAAGATAACTCAGCCTTTTATTTGTATTGATTTGTATTGATGCATTAAGGGATTTACACCGATTCGCTTTCAGACACTTTTACTGTATTGAATAAAATACAAATTAGAGTTAACATGCATTCGTCACCGCGCACACAGTTCACATTTTCATTCATTTTGTGGCGTATTTTTACTTTTATTCTTATTTAAAACACAATGACTATAGGCTATCCTATTGATTATGGATGCGGCTGTTTTGGGGGTGTTTGGGGCGCAGTCCTGGGCAGATCAATGATCTCAGGTGATGTTAATGGTTTGATGGGAAATTGTGCTGATTGATGAAGTCTGGGATGATGGTCCAAATCACTGTTACATTGTCCCTGTTGCCAGACACGCAGCGATGCTCTTATGTGTTGAAAGTCGCACTGGATAAGAGCGTCCGCTAACAAATACATAATAATAATAATAATAATAATAATAATAATACATTTTCAGCCCTGCTGGCATGTGATCGCTCTCAAAGCGCATCACTAACAGCTCTCACTGTGTATTTGATCTTCTCTTACTGTACAATATGTATGGTTTGTGTAATTCGCCCTGTGCTAAGAAAATGAATTTATTCACATTATAAATCATGCGCAAACCAACCCGGGACACGTGACTCGTAGCGGCGCTTCATTACAAACAGCGCTTCTGTTCCATCTGTCTCGCATTAACTCTCATCGTCATAATCTCGCGGTAACACGGCTGTCCTGACACGGAAGTTGCGCTCAGTCGTCTCTCATCGCTGCCATTTGACAACAACTAACTAGTCATTGACCTGTGAGACACATAGTTACTGTAGTGTCTCTGACAGACCGCTGTTCGCTGCTGATTTAGCTGATTTTTTATCAAAACTCTCCTCACTGCTCGCGTCTCTGCCGGCATTTTAAACATGGCAGCTGAACTCCAGCCAATCACTTTTTGTGCAGACGTCTTTACCCCGCCCCCGGCCCTGACGTCACTGGTTCTTCGGTTCCAGAACAGCAAGTTTTTGGTGCCAGAAAAAGCGGCTCCGCGCCGGAACGGAACCAGTTCTTTTGCGGTGGAAAAGCAAAAAATGGTTCCAAATTAGGCACCGGCTCCTTGCCGTTGGTAAAGCGCTAATGTGGCCCCGTCAGAGCTGGACAAGGACCGGCTCTGAGCCACACAATGTGATCTCACATCTTCATGGGCTGGGCTGCTTCCTGCTCTGGGCTTTGTGCCGTGCCAGCGCTTCTGTAATTGAATGTTTACAGAGAGAAACTGTAGCCATTAACTCGCAGGATCACCTGTTGTGCTAATGCTTGATATTATTGTGTAGCTGTGTTGTTTTCCAGACGTCATTTGCCACGGCTGCTGGTACTTATTTCACAGAGTTGTGGTGCATTTGCATTATTGTCGGTGGGTGAAGAGATTGGACGATCTAAAAACAATGATCTGAGAGAGTGCTGTGAATCTGTACCAGAGTGATATCAACATATTTTCATGTGGTTTTGTTTTTCATCATAAGTTGTAATTGATGCTAAAAGTTATTGCAATGTACGAAGGAGGTTTGCAGTCTTCCTTCTCCATGTCCTGATGCCCTTGTTTGAGTTGAGTTGAGCTGAGTTTCATGTCCTGAAGTTCAGTCTGACCTGAGCGGACTTTGCTGTCCCCGATCCCCTCTGCAGAGACGGGATTGATTGATCGATATGCAGGCTAGCTTACGGACACTCCTTCCCCAAAACTTAAGGTTGACTGCCCTACTTATATTATCTTACTGAGGAAGATATTTAAAATAAAAAATAATAAGGAAATGCAACTGAATCTTTTGAGTTCCTTTTAATGTCAATATGAGGATGTTTTAATTGATTTTTGCTTTTGAAAGAAAGTCGTTCTGATATTCATCCATTCATTCATTCATTCATCCATCCATCCATTCGATGTTGAAATAATTCTTGGAAGCAGACACGTGTCGGAAGTTTTGTACCACAGATACTCTGCTGTTTGTGGAAAAGTGAAATAGTTATTATTGAGTTTATTTCATATATCCATTAAAACAAGCTTTGTCTAAGAAAAGGGTTCATTTCAAGTCTCATTACAGGGAAAATTGCCATAAAAACTCTTTAAAACCCTCTGCCTGATTCCTAGTACAGCTGAATTGGTAGAGACATGCAGTGTGGTTTTATTGGAAATGGACGTTTACACGGGAATGTTTCTTCTTTTCTCTGCGAGGGAAGAATGCAAGTCATTGTTTTGCTTTACTGAAATAAATAAATAATGTCCTGAACAACAGCTGAAACGTTTGTTGCTGAATGGAATCTGATGGCTTGCTTCGGGCTTTCTTCTGCTCTTCAGATATTCACTCGATGCGCTGTAGGCCTAATTGTTAATACCAGTAGAGATTGCGCTCCGTTCTGGCAGGAGAGCTCGTTTGCATTTCCTTTGTCGTGCCTTGTCTCTGTTGTCGCTCGGTGCCCGTCTCAGTACAAAAGGAAATGTGGTTCACAGGCCACTGTGGTAGGAGAGATCAGTGGAGCCCGCGCTGCGCAATTAGACCAGATCGCTTGTGTGGGTCGTTTGTTTGAACCTCCTTCTGTTGGAATCGCTGGTTTGGTAGGAAACTGTAAACCGAAATGTTTCCTTTAGCGAGAACACAAACCCTGGAATGAATAAACACAGTTCATTTGAAATAAAGTGGAACAAACCCCGATGACCGCCGTGAACCCACAGTGAAGCGTGACTGATAACGTGAAGGATGACCAGAGCACGGCGGTCAAGGTGTTGCCGTACAGCTGCCACCGGACGGAGAAAGCGCTTCTCCTCCTCCCCTCGTCTCCTGCTCTCCACTGCAGAGTTGATCACTGGGAGCGGCCCGTCCTGCTGTAAATGAGCCGCTTTTAGTTTATGCTGCTGCATCAATAATTAACGCAGGGATGATTGCACACATTTCCTGCAATAAAATGGGGGGTGGTCTGAACCTGTGGACTGTCTTCAATTCCTGTGCAGCGCTGTGATTACATCAGCTGTCGTTGTGGGGGGGTAGACTCTGTGCCAGACATAAAGGCCGTGGACCCGGAGGAGGAAGTGACTGTGGTGAAGCTGTGTGGGGGGGGACTGGCTGGCAGGAGGGAGTGTCGGGTCAGAACAGTTGTCGGTTGTTGCTGGTGCTGCAGTATTATTATTACTATAATCTATCAATCAATACACAATACTATATTTAAACATGATCTCTCTCCTCTACACCAGTGGGGTGAGGTACTGAGGAAGAGCAGCTCAGTTTCAGCCAAACCTGTCAGCTGATTCAAAATGGCCTCCATTGACGGCAGAGTCTCAAGCGCCGCAGTTGTGTGTTTCCTGCTCAGAGGTCTGCTTTCCTCTCGAGGGGCAGCTGTCTTTACACGATGAAATTCTCGCATTGATGCCCGATTCGTGTGGCCAAGATCTCGGGTCAGAGGAAAGGCTGAGCCCCACAGCAGGTTAACGGTTTGGTCCTATCGATCGTATAGCAGAACCGTAGCAGAAACACACGGTACGAAGCTCAAGGGTTATAGTATTTTGCTCTGAAGTCATGGTTGTCAGCAGTGATCTCTCTGTGTGTTTGCTGCGTTTGCTGTGTGCCTTGCTGGATCTGGAGGAGGATGGCTGTGCTGGCGCTTTGTACAGTACCGGCCCCCCACGGCTATTAAAAGACCGGAGCAGGTGGCGCTCAACATTTATAGCTGCTTCGCTATTGCTTTATTTAGGCTGAGGAGAGATGCAGATGTGTAATGCTGAGGATTTAAGGTAGTTTGAAACCCTTTGTGTTCTTCTGTCCATCACCACAAACTCCCTCTGAGCCGGAGTTCGTCTCCTATACGTGCTCTCACCCCCGACCCCCGAGCGGCAGGCGTGACGAGTCCAGACACGGCCCAGGTCGCGGCTCTGAGCTCCATTATTTAGTACTGCCTGTCTTGTCTGCTCACATTGAAACGCTGTACAGCTTTTAGAGGTTTCATATCTATATTTCATATATAGTTATTTCATTACTGATGGGGAGGGGGGGTGCATTTCAGATCCAGTAATTATTTAAACGAGCTACATGCATTCCCTGAGTTACAGGCGACTTTTAATTTAAAGATAACAAATAACACGCCTGTAAACCAGATGCACCACAGACTGAGCAGGCTGCCATCTATGTAGCTGATGTTGCACCGGAGCGATCTGCCTGTTAAAGGCCTCTCGGGGCCTGTGTGCTGGTGCGGGGGTGCTCCTGGGCAGTGTGCAATGTGGGGTTACTCTCCTGGTGCGTGGTTGCCCCCGGGGCGTCCCTTTGATTGTGGGGTTGTTCCCTGGCCATGCCTGGGAGTGTGGGGTTGCTCTTGGGGCGTAAAGAAAATTGTTGACTGGCAGAATTTATTTTATTAGTACAAGTTGTACAGTTTTCTGGTCATGAGTTAATGTCAGGTTACAGTTTGATGTGCTTCCTGCAATGTTCTCTCTTTTTGATTGTTTGAAATTAAGTGTTGGTGCAGTAATCCATGGTTATTGTTCATGCGGAGGTCCTGCTGGGCCGGATCTGTCCAGCTGGGTTCCCAGGCTGGGCTGGGCCTGGTGTGAGGCTCGGTCAGCTGTGCAGGGGGAGACGGGCCGAGGACAGTCCAGAGAGTCACCGCTGTCCCGTGTCTGTTTGCAGGGGGCGTTCGGAGCTCTGCAGAAGATCTGCGAGGATTCGGCCGAGATCCTGGACAGCGACATCCTCGACCGGCCGCTCAACATCATGATCCCCAAGTTCCTGCAGTTCTTTAAACACAGCAGTCCGAAAATAAGGTAACTCCTCACTGATCCGCTTAGAGTGTGCGTGTGTGCGTGTGTGTGGTGAATGTTAGTTCCATGTGCTGCTGAGTGTGCCGTGAATGGTAGCTCTGTGTGTGATTGCGAGTGCTGTGAATGGTAGCTCTATGCTACTACAGGAAAGCCATGCTTTGGTCTGAAAATGGGCTGAAAATCAACACATTTGTTTTGGAAGCTGGCAAAGCACAATATTAAATCTATTCAATGCAATGACAGTGATTGATGGCAACAACTTTTTAAACGCATCGTAGGTATTGTGTGTATTTTGTTTTGAAGTTTTAATCAAGTGTTTTTTGTGCTTCAGGTCCCATGCTGTTGCGTGTGTCAACCAGTTCATCATCAGCAGAACTCAAGCCCTCATGCTGCACATCGATTCCTTCATCGAGGTGAGTTATTGATCGATCCCGGCACAGTGATCGCCTTTGTGTGGGAAACGCACGTCTCTGTTTGCAGGAGCTCCATCGTTCAAACTGACACTGAGGAGTAAAGTAAGAAACTGAATGTGGAAGTGGAAGTGTCGACACACTAGAGCCGTGTAGCGTTGCAATGAGTCTAAATTAGGTTGACAGATGTTATCTGTCTAAGTGTGTGTGTGTATATTCTATAGTTATGTATGTATGAACATATATTGTGTGTGTGCATGTGTGTGTAAAATATATACACACACGTATGTGTATGTATACACATATGTACTGATAGAATGCTACACTCCGCACCGTCCGTAGATGTGTGCAGTGCGTGTGCTGGACAGATCGCTGCGTGTTTAGATGCATGTTCACACTGCTGTTATGGAGCTGCTACATGTTCACGCCTCGGGGGGCCGCGGGACGCTGAGCTGTGTTGTGTTGCTGCTGCAGAACCTGTTTGCGCTGGCCGGGGACGAGGAGCCGGAAGTCCGCAAGAACGTGTGCCGCGCGCTGGTCATGCTGCTGGAGGTGCGCATGGACCGGCTGCTGCCCCAGATGCACAACATCATCGAGGTACGTGTTCAATCCCCTCCCCCGGTGGTCCGGTCCTGCCCGGTCCGCTGAGCTCTGTGTCGCCCTGAGATCCACAGGGCGGGTTCAAGTTGTGTTTGTGTTCCAGAAAGGCAGACAAACCATACACAGGCTTATTTATTGTACGAGACAGCTGCCTGGGGGAAATGTGCCGTGAAGCGAGAGGGTTGCATGGTACACAATCCGGCCCCTGGGGTCGATTCATCCAGAGACTTGTTTACCCCCCTCTGGCCCTGTCTGGTTCAGTTGGCATGTGTGGGGGGGTGACTCATGCCAGAAGACAAGACCCTCTCACTGCATGTTTGTTTACAATGTGCTTTATAGAGGTGAAGCATCTTTGTTTCAGTTCCCCTCCATGTTTTTCCTCTGCCTAGTCGAGCCAGTGAAGATGAAATTAAATCAGAGATGTAGCTGTTCTTCTCCCCCTAGTGGAGGAAGTGTAGACTGCGTTCTTCACATAGTGGCCTCTGTTTCACCCCCGAGTGTGATATCACTGTGCTTCAGTGAGCTCAGTGGAGGACCTGCTAGGCCTGGAGAAGATAATTGTATGTACAGGTACAGGAAGTTCTAGGTTTTTCTGACCCTCAAGAGCAGATGGGTCCACAGAAATTACAATGTTCTGGCTTATTAGAAAGCCCCAGTCCGAGCAATGAGACGGATCTGTTTTGCAAGCAAACAACACTGTTGTTGAACTGAGTTAATACATACCCAGAGTGTGTGAGATGGAGATGCAGTCGTGGGATGGAGATGCAGTGCTGCGTTACCGAGAGGCTGCCTCGTGCTTCAGTATCGCTGTAAACTGTGTTAATAATTAATAACAATAATGAATGCACTTTCCATCTGGATGTCTTTGGAAATGAAGATAATGGAATTCTAATGAAATCACTTCCTCTTAAGAGCGTGTCTGCAATCCGCCAAGCAGCGATGGATATTGGGGCTGGGGGGGTGACAGGCTCTGTATGACCCCGAGGCCCTCATCAGTGGGGAGCTGTGAGCGTCTCTTGGGGGTCATGCTGAGGTCAGTGTGTGTTTGTTGTGACCCTCCGTCACTGAGGCACAGATTCCTTCTAAAGGCTGTAGCTGTCTTGTCCGGCCAGTTCAGCTCGACTCCATCCGTTGCTGCTGTGAAACTTCAACTAATGCATGTCAAGAGGACCCTTATATATATATATATATATATATATATATATATATATATATATATATATATATATATATATATATATATATATATATATATACACACTCACACACCACCCTCCTCTCTCCCTGTGCTCGTCTCATCCCGTGTGCCACGCAGTACATGCTGCAGCGGACCCAGGACCCTGACGAGAACGTGGCCCTGGAGGCCTGCGAGTTCTGGCTGACTCTGGCTGAGCAGCCGGTGTGTAAAGACGTGCTTTGTGGACACCTGTCCAAGTGAGTTCGCCGCCTTTCGCCTGGACACACGCCACACGGACACACGCCACACGGACACACGCCACACGCCACACGGACACACGCCACACACACACACACACACACACACACACACACACACACACACGGACACACACACGGACACGTGCCACACACGGACACACACACACACACACAAACACACGCGCGCATTCATATCTCTGTCGTGATCTCGGGGTGTATTTGAGACTTCTTCTCTCTTCCCTGAAGGGGCCACAACCCCATGTTCATTGCACCCCCAGCTCCTGCCAGAGGCGATAACCCAAGGGGCTGCTGGAGAGGCAGAGTTGGGAGAGAGGGAGGGATAGTGCTGCATGGAGGGAGGGTGCTCTGTGAGGATCACTCCGGGTGGCAGTTTATCTAATTTGACAACATGTCATTAGGTTAGACGATGAACCCTTAAAATCATCCCTTTAATTGCGATTCTGATTTTCTTTTTACCCCCCACGGCCGAACAACAGCGTTGTTTTATGAGCAGAACTGATATCCTGGGCACTCGCGTGCTCTGCCCGATCGATTGTCACACTGCTTGCGTTACATTTGTAATAAACTTCAGATTTGTCCCCAGGTGTTGTTTTTAATTGTCATTTTGGATCATGTGACAATCCCATCACCGGTGATTTTTCTCTTTGCCTTTCAGGCTGATTCCCGTCCTGGTGAATGGAATGAAATACTCGGAAATTGACATTATCCTCCTGAAGGTGAGCCCAACCAGTTGTTCTTTAATCAGTCGGTGTGGCTGTGTCTATCCTTTGTGATAAACGGTGTCTTATAGAGACAGTGTGGACAGTGAAGGACAGTCGCATCCTCTCTGCGGAGACAGCGGTGCAGGAGTCTGGGCTGTGAGGACAGTCTGGAGGAAAAGGAGGCCGAATCCCCAGGCGCTCCTGCTCTTCAGAAGATATTCTTTTCCACACAGGAACAGCTGTGCAGATTAAAGCTGTGGAGCAGAGCCGTGTCCTGTGTCCCTCTCACGCGGGGCCCAGTGGCCCTCTCCCTCCCCCCTCTCTCTCTCTCTCTCTCTCTCTCTCTCTCTCTCTCTCTCACTGCTGACTGGCACCGTTGTGCTCCCTCCGTCCACAGGGGGACGTGGAGGAGGACGAGGCCGTGCCGGACAGCGAGCAGGACATCCGACCGCGTTTCCACCGCTCTCGCACCGTGGCGCAGCAGCACGAGGCGGATGGCGCCGGGGAGGAGGAGGATGACGATGACCTGGACGACGACGATGACACCATCTCGGACTGGAACCTGCGTGAGTCCCTCCCCCCAGTCACTGTGGTGAAGCGCGGGGCTGCCATCCCCTGGAGACAGCGGGCGAATCTCTCCCCGTCTCTGAGCATCATCTGTGTGAGCCTGTAGACCCGAACATAGTCCCCAGTGACAGCCCAGCCATGGGAGATGAGCAGGAACCAGTCTGAAGCAGAACGGTTGATTAGTCTCCTCTCTCTGTCTCTGTCCCCTCTCTCCCTCTCACCCTGTCTCACTCCCTCTCACCCTCTCCAGGGAAGTGCTCAGCCGCGGCGCTGGACGTCCTGGCCAACGTGTTCAGGGACGACCTGCTCCTGCACATCCTGCCGCTGCTGAAAGAGCTGCTGTTCCACCCGGAGTGGGTCATCAAGGAGTCGGGCATCCTGGTGCTCGGGGCGATCGCTGAAGGCAGGTGGCGGGGCAGAGCGGGGGCGGCTCTAGTCAGGGGGAATCGGCCGATAGTGGGCGGCACCGTCCGCAGGGGCAACTGGGTTTTAGAGTGAGAGGCCATTGAGGGGCAGCGTCCTCTCGCTGGAGCGGGTGTGAGCAAAACCTAATAAACAGAACCTCATTCCTGCAGTCATCGTGGTTTTAGATGGTGCCGGTGTCCTGACACTGATCCCACGTGTGTAAGTGCAGGAGTGTCCGGCCACATTCCTCTCCTGCCCTCTGACTTCTGACCCTGGCTGCCGTTGCAGGCTGTATGCAGGGCATGATCCCCTACCTGCCCGAGCTCATCCCGCACCTGGTCCAGTGTCTGTCGGACAAGAAGGCCCTGGTGCGCTCCATCACCTGCTGGACGCTGAGCCGCTACGCCCACTGGGTGGTCAGCCAGCCGCCCGACACCTACCTGAAGCCCCTGATGACGGAGCTGCTGAAGCGCATCCTGGACGGCAACAAGCGCGTGCAAGAGGCCGCCTGCAGGTACGCTTCATCAGCGCACACGTGTCATCAAGTACCCGCAGCCGCCAGTGTCTCTTGTGTGTTGTGTGCGGCAGCAGGTCCGGTGCATCACACACTGAACAACACGCACTATTACAACCAGCTCTGCACAACTCTGTTTGTTTGGGGATTTTACTACATCTTGCTTATTAACAGCAAGTAGCCTATAATGTTTTTTTTTTACCTGAAATGTCATGCTGTGTGGTCATGTTCCGTCTGTAATCAGTGTGCCGTCTGCGTAAAACAATATTGAAGGAAAGAAAGCAATACAGGTGTTTTATCTCTCATACTATTGATTCAGGCAGTGACAACACGCGTCTCTATAAATGTGCTTTTACAAAAACTTGTTTTCAGAAGTAGTTATTCAATGCTTTTGTGTGTTGGGGCTGCACAGCATAAATTGCTCTCAATCTTCATTATTAAAGAGTTCACTTACAGTTCATACAGTGTGATCTGCTACTGCATGTAGATGTGACTAAACTTAATTATGGTTTGCTTTAAGAACATAAGACGGTGTCGAATCGAGAGGAGCCCATTCGCCCCATCGTGCTCGTTTGGTGTCCATTAATAACTAAGTGATCAAGGATCCTATCCAGTCTGCTTTTGAATGTTCCCAAATTGTCTCTTCAGCCACATCGCTGGGGAGTTTGTTCAGATTGTGACGCCTCTCTGTGTGAAGAAGTGTCTCCTGTTTTCTGTCTTGAATGCCTTGAAGCCCAATTTCCATTTGTGTCCCCGGGTGCGTGTGTCCCTGCTGATCTGGAAAAGCTCCTCTGGTTTGATGTGGTCGATGCCCTTCATGATTTTGAAGACTTGGATCAAGTCCCCACGTAGTCTCCTCTGTTCCAGGGTGAAAAGGTTCAGGTCCTCAGTCTCTCAGTAGGACATTCCCTTCAGACCTGGAATAAGTCTGGTTGCTCTCCTCTGAACTGCCTCTAGAGCAGCGATATCTTTCTTGAAGTGTGGAGCCCAGAACTGTCCACAGTATCCAGATGAGCTCTAACTAGCGCATTGTACAGTCTGAACATCACTGCCCTTGTTCTCAATTCTACACTTTTGACAATATACCCTAGCATTGTGTTTGCCTTTTTTATTGCTTCCCCACATTGTTTGGATGGAGAAAGTGAGGAGTCCACATAGACTCCTAAGTCTTTCTCATGTGTTACTTCATCTAGTTCTGTTCCTCCCATAGTGTAATTATAGTGGACATTTTTATTACCTGCATGTATTACCTTGCACTTTTCCACATTGATGCAAGTGGACCTCTTAAGATGCTCCTCTATTTTCTGTCTAATAATTTATTCCAACATTTTACAAGTAATCGGTCTGGTCCTCTTCAAAACCAAAAATAGTGTGTTGAGTGAGGATGCAGAGCAGAATATTCACAATATCAGATATTTGATTGAGACAGAAGATCGGCTGGCAGGAGAGGAGAGTAGAGAGGGCCCGTTCAGGGAAGACTAATGTCCAAAGAGAGACCGAGTCTCCCTGACGCAGCTGCAGTGTCGGCGGCAGCACCGGTGAGGCTCAGACCGGTAGGAGGTGGAGTTCAGAGTCATTACTGGTGAGGTGGGAATAAAAAGCTCAATTGCAATAATATTGATTACCTGATTGATCCCACAGCTTGTACAATATATTCTGCTCATTTTTAAGGATTTTTCAATTAGAAATAGACAAGTTTGATCATGCCGTAAGATTGACTCCAGAACAAAGCGACAGTAACTGGTATCAGAAACACAAAACACACAGCAGATCAATAATATCGAGTGTGTGTAGAGCAGTACATTAAAGTACACTTACATTTAGAAGTTTAGAATATGAAGTTAAAGGCATGAAATACTGCTAAGACTGTGCCCCCCAAAACATTCAGCCCCTGCTCAGTGTTTATTTGTGGTAGTTTTTGCATAATTTTTGTGGCCCCTCAGTAGCTGGGCAGCTCTGCTCCTCCTGGACTCTTCTGTGAGAAGGAGCTGGTGTCCCCTGCTGTCCACTGGGGGGCAGCATCTCTACACCAGGCTGCCCGTGCGTTTCATGTGCTGAGAGGAACACGCTCTGATCCCCCTGTGCGTTTAAACACACGACGGCAGCGCCCGGCTCCCCCATTCCTGTAGTGTGGGCCGGTCCCGTCGCAGAGCGGCCCCCTGTGTCAACCCTGCACAGCTGTGGTGCCCAGTCCGCTCTCGCTCGGGCCCCCCCCCCCCGCCCAGTCCGCTCTCGCTTGGGCCCCCCGTACCCAGTCCGCTCTCGCTGGCGCTGTGCTCTCGTGGGAAGCATTTGTGGCGACGCACGGGAGCATATTTCTCGGGTTCTGTTGCTCACGATGGTTGAAAGAGCTCTTAATGCCCATTATAGTTGCCAAGGTAAGCCAACAAGCATCAGTTTGTATGTGCAACAACATATGAAAGCACTTAGGAAGAGATGAAATCTGTGGAAGCTCGCCGAGCCGTGAGAGTTTAATGTACTCCTGATGTCTGGGCTGTGGGAGCTCCTGTCGGGACGATTCCCGTCTGGCCCGTCGCCCCCATCAGCGTTCAGACGCCGTGCTTGGTCAGGGCCGCGTGTTGTGGAGCCGCGTAGAACATAAATGTTACTTCTATCAATTTGAAATGGTGTCGTTTTATTTACATTTTGAATCGGTCTCTCCGTGTCATCACTGGCTGCGGTGTTGTGTTCCCGTCCCACTCCAGCTGGGTCGCACTGGTGCTGTCTCACTGCCAGCTGTGTCCTCTCCCAGCCCAGGAGAGACACTGCTGTGTTGTGTTGTGGAGGGGGTGTTGAGCTTCCCACGTAGGCATGATTCTGAGCTCACAATCCACATCCACACAGACATGCCAGGATGAGGGACTGTGTCCTTCCCTACGGGCCTCGCCTGTCCATGCAGTCGTAAAATGAACTGTAAAATGGCTCAGGCCTGGGACCAAACATTCACTGAGAGATGGGTCTGCGTGTGTGTGAGAGAGAGAGAGAGTGAGAGTGTGTCTGTGTCTGTGTCTGTGTGTGTGTGTGTGTGTGTGTGTGTGTGTGAGTGAGTGTGTCTGTGTGTGCACATGCAATGCCTTTTCACGGTCAGGCACGTGAGTGCAGTGAGTTGCTGCAGGGATAAATCAGAGCGCAGCTTTTCTCACACACAGGATTCAGTTTAAAACACCTTCAGTTTCTGGTACAGTTTGCCGGTTTTCAAGAAGCTAAACGTTAAGAGATCCTCCACACAGCAGACCAGCAGCTGGACTGCAGAGCCATGTGTCACACAGCTGAAGAGGTTCGATGTACCCAGAATCAGCAGCTCCTTGTGCTCATCCCCAGCACAGCGCTCTGTGCCGCCTCTGTGTCCCAGTGTGTCTTTGTCCAGCTGTGCCGTGTGCGTGTTGGTCACTGTATTAATGTCTCCCCCACCCACAGTGCGTTTGCCACGCTGGAGGAGGAAGCCTGCACCGAGCTGGTGCCCTACCTGGCCTACATCCTGGACACGCTGGTGTTCGCCTTCAGCAAGTACCAGCACAAGAACCTGCTGATCCTGTACGACGCCATCGGCACGCTGGCCGACTCGGTGGGACACCACCTCAACAAACCCGTGAGTCTCACTCTGTGCCGAGTGTGTCGTATATGCTGTAGTGAACACACTGAGTACAATGTACTGTCCACGAGTCTATCATACACACTGTGCTGAGTGTGTCGTATACGCTGTACTGTGCACACTGAAGAAACTACGCTATATCCTCTGTCCTGAATGCAGGACAGACGCTGGTCTGGACACATCGCACTGCACTGGACGGCTCTCTGTGAGCCGATGGGTTTCTGCTGGTGATCAAACGGAGACCCGTTCTTGCTCCAGATGTGCTGTGTGTATAAGAACTGTTGATGGTCTCTTCCTCTGCAGGAGTACATCCAGATGTTGATGCCCCCCCTCATTCAGAAGTGGAACCAGCTGAAGGATGAAGACAAGGACCTGTTCCCATTGCTGGAGGTACATTGCTGCTGGGGGGGTCCGGGTCCGGGTCGTGTCAGGATCGGGAGCAGACCGACTTTAGATCAGATGAGCGAGCAGAGACAGGATGGCCGCAAAAACCATCATCATCATCATCAATCGATTTGGTCTGAATTCTAGTGAGCCAAAGTATAGAGGCATCGATCTGACGTCTCATGTGACCCGTGCTGTGTTGTGTGTGTCCGGGGGGTTGTTAGTGCCCGGGGCGTGGTTGTGAGCATGCCCAGTCCGTGGGTTCTTGACTGGGGGTCCTGTCCTTGTTCCCGCAGTGCCTGTCCTCCGTGGCCACCGCCCTGCAGTCGGGCTTCCTGCCGTACTGTGAGCCGGTGTACCAGCGCTGTGTCAACCTGGTGCAGAAGACGCTGGCGCAGGCCATGGTGAGCGCCTGGTTCTCTCTCTCGCATCCATTGGGCACCACCTTGTGAACCTGTGTGAGAATGAAGTGTCTGTCCCTGAATGAACGCCTCTCTGTCTGCAGCTGCACAACGCCCAGCCGGACCAGTACGAGGCTCCGGACAAGGACTTCATGATCGTGGCGCTGGACCTGCTGAGCGGGTTGGCAGAGGGGCTGGGGGGCAACATCGAGCAGCTGGTGGCCCGCAGCAACATCCTCACGCTGATGTACCAGTGCATGCAGGTACGGCACGGTCTGCACCCCGTCCGCAGTCTGAAGCAGGGAGGCTGCGGTCTGGTCCGGCACAACTAGGTTAACCCTCTGAGTCACTGGGACTGAACACAGCGCTGGGAAACAGTGCTCAGTTGAGTGTTGAGCGGTGCCGCCGGTGTCCGCCCTCTGAGTGTGCCACCCCATCGCACGGCTCCACGGTACCGCTCATGTCACCTGACCGTCCTCCTGTCCGCTTTCTTTCAGGACAAGATGCCCGAGGTCCGGCAGAGTTCATTCGCCTTGCTGGGCGACTTAACCAAGGCTTGCTTCCAGCACGTGAAGCCTTGCATCGGTACGTACCGTCCTGCTCCCGGGGTCAGGCCGACACGCGTGTTTGGTCAAGCGTGTTCAATCGATCCCGAGACTTGGGCTGTCGACGCTGGTGAGATGCAGCCGTGCTCAGTTTCTGTGTCTCTTCTGCTCCACAGCGGATTTCATGCCAATTCTGGGCACAAACCTCAACCCTGAGTTGATTTCCGTGTGCAACAATGCGACATGGGCCATAGGAGAGATCTCTATTCAGATGGGTATGTACTCGTCGCAGGGAACCCACGGGCCCGGACAGAACCGCGCAGCCGAGCACAGAGATTCCTAATTTATTGTAAACCATTCCCTATTGTGTTTAATGTAGTCTATCCCTAGATATTTGCCTCTTTGTGCTTTGTGTATGTGTGTGTGTGTGTGTGTGTATTTCATTTTTTTCCTGATGCCCCAGTGTGTGTTTCTGCCGTGAGCAGAGCAGCTAGGTTTGGGATAATTGCTTCTGGATGCCATCGTCTTGACAGCTGCTAGTTCTAATTTGCGACAGTGAAAACTTGTTGGCACAATAGCCGTCTTGCGTAACGAGCCCGTGTGGAGATGAGGGGCGGGGGGGGAGGGGCTGTGCCACGTGCGTTTCCACCCACAGAAACACAGCTGAGACACTGGAGAGTCGAACCCTCACACTTTCTCAGAATTGTTCCGGTGGATCTTCCGGTGAAGTCGTGAATGATTTACAGCGTTGTTAGGAGATGCCCTTCCTGTAGCCCTCCCTGTGTGGGATGCCTCTGCCAATGCATTTGTCTCCTGTCCTGACAGAAATGAATTTCACACCCTGTTTCTCAGACAATATTCACTAAAACCCTGGCCCTGCGGTTTGAGGGCTGTGTGTCTTGAGGTCGTTGTAGATTGGGAGTCAGGAGTGTGTTCATATTGTCTAACTGTGTCCCAATTGAAGGAATCGCAATGATTTGATCTGAGACTCCCCTTTTCTGTTTCTCTGGAGATGTGTGACTCCCGAGTGTCCCCACGCAGCGCGTTTATTCTCCCCGTGTTTCTGTGGGCCGGTGCTGTTTGGTGAGGGCGGGCTGGGCGTGTTCACCCTCTGCTCGTCCTCACCGCACCGCCGGCGTTGCTGTGGGCCGGGGCTGTCCCCTGAGGGCCGACCGCTGCCGTTTCAGAGCTGTCTTCTCTCCCGCCAGGAGCTGAAATGCAGCCCTACATTCCCATGGTGCTGCACCAGCTGGTGGAGATCATTAACCGGCCCAACACCCCCAAGACGTTGTTGGAGAACACAGGTACCACAGCTGCGCGTGGCGAGCTGGGAGCGCTGAGGGATGTGTTTGTGTTAGCGCCACAGCGGGGGCTGAGCTCAACCTTGATTGCTTTCTAATTAATTTAAACCTCCCCAGCTACACTTACAAGCTTCAGGGCCTGATTGATTTGCTGGCCCAGTGCCGCTGCGTTGCAGTCGGCCGCCGTTCAGAGGGCCGGGCATGAACCACAAGCCCCTGCTTTAAGTCGAGGTCTTATTTTCTTCAAAAAGACAACAAACCCAAACGTGCATGCGTATATATTATGACTGAAGCTTGTAATTGTGCATCGCTGGTATTTACTAAACACTCTTCTGTAAATCAGGACTGTGTGCTGCTTGATTGACTTACTGATTGAATCTTTAATTGTGAAAGACAGCAGCCTCTCCCTGTCAATGTACATGTTGACTTCATATTCTAAACCTTAACATGTTAATTACACTTTCTATTGCCTTGTAATAAGTGCAGAACAAACGAGCTCAGTCTGAGGAGCAGATGAACCCTTTGAACAGATGCTTAACTGGCATCGATCTCCAGTCACTCTGCTGTAAAGAGCAGTGTTTATCCTCAACCTTTAACCTTTGGGTTCCCAAGAAATGGCAGTCAGTAACGGTCTGCCCTGATTTAAAACAAAGGAAATGCCAATACCTAGCCGGCTGTCTGCACGCTCAGTAAGGGCGGCTCTAGTCTGACTGTTAGGGTGATGGTAGGGCATCTAGGTGTGTTCTTGTTTGTTTCTTTCTTGTTTGTTTTATTTACTGTTTAAATGTGAATGCATATCTGCCAATAGATGTTGAATGTTATTTAGTTAAGGATGGCAAATGTTTAATGCAGGATATCTGATCCGGGGGCACCGTTCTCTGGCGTCTGCACCGTCGTGTGTTGGCGGGTCATCCCGAGAGCATAATCGACACCGACACAGAGACGGACGCTTCCCAGGAGGACTGGGGATCGGCCAGAATTGAGGCAGGAGGAGCGTTTAGCTTCACAGATGTATCTATTTAAAGGTCTAAATGCTCTCCTTTAGTTTAAAAAAAGTCTTAACAGACCAAAAAACACACCAATGCCATTACTGATCGTTCCTGTTCTGATTGGTACACAACGTGTTCTTCCACACTGTAGAGCTTGTCTGAAATGCGCAGATACGGCACTGCTGTGCCGAGTGGTGAGTCGAGCTCTGCAGTGTGAAATGGAAGGACACACATTGGGAAACCGAGATGAGTCATATTTTTGTTGGCAAGACTTTAAAACATGGTCGTCTTCCACGTCTTCCCGATCGTCTGGGATCAAATCGCCAGAACTGCACAATCTCCCGCTTTCCATCGTCAAATCTCTCGATTCCCGCCAGCCATTCACAGAGCGACACACTGACAGCGTTTCAGACCCGCAGTGTGAGACGAACGCAGCCCCGGGGATCAGCGTATCCTGCAATGAACCCGATTCTAATGAGCTTCATCTGCTTTCTGCATGTGTCATTGGACTGTTCATAAATGCCTGTTTTAATGAGAATGTTGCATAGTTTGTGTCTCTTAATTAGGTCTCCCTCTGCTTCATTTGAATCTGCTGGATTTTAGTGTCCTCCATGTAGTTGGCTTGGAGTAATCCTTAAACCATTTTTTTCTTATGAAAGATTAACCTTTTTGTGAGTTTAAGGGAGAAAACTGAGAGTGCAACGACATCTCTGTTCAGAGTCAATTCGGCCATCAGAATCGCGCTTAAAAATCCACAAATGAAGGAAGACATGTTCTGCTTCCAGACATAACCCAGAGAAACTGCTCCTGCAACACCAAATCATCCCAGTTAGCTTCAGTAGGGTGCAGGTAACATTGACTAAACTACAGAAACCACAATTCTATACTGAAGCTGGGCCTGTAAAATCTCTGAAGTAGCTAACGACCTGCCTTCCAATTAAAGCCTCCGTGTTGCATTTCAAGCATTCTCCCTCAAACGCCCTGTTTGTGTTAGAGTGCCATATCTATGCCCTTAGCCGGGGCAGTAATGATCAGCGCTAGTGAATTCTTATGTTTATTATCATACACAGATTCTGTTGATTTCTGTTTCTGAGTTATTTGTTGTTTTTTTCTTTATTTTTCCCCTCATTTGCTCATGTCTTGGTTGGCGTTTGGTGGTGTATAACCGTGATTGCGTTACCTTAGCAATAACAATTGGTCGTCTTGGTTACGTTTGTCCTCAAGAGGTGGCTCCCATGCTACAGCAGTTTATAAGACCCTGGTGTGTATTATTCAATCTTTTATTTAATTCATTCCTCTCCGCTCTCTCTCTCTCCTCTCTCTCCTCTCTCTCCTCTCTCTCCTCTCTCTCCTCTCTCTCTCCTCTCTCTCCTCTCTCTCTCCTCTCTCTCCTCTCTCTCCTCTCTCACTCTTACTCTTGAAAGCTACTTTAAGTTTATTGAGAGTAACAGTCCTTAATCATTGTCAACCATGTGACTAATCTTGTCCTCCCTAGGTCTGTGATTTTCCTCAGTTAGAACCTTCATCTATATATTGATTTTTGTTTATTTTGTTTTCAAAATTTATTTTCTGTCGTCTTTATTGTTGCTAACAACTAATTAATGCATGGGATAAGATTGTCACATGCTTGCTGGTTCGAAGACAGTCTTGTTACTCTGCCCAGAGAGCATTATCAGTCCTCCACAGTTCTGTCCCTGATGCATGTCTGTCTACGAATGTCCGGCCCGCACTTCTCTAGTCTCTGAAGTAAGTGGTGTACAGACGGTGCTGCAGTAATGTCTTGTTTCCAATGAAGACTTAACGAGCTAAGGCTACTTTTTGATCAGTAGAGACATGATTGGACACTATAAAAGCTCCACCTCAAGAGACATTACAGACTTAATGCCTTCTCTCTACTGTGCATGTCTACAACATGTTGTCTGGTGGGTTTTGCCTATGTTGTCCACCAGAGTTAATGCTTTCCCCCCCCAACATGCAAGTAGTTGTGATGCTGTGAAGCTTTTGAACGGTACGCAGCTACTCCAGTCCCAGTTAGTCTCCTTCCCAACCTGACGCATTCAGGACACACCTGTAATTGGCCTGGGTCACATTACCAGATTGCAAATCGACCAAGAATGAGCACGATGTGTGTGATAAAGAGGCAGCTTGTTAATCTGGGCTGTGTTAACGAGCACTAGGAGCTCCTGCTGTAAACCGACTTGAGCTCCAGTCCTCGTTCAGTGACGGTGGCTTTATGGACATCTGGCACCGATATGAGACGCAGCCGTCTCCACAGTGCGGCCACAGCCCGCGTCTAACTGAGCCTCACATGCTTGTGTCCCAGTTCTCAAGGTTTAGGTGTTGATTTGTTTACTGCAGAGACAAAAATAAAAAATCATTTCATATTAAGTTTAAATGTATTTTTTACATGTATTCAATCAACATTTGCACATCTAGTGTAATTTAGCCTCAGGGTCTTTAGATCTTTTATTCTGATATAAATGTAGACTTCAGCAGCTGCCGTAGGAACTATTTTTTTCACGAGAGAGAGAATCTTAAAATGCAGGAAGAGCCTCCACGATGTCTCGCCCTGTGACTCTTTTAAAAGCATCGATAGCCCCCTTTAGTGTCCGTCTCTGCCTGTTGTCTGTTCATGTGGTCAGTGAGGAGAGGCCGTCTGAGGCCCTTTCCCATCTTAAACGCCTTGGTTCTCCGACTCCCAGGTGCACCTCCCTGCGCAATATCAGGGACAACGAGGAGAAGGACTCGGCGTTTCGGGGAATCTGCACTATGATCAGCGTCAACCCCGGAGGCGTCGTGCAGGTGATGGCAAATATGAGTTCAAAGCACTTTAAAGACTGGCGTTGCAGGATACGGACGAGTGTATCCTCTCAGGAATCACGCAATCTGATCTTTTCTGTCTTTCAGGACTTTATATTCTTCTGTGACGCAGTCGCCTCCTGGGTCAGTCCCAAGGACGACCTCAGAGACATGTTCTGCAAGGTAAGGAGATTCTGTCATGGCGTCATTTGAGTTACATGTCCTCTGTACTTCACTGTCCCCCACTTCCTTATTTGGAAGTCTGTGCTCAGACAGGTGTGTTGTCCATGTCAGGGGTTAGTTGCCCCGAGTCTGTCTCTGCTCGGCGAGTCTCTGTGTTTGTGTAAATCCCCAACCTGTGTGTGACCTTTCAGATCCTCCACGGGTTTAAGAACCAGGTGGGCGACGAGAACTGGAGGCGCTTCTCGGACCAGTTCCCTCTGCCCCTCAAGGAGCGGCTTGCGGCCTATTACGGAGTGTAACTGTCTCCTCGTGGGCCTGTCATTGGGGTAAGTGTCCTCTCCATCCTCTCGCTCGTCCAGAGCTGTGTGAAGCATGTCTCTGTTCACACGCTTAGAGAGTTTTCCCATAACCCTTCCTGCCGTGTTTCGATTGGCTGTAAATCAGCTGTGACGCTGCTGTGGAAGTGTGAGTCCAGATGGCATCCCGTCTTGCGGTTTATGTTTGTGTTGGCAGTACAGCCCTGGCTCTGCTGCTGTACACACACCAGCCTGGACCTCCAGATCTTAAGCACAGTAGGCTTCAGTAGATGCTAAATCCAGTTCCTCTGTGCGTGTTTGTCGTGCCGGGCGAGGAGGGAACTGGAGCAGTGTCTGATATTAAGAACATAAGAAAGTGTCCAAGCGAAAGGAGCCCATTGGCCCCATCGTGCTCGTTTGGTTTCCATTAATAACTAAGTGATCAAGGATCCTATCCAGTCTGTTTTTGAAGTCTGGTTGCTCTTCTCTGAACTGCCTCTAGAGCAGCGATATCTTTCTTGAAGTGTGGAGCCCAGAACTGTCCACAGTATCCAGATGAGCTCTAACTAGTGCATTGTACAGTCTGAACATCACTGGCCTTGTTCTCAATTCTACACTTTTGACAATATACCCTAACATTGTGTTTGCCTTTTTTATTGCTTCCCCACATTGCTTGGATGGAGAAAGTGAGGAGTCCACATAGACTCCTAGGTCTTTCTCATGCGTTACTTCATCTAGTTCTATTCCTCCCATAGTGTAATTATAGTGGACATTTTTGTTACCCACATGTAATACCTTGCACTTGTCTGCCAGGTGTCGGCCCACAAACTGAATATTATCCAAGCCCCGAGTGTTTTCTGTACGCGTCTCTGGTCTCAGCAGCTCTGAGGGACCTGGTCGGCTGTGACGAGACGCTGCGCTGGGCTTGGGGGTGCCCTGCTCACTGCCCGCTGACCCCCATGTTTGTGCTTTTGCAGGTCTTTCACTGCGGGAGACATCGGGGAGCCTCTGTACCCAGGGACAATGTGACCCTTACTGGGGGGGAAGGGAAGGCCAGCGGGGGGAGCAGCACCACACGGGACCCCCCGGGGCGGGGTGGGAGGGGGGCGTCTGCCGGCGCTCTGTTCTGCGGGGCCACGGGGACACCCAGAGCATCCGAGGGAGGAAATCTTAATCTTTTCACAACTCAATCAGAAACGAAGACGTCAACTAAGAGATTTCACGTCCGACTCCAGAGCACATTAGTACCAACGGAAATAGACAAACAAACCTCGGGGAAATAAAATTCTAATGATGATGATCATGTTTTTGTAGTAAATAACTGGCTTTAAACCACAGGGTTGAGTGCGAGATTCAGACGATTTGGCACCAAGTGGGAGTGAGAGATGGATTTATTGAACCAGTATTGGCTGATCTTAACGAGTCTAAGGCGGGGGGGGGATTGTAGACTTTTGCATGAAATGAAGATGGCGCCGCGAAGCTGCCCCGGCGTCTCGGCTGTGCTTGTGATGCGTGTCGTCCGCGGACACGGCTAGTCAATCAGTAACGGTAGACGGAGACGATAACTGCTAGCGTTCATGTATTCCAGACCCACAGCCTTGTGGAAGTAGTCGATCTCTCTGCCGCTGCATATCATGGACACCCGTCCGCGCCGCTCGGCTCAGGACGCCCACGATCTCGGGGTTCGAGAGAACGAGGGCAACGCCTTCGGCTTCATTTGGCGAGCCTGTGTGTGTTTTTGTTTTTTAAAGACCAAGACTTCTTTCAACGTGTGCAGTTTTAAAGCTACAAACATGCATCTGATTTTTGTCGTCACTGGAAGTAGCTTTAAGGGGAAAGTCGCATGCTTCGGAGGGGGGGTGCTCGGCATTGACCGTCGCGTGTTGCCGGTTTTGTGTTTCAGTTGAATGAGGCATAGCCCTGTATAAGTATCTTTATTTTAATCTACAACTTTACTTTGCAATAGAAGTTTACTCTCTGCTAAGGATAGGTTTAAGTCCATTAGTTATGATAAGGCCTTGAAATATCTGTAGGACTCTTAGGATTAAGGTGATCGTCGTGTGTAACCTGCACATTTCGGGAGGCCGATGTTCCTGTGCAAACTTTGCTTCTGTGCTGTTGATGTGATGTGCTTTCTGCATGGACATATACTAGTGACTTGACCAGATCTTCTGAGACTCTACGAGCCGCGTGGTTAGGGACTCTGTCCAGGGCTGTCCTCGGTGTCTGACCGTCCGGGATCACGGGGCTGTCCGCCGTCCTCGGGGGGGGGGGAATCCCCGCCTGGCTCTGTTTGTCCTTCTGTTCTGAAAAGCATGATCTCGGTGGTCGGCAGTGGTCCGTCTCGTCCTGGATGTCGAGAGCAGGTCCTCTGACGCCGCTCTGCGCATGTTGGTGGCCCTTCGCAGCCCGTCTGAGGAACAGGTGGCGTGTGGAGGATGACAAACGGTGTGATCCTGAAACCTGCTTCATACGTGTTTTTAATTTGGCTCTGTGTTGGTCCTTCAGCTCTTTCGGTCCATGTTGTCAGAATAAACCCTTGTTTCTTTAACCCTTGCCCTCCCCTTAATGTGTATTTTGTTGCATTGTTTGATACTGTGAATCTGGGACTGGCAGTCTGGCCCTTCGTGATCTACTTTAGGTTTGACTGTATCCCATGATGGAGGTGGGGGGGGCTAGAGAATACAGACGCAGAATGCTCTGCTGGCCAGAGCTCGGCCTTCAATACTGCCCCCCCATCTTAACACCATTACACACACTTCCGTATATCTACACACACACACACGCACGTGTGCGTCTGAAGCCATAGCCGCTGTTTGTAACCGATGAGCCGGTCCTCTGTGCTCCCTGGACCCCCACCTCTCGGAAGACCCTTGCATGTTCCTGTAGTGTGTGTGTGTGTGTGTGTGTGTGGGGGGGGTGTTGATGTACTCGACTGCACTGATTTAACCCTGCGCATGGCAAAGCGTGATTTTAGATTGATTTGAGCTTTTAATGATTTTAAACCTTTGGATGCATGAGCGCCTGTAGGTTCTCCACAGACCTTGTTCCTTCACAGCTGACGAGGCTTTACACCTTCGCCTGCTGCCGCCGCTGCGACTCGGTGTTAAACCCATTAGAGACTAGCACTGGTGCGTCTCTCGCTGCTGCTGGCTGATTCATCGCCTTGGCTCGGAGGACGATTCTTAAAGGGTTCGGCTCCTCAGCTCACCTGCTCTGCTCTGCGCTGTGTGAGCCGGACCTCATTCTCAAGTGCTTATCTGACAGACGCTCGCATCCAGACGTGTGTCTGAATAGTCCGAGGTCTGGGTAGACTAGATTCAGCATCCTTCAAAGTCTGTCTTCTGTATTTGCAAAGCGGTTGTGACTCAGACAGCCGGACAGCGTATCAGGCTGTTCGTACTCTGGTAGTTCAATAATGAATGCTCTACTAATAGTTTTTCCCCAGATATATACATGTGTTCTTTAATTACCTCCCTACACTCATATGACATCATGGGATACACGAAGCGCCAGTGTCCGTGCTCCCCTCGTGTTTGTGTCTGACGTCGTGATGCTCGGTCTTGTCACATTCCAGCTTCGTTGGGCATGCTAAGGCACGGCTTGCTTTATCTGCGCTGTACATGCCGAATCAAACGCTGTCCGTGTGCCGTTGTACAGAAATGGCCGCTGCTACGTGATGTAGTTTTCTACTTGAATATTTTTATGTTGTAGAAACCTCAGGAGGTCAGTGTTTACTGTTTTATATGCCTTTTCCTTTTGAGCTTCCCTTTCGAAGGAGTCTAACTGTGGACACAAAAGCAGCTCCTTTTCAACCCTGCGTGCGACGTTCACAGGTGTCATTTCGGATCCCCTCCCAGACGTCTCACAAACCGATTCGTTTACGACCGCAATTGGGATTCGGGACCCATCGTATCCGACGCAGTGCTTTCACACCCTCCGCGTCAACCCGAACACAGTCCGCTGAGCACAGGGTGGCACTTGGCGTGGGCCTGGCAGACAGGGCGGTCTGTGTTCGCTGCCAGTTGTGAAATTGACCAGTTTGTCAGCTGGAGGGAAGATTACAGCGGAGACTCATTCTGCTGCTTCAATTAGAGCGCTAAGGATGAGATCTTGCATAATTGATCGGTGCGGGCAGGTAATTGCTGGTTTGGAGGAAATATTAAATAATAAAGCACCTTACACATTGAATTGAATGATTAACAAGAGCTGGGGTTGAAGAGGAGTTCGCCTTTAAAATAAAAAAGCTTTAGGAAACTTGGCCAAGTTTCTGAGAACGAGAAACCAACTACTGTAACGTTAGAACATCTCCTTCAGACCCATCGTCCAGCCAAGCTCTCTTAGCCGTGTATACTTGACTGATCTTTCTGGAAGTCTGCCTTCACACTTACGCTAACATGAGAGACCTTCATTTTGAATAGAAATATGGTTTTAATTTTTGATAAGCTGCTGAATTTTAAAGAATTTTTTGGGGCCACCAAATATTTTGGATCATGCAAAGAATATATATTGTACTGTAGTAATTTTGTAATGACATTTGTATGATGTAGTGATAGATGTGAGTGTTAATCACTGCTTGGATCTGTACATTGTTCAAAATAAATTGTTTACATAACCCCGTGTGAGCGTTCCCTCTGTTCCGCCCGGTGGGCCGTCGCCGGGGGTTTCTGGACTGGAGGGCCTTCTATGACTCACTGCTGGACACCGTGGTCCCTGGAAACAGTGAGAGCGTGAGGAGGTCCTGGCACCGACACGCACGCCACACACCGCCATGTCAAAAAACTACAGAATGGGAAGTTAAACATAGGCTTGGGTTTAGGGGGGATGTCAGTTCAGTGCAGCGACAGGGCAGTGAGTCAGGGCGGCCCCTGCTCTTTGAGAGGAATGCCCTGGGATTATTAAGGACCACAGGGAGTCCGGTCCTCTGAGTGTCCCCATCTCTGTACTGGGAGGGAGGGTGAGCTCCCCCTACTGGTCAAGACAACCTCTTCCAGCAGCAACATTAGCTTTTCCCCGGTCTCACATCCCATCCCAGTCCCGGCCTGGTCAAGATCTGCGGAGCTGCAGTGGAAACAGTGTTGAACTGCGGGATGCTGTGGCTGATATTGACTGATATATTAATTTCCAAATAGGTTTCTAGTTCTAGAACC
The DNA here is from genome assembly GCF_036373705.1 of Amia ocellicauda. NCBI lineage: Eukaryota > Metazoa > Chordata > Actinopteri > Amiiformes > Amiidae > Amia > Amia ocellicauda. The sequence goes on from NC_089857.1 coordinate 45,340,240, forward strand.
GCTTGGTCACCAGTGTCCAGCCACGCCTCTGGACATAGTCGCACCCCGGGCAAGTGTCCTAATCTCCACTGTAATACCAGGAACTTCACAGTTACACTCATCACAGCGAGATGCACGTCTACTACTAGAAATCAGTTTTCAATGTTTTAATTGTAGTAATTACGTCTCTTCAGTGCGTCTCCAGATTCCCATGTCCCTTCAGTGTGTCTCCTGATTCCCACGTCTCTTCAGTGTGTCTCCAGATTCCCATGTCTCTTCAGTGCGTCTCCAGATTCTCACGTCGCTTCACTGCGTGTCCAGATTCCCACGTCTCTTCAGTGTGTCTCCAGATTCCCACGTCTCTTCAGTGCGTCTCCAGATTCCCATGTCGCTTCACTGCGTGTCCAGATTCCCATGTCTCTTCAGTGTGTCTCCAGATTCCCATGTCCCTTCAGTGTGTCTCCAGATTCCCATGTCTCTTCAGGGTCTCCAGATTCCCATGTCTCTTCAGTGTCTCCAGATTCTCACGTCGCTTCACTGCGTGTCCAGATTCCCACGTCTCTTCAGTGTGTCTCCAGATTCCCACGTCTCTTCAGTGCGTCTCCAGATTCCCATGTCGCTTCACTGCGTGTCCAGATTCCCATGTCCCCTCAGTGCGTCTCCAGATTCCCATGTCTCTTCAGTGTGTCTCCAGATTCCCATGTCTCTTCAGGGTCTCCAGATTCCCATGTCTCTTCAGTGTCTCCAGATTCCCACGTCTCTTCACTGCGTGTCCAGATTCCCACGTCTCTTCAGTGTGTCTCCAGATTCCCATGTCCCTTCAGTGTGTCTCCAGATTCCCACGTTGCTTCCCTGCTGTCCGTACAGTCAGGTGACTGAGGACCAACCCTGCCTTGATGAACCGCGGTGACCGGAAGACCACGTGCTTGTGCCGTGGCATGGGAGCAGGTGAGTGTCACTGTCAGGGTTGTATACCAGTGATGAGTGACTGACGCCCCGGACACACAACTGTGTGTGATCATACCTCGCAGAGCTGGGTTCGGGTCTCGCACAGCAATGCCAGTCTCTACTGTCGCTCACACTGGGTCTGCAGTTTACGAACCCCGGCAGGGTCTTACAGCGAGGCGTCAGTCAGTGAGGTTGGAGAAGAGCGATGGCTGGGCCGGTGGGGATGATCTGCTGGCCGATGTCCAGGACGCCCCTCTGGTCTCAGCCTGAAGTCCTACTTCTTCAGTCTTTTATTCCCTCCAGTCTTTACTCGCTGCTTGCTCCAATGTTGCACATAACCTGGGCTTTGTTCCTCACACCTGACACACAGCAATAACTCTTCTGTTTCCTGCGCATAGATGGCCACAGAGGCCCCCCAATGGGCAGTGAGGCACCGATGAGACGCCTCTCCCCTCAGGGCGCACGAGAACCCCACACATGGCAGACAGACCGTCCCAGAGGACGTCTACACACAGCAGCATCATAGAAGACCTCTCTGACCGCACTGCCTGGCGGGGGTCGACCATTAAGCCTCGGACCCCAAGATTTCTCCCAAAACCGCCTGTCACTCTGTGGGATTCATGTCATGGTTTATTATTTTACTAATGTATTAATTTTGTTTTAGTAAGTGTCTGTTCTTATTATGTGCAGCGCTCTGTGGGAACCTTGCTGAGGAAGGTATAAAAATAAAGATTGAGTGACGCGTCAGTGAGGACAGCGGTGAACGTGTGACAGCTTTCCATTCCTGTAAATACAAAGAAACAGCAGCAGCAGCTCCATCTTCCCATTGAGCTCCTGAGTGTCTGCTGCAGTGCTGATTTGTGTGTTTAAACCAGTGTTAGCGCTACAGGCTGAGGGGACACGGGTGGGGCTTCCTCCCCATTGTGTTTCTGACGCCAAGCAAGTCTGGCCGAGTCCGAGACCGCCTGACCCGCTGAGCTCGACTGGGCGACTCGTGTGGCTCTCTGGCTGCAGGGGGTGACAGAGAGACGAACACGTTCCCCGGCAGGGACGGAGAGCTCTGAGCTCAGACGTGCACTTTACTGTCTCTGCCCACTGTGTTCAGTAGCTGAAGACGTGCCCGAGCACTGGGGTGCATTGTGGAAGAACAGGCTTTGAGCTGGGGACTGACCGCATTGAGGCTGGCATGGACACATCTGCACAGGACTGGGGGCGTGAGATGCGGCTCTGTTAGGACGGATTTCACATTCCTGATGTGCCGTCTTTCCTGTTCTTCAGGCGAGACGGAGCTGCTGAATTCCATACCTGTCGCATCTCGAGAGCGTCTAATGAAGAGAATCTAGTGCTGTGTGAAGACGATTTGTTTGTGATGATTAATATATACTTTTTAAATTCCCATGCAGTGAGTCATTTGAGCTGACACTCCTGAAGCCTGGATTAGATGAAAACGTTGAGCCAGCCGCCAATCACAGAGTACAAACTCGTCAGGAGTTTCATAACGAACACACTACCTGTCAATACATCTCAGTTCTGAAAATGCATCACTTACACACATTTATCATTTAATGAACCCGGTGTATGATTTTTTCCCCAATGAAGGGTGTGAAGTGAAGGGTGTGAAGTTTGACGGATGATTCCATGGACAGTGAGACATCCATCCTAAAATTACAAACTGCGTCACAGCTGGCTATTTTGGTGTCATGATCCATTAAAATTTAAACCATACTTTGCATGTGACTTTACTTTTCTATATCATTATTCAATGTGTAATATTGATTATAGTAGGTCAGTATCAATAATATTGTGTAGGTTAGTCTAAGCAGTTGTAGTATTTAGGTTTGGAGTAATTTGCAGTATCAGTGATATAATGTGAAATAATGTAATAATGAAATAAAGTGATAAAAGCCCAGAAAGGTAATAATCTGAGACTGGGGCCCTACAGGCATCCCGTGACGTGTGTTTGTGTGTATCTATGTGTCTCTGCTCTCCGGCCTCGAGCTCGTTGTGTTATAGTGTTTATAGGACACTTTGCTGTCGCTCACTGATTACAGTTATGCCAGTGATATGATGAACTCGCTCCTGTGCTCTTACAACCCTGCGCTGCGCTGCCCAGGGTCTGTGTGCGGCTCAGACAGGCAGCCAGTGAGTCTGTGCGTCAGTCGGCCGCGGCTCTGCCAGTGGCATCATCTGACACGTGCAATGTGCTATGAATCAATCATTTTGGATGGTATCCTGCAAATAAAACGAAAACAGAAGCAATCAACCCACTGAGAATGATTCATAATAATAATGATGAATAATAGGAGTGTTTATTGATATTAGTAGTAGTCGTTGTCATCGTAGAAGTAGTACTGAACAATAATAAAATGAAAAAAGTATTTACAGAATAAATCATCAGGATAATTATAGAGAATGGACAAAGGTATGTAGTTTCATAATGCAAAATCTGTGACAGGAGGGAGAACAAAATACTACTACCACTACTACTACTACTACTACCACCATCACTCCTACTACCACCACTACTACTACTACCTAGACTATATCAGGGTCCTTTAGGGGGCAGCAGTCAGTCTCCCTCTGCGTCAGGTCGGTGCAGCTGGGAGTCTCTGATCCGCAGTCTGCGCAGTTAATGACTCAGCAGTATAAACTATAGGAGACTCTGCGCAGCTACTGACCCAGCAGTATAAACTATAGGAGACTCTGCACAGTTACTGACCCAGCAGTATAAACTATAGGAGACTCTGCGCAGTTACTCCACAGAGCAGTATAAACTATAGGAGACTCTGCGCAGTTACTCTACAGAGCAGTATAAACTATAGGAGACTCTGCGCAGTTACTCCACAGAGCAGTATAAACTATAGGAGACTCTGCGCAGTTACTTCACAGAGCAGTATAAACTATAGGAGACTCTGCGCAGTTACTGACCCAGCAGTATAAACTATAGGAGACTCTGCGCAGTTACTGACCCAGCAGTATAAACTCTAGGAGACTGCGCAGTTACTCCACAGAGCAGTATAAACTATAGGAGACTCTGTGCAGTTACTCCACAGAGCAGTATAAACTATAGGAGACTCTGCGCAGTTACTCCACAGAGCAGTATAAACTATAGGAGACTCTGTGCAGTTACTCCACAGAGCAGTATAAACTATAGGAGACTCTGCGCAGTTACTCCACAGAGCAGTATAAACTATAGGAGACTCTGCGCAGTTACTCCACAGAGCAGTATAAACTCTAGGAGACCCTGCGCAGTTACTGACCCAGCAGTATAAACTATAGGAGACTCTCCGCAGTTACTCCACAGAGCAGTATAAACTATAGGAGACTCTGCGCAGTTACTGACCCAGCAGTATAAACTATAGGAGACTCTGCGCAGTTACTGACCCAACAGTATAAACTATAGGAGACTCTGCGCAGTTACTCCACAGAGCAGTATAAACTATAGGAGACTCTGCGCAGTTACTGACCCAGCAGTATAAACTATAGGAGACTCTGTGCAGTTACTCCACAGAGCAGTATAAACTATAGGAGACTCTGCGCAGTTACTGACCCAGCAGTATAAACTATAGGAGACTCTGCGCAGTTACTCCACAGAGCAGTATAAACTATAGGAGACTCTGTGCAGTTACTCCACAGAGCAGTATAAACTATAGGAGACTCTGCGCAGTTACTGACCCAGCAGTATAAACTATAGGAGACTCTGCGCAGTTACTGACCCAGCAGTATAAACTATAGGAGACTCTGTGCAGTTACTCCACAGAGCAGTATAAACTATAGGAGACTCTGCGCAGTTACTCCACAGAGCAGTATAAACTCTAGGAGACTCTGCGCAGTTACTTCACAGAGCAGTATAAACTATAGGAGACTGCGCAGTTACTGACCCAGCAGTATAAACTATAGGAGACTCTGTGCAGTTACTCCACAGAGCAGTATAAACTATAGGAGACTCTGCGCAGTTACTCCACTGAGCAGTATAAACTATAGGAGACTCTGCGCAGTTACTTCACAGAGCAGTATAAACTATAGGAGACTGCGCAGTTACTGACCCAGCAGTATAAACTATAGGAGACTCTGCGCAGTTACTCCACAGAGCAGTATAAACTATAGGAGACTCTGCGCAGTTACTGACCCAGCAGTATAAACTATAGGAGACTCTGCGCAGTTACTGACCCAGCAGTATAAACTATAGGAGACTCTGCGCAGTTACTCCACAGAGCAGTATAAACTATAGGAGACTCTGCGCAGTTACTCCACAGAGCAGTATAAACTATAGGAGACTCTGCGCAATTACTCCACAGAGCAGTATAAACTATAGGAGACTCTGCGCAGTTACTCCACAGAGCAGTATAAACTATAGGAGACTCTGCGCAGTTACTCCACAGAGCAGTATAAACTATAGGAGACTCTGCGCAGTTACTCCACAGAGCAGTATAAACTATAGGAGACTCTGCGCAGTTACTGACCCAGCAGTATAAACTATAGGAGACTCTGCGCAGTTACTCCACAGAGCAGTATAAACTATAGGAGACTCTGCGCAGTTACTCCACAGAGCAGTATAAACTATAGGAGACTCTGCGCAGTTACTCCACAGGGCAGTATAAACTATAGGAGACTCTGCGCAGTTACTCCACAGAGCAGTATAAACTATAGGAGACTCTGCGCAGTTACTCCACAGGGCAGTATAAACTATAGGAGACTCTGCGCAGTTACTCCACAGAGCAGTATAAACTATAGGAGACTCTGCGCAGTTACTCCACAGGGCAGTATAAACGCTACAGGCGAGTCTGCGCAGTTACCGAACCGGCCCGCTGTGGCGCTGTTTCCCGGCTCCAGGGCCTCACAGCGGCGGGGCAGCCGGGCTCGTCTCCAGTGGAGCAGGAGGTGGAGTCAAGGTGGGGAGGGAGAGAGCGGCTGTGAAAGAGAGAGAGAGAGAGAGAGAAAGAAAGGAGACGCACAACAGAAACGGGAGCGACGGGCTGACACAGCACACACGCACAGACGCTCCCATCGTGCCGGAGGACGAGGATGACCATGGCCCTCTTCCAGGACAGTTTCTGGGTACGTGTCTGTCCGGTTCTTATTCGTGCAGGACGGCAAGTTTCGCTTTAACCCCCCCCCCCCCCCCCCAATCAGCTGCTCTGACAGTCGCTTCACGGACTCTGTTAATGCGCGTCTGATTGCGGAGGTGCGCTTTAAAACCTCGGTTGGCCAGTGAAGGGGGCACCCGGCAGCTCAGCGCAGCCCTCCGCGGCTCCTGCTACTTTTTTTCTCGGGAAAACCGCTACGCAACGCCGAGGATTGGGCCTCGGAAAGCGCCATGTAACGCTGTGTGCTAGAGACCCGCCCCTTCTGCCCGTTGATTGGCTGTCAGGCCATGTCTTGGAATGTTTATTTCGCATCCCTGACGCCCATTGGCCCGTTGCGCTGTCACTCGCTCTGTTGTGGACGTCAATTTCTTCCGTAATGAAGTTAGAATGAGAGCCCATGGATGTATAAAGTTTAGTGAAAGATTTGAGCACTTTGAGCCACACTGCGCTGCTGCATTCACAGTGTCCTCCTCACTGTGATTGTCTCGCCGTGTGCGGATTATGACTGAGTTTTCTGGAAAGTCCCGGTCGGTGACGGTCCAGACGTGGCTCGGTGCTGTAGGGCCACCCTGAGCAGGCGCTGCAGTGCTGGCAGTCACGGGCGTAACGGGGCGCCTGTGAAAACGCACCCGTGGATCTCAGGGGCTGTCAGTCCGCACTGTTGTGTTGTGAGCCCGGGGTGTCGTTGCTTTCTGCCACAGAGCACCTGCTGTTCATGGGGAAATCCCACTTTGGTTTGGGGTCTTCATTGAGAGCCAGGCAGGGCTGTGTTTACACAAGGGTGTCCTGTGAGTAATAAAAATGCAGCCCGACAGCTCTAGGTATGTGCTTGCAACACGTCACTTAGTTTTAATGAAACTATAAGTGTAGGGTGTGGAGCACAATACTGCCGGGATGGAGCACAATAGCTTTGTTATTCAGATACTGGTCTCGCTGTATCATTAATGACGCGCTGAACGTGTCAGAGTTGGTCAGCGGGTGACAGAGATTGTGAATTCAACACAGAGGGTCTGCAGGGGAGGGCAGCCCCCACAGCTACAGGCTGATACTGAAAACAGGTGCTGAGATTAAACTGTGTGCATCGCCACACTCTTCCGCTGTACATGACATTCTCCTAAAGATAAATCTGCTGTATGACCAGCGCCCAGAGACTGACTGCCGCAGCGCTGGAGAGACTGGTACGATGGAGGGCATTGATCATGGCTCGTGGCCCTGGTGTGATCCCAGAGGGCTGTGCAGCATATCCAGGAGAGAGAGCTTGTTTGCAAACTTGATTTGCATCCTCGCTGCACCTTCCACAGCTGAGTGCCGTCCCCAGGGAAGAGCGGCGGTGAATCCCATAGGCATCGGTCAGCTCCATGGTTGACAGCGTGCGTCTGTGCTGCTTGGCTAGTGCTGGGACTCCTGCTGATCCCCGTCTGTGTGAGCAGCTCTCTGTGCGTTGGGGGAGCTGGGCACCAGTTCTGTTGCGTGGCGGAGAGTGCTTGTGGTTGTGGACGCTTTCTTGTTTCATTGTCGAAGTGTTGAGATCAGGTCAATGCCTGCGGAGGCCTGTGCTCCACTCCTGTCTGGTTTTAGATTGCAGAAACCCACACTCATGTGTAAGGTGATCAGCAAAAAAGGAAGCAGCCAACAGTGAAAACTTCCCACTAATTTCACTCCATTGATACTGTCACTGCAAACAAACATGCTCTGTAACCAGCACAGCTGTAGTGATTCATGGTTTGTTTCTGGTGATCGGTCATCCCTCGCCAGGCAAGCTGGTCCTCTCGAGGTGTAATTGCTCACACTTTCACTACACTGAAATAAATCTGATTTGTTTCTCGGGTGTCTTTCTTCTGTTTAGTGACGCATAATCTGGGATTTACACATTTCACCTTTACATACAGTTTCAATTTAGTTTTTTGGCCAACTTTCTGCAGGGCCTTAATAAATACTGAATTAGGCTTCAGGCTACATTTGTTTACTTAATTTTCATTACTGACGACTTGTTCTGCTCTCTGTAGCTGTTTGTTTCTGTGATATTTCAATAACACCAAGCACTGATAATGATATTGCAGGTGACAGACGCTGTGGGATTGCTAATTAATATAATCAATTAAGTGAAGCATCTGTGATCAAACACCAGACTGTGTTTAACAGGCACGCTTTAGAAGTTATAAATAAAGCATCCTTTCTGGCGTGCTGTCCTGGCAGTTGTCCCTTCAGAGCTGTAATATGGCTGTCGTGATGCATCATGTCGAACTGATGCTCTTTCATGACGTTACTGAATTGCTGCACAGGCAGGTTGTATGTAATTTATTGTGAGTCAGCACTTATAGAATGAGCACTATTGTGTTACAGGTATTAGAAATGTGGTGGAAGCCCTACTGTCTAGCTTTTATCATTTGATAATCAGTACTTCAGCATAGTATTCCAGTGCTTGTGCTTATATGTGTATTTTGTATTAAAGAGGGCATTGCTGATATTTTGTTAACACAGAGAAACACCTGACAGAGTGGGTGTTGTGAGTCTCTGTGAATGGCTGGTGTCTGTGTGCCCAGGAGGGAGCGCCACTCCGACCCGTCAGTGCTGTCCGGTATGCAGGGTCCAGTGCCGGGATCTGTGGCACACGCACACGTCAAGCGCACAGCAGACACGTGCCAAGCAGTGTGCACGAGGCTCAGGACACACAGGAGACACTGACAGCTCTTCTCTTCTCAACCGACCAACGGCAACAAAAACAGAAGTAAAACAAGAAATAGGAGATAAAGAGTTATCACTATCTTGCATATTTACGGCCAACACTCTAGTTTTCTGCTCCAGGAGCTGAGGAGCACGCCTTGCTTCCTGCTTTGCTCACAAGTTTGTCTTGAAAAAACCTGCTGCTGTTCTTGAGTTTAATGTACAGTAACCCTGCAGTCATTTAAAGTCATTTTATTGCTGCTGACTTCAAAATAAAAATCGATTTCCAGTTTCCACCATTAGAGATTCATTTTATTAGCAGACCTGTTACCCAGTCTTCTACAGGGTGTGATCAATGAGCCCTCCCGTCTCTAATACTGCAACACTTCAGTAAACTTTACTGCAGTGCGAGAGCGCAGGCGGGGGTATTTCGCTGGTGACCAGGGGTGCAATAAAAAGCAGTTTGAATCATCTGGGGCCATCCAAGCAGTGGCGTTTCTGTGCTATTGACCGGATCTGCACAGACAGACACAAGTGGTCCTGATTGGCTCTTCTGCTTCTTCAGTACAGTTTTCACCAGGATGGCACCTGGGTCAGGCTGCTCAGCACGGCCTTGTGCTAGGCTGTGCAGGGCACTGTGCTTTGCTCTGGGCTGTGCGGGGCACCGTGCTTTGCTCTGGGCTGTGCGGGGCACCGTGTTGTGCTCTGGGCTGTGCGGCGCACTGGGTTGTTCAGTCCTGAAGCGCTCGCTCGGTTGTGCTGAGCTCAGCATGTTGTGCAGGAGGTTTCTGTGAGTCAGTCTTGTTCTTTCCTGTTCTAGTTTTTTAATTCAAGCATGTTATTAATAATATGCAGCGATTTGTGGTTTCATCTGCGGCGCTGAAAGTTTCCTTTACTTGCCCTGTTGTTTTAAACAACATATCAGACATGTTCAGTGTATTATTAACATGCCAGATATTATTATTGCACTTCACATAGTCTATGATTATACATCAGTTGTGTTGTGCAAATTGCAGTCCTCCTGTGTTGTGTGTTGTGTCTGAGAACTGAAGCGTCTGTGTGTTGCTCCGTTTACAGGGCCGGCATGTCGTTTCTGCAAGTGAACAGAACTCAATCTGAACCAAACGCCACAATGTCTCACTTGCGGTTTTATGACTTATTTGAACTGGAAATGTTGCTTTTGTTAACTTACTAAGTGCAGTTTTTGAATGTTAGATTATGGTCAGGGACCTAGTTAGGGGGACAGGGTGTTTCACTTCTCACGATCTCTTTGGTTATTTCCAGGATCTAAAAATAAATGTTTGCTGCAAGAAGCAGATAATGTCACTGAAAGATCTGTCACAGTTTTGTACTTTGGCTGCCATTGTCTTTTGCAGCTCCGTGTTGCGGCCCTTGGTTCAGGTGCCGTGTCTCTGCAGCCGGATCAGGGCAGCGCTGGGCAGCAACTCTGCTCCTCTGTTTGCACCCTAAACACTTAGAGACGAAGGCAGCATTAATTGAGAGGTCATGTTGTGCCAGAGAGTAGAGGCCAGTTTCCACTGTACTGCAGGCTAATTGTGTGTCACTGTCTTCACAGCCCAGCGTGATCAGTACTTCAGAGCAGTGATGATCTGAAGTTATTTTCTGCTGAAAGACACCTGTGGTTGTCTGGAGTCCATTTTTCCATGTGCTTTAGTAGACTGCAGACTGTTAGACCAGAACAGAAAAGGTCAAGGGACGTACGTCAGCTTGCTACACACTGCTGATATCGAAAACAGGAAATGTTGTGAAAGCAGTTTAACGCAGCTGTGAGGCAGAGTGTCACGATCGCATTTTCATATAACGCAAACTGAACACATTGAGCTTATGTGTTGCAGGGTTACTTTCAATCAATTAATTGGTATTTGATTTGGTGCTGAGCAGATCCCCACACCACTGTATTGAGGCAGAGAGCTTTAAACACGGGGGCTGAGGCCTGCGGGAGATGAACCCCCAGAGCCGGAGAGAAAGTCTTACCCAGCAGAGCTGTGTGGTAAAATCACACCAGCAGTGCCCGTACCTCCCCACACCCTCCTCATCGACGCCCGTGTGATCGGGTTGAGTCGGGTTCAATTCTGTATCAATCGTACAGATAAAACATCTATAGCAGGAAGTTGCTGCTCTTCATTCCTTGAATTGTTCGCATTCCCCCCCTAATAATAACGTTGCTGTTTCCCTTTCATAACATGCTTGTCTTTGAAGTGACCGATGGAGGTTGCAGGTCCTTTTCATGTTTGAAGCTCAAGGGGGGGGGTACAATTCTTAAACAAATGAATTTGCAGAAAACGTTTTTAGAAATCACTGTAGCGCAGAGCTGTGTTTTTGTCTTGCTGGCAATGGGAAACCGCAGTTCCTATCATGTGATCATAATCGCAATTCCTTTGTGTGAGAAATGCTTCCTGATTTGAAATATTTATAAAATGTAGATAAAAAACCAAAACATGTTTAGTGTACGAACAGGCTACACATATGCGCAGTTGAATATACTCCTGTGATCCTTTCCCCTTCTACCAGTGAGACACTTTGGGATTCATGTGTTCATAAATGAGTTTTTTCATTGTTCCCTCTATATTTGTTCCCCTCTGAGATGGATATTTTCTTAAGCTTTCACCTTAACACAGACCCTGGAAAATCATCATGGCCTTGATTAAATTAGTGTGCCCGTGCTAGTGTACCCTGCTGGGCCAGTGAGCGCTGAGTAAACAGACACTGAGTATAATTAGGTGGAAAGTGTCAGTAAACAATGAAAGCCGCGCTCAAGCCAGCCAGCTGGGAGGACATGCGAGTCAACTCATCCCAGTCCAGTGTATTTGTGTGTTGTGCTAGTGCTGGATCATGCTCTGGGAAGCAATGCAAGTTAGTCATCTTGTAATTTAGTCTTTCATTCTCCTGTAAGATTGCACTTATATAAGGTTTTGTCATACTACTTGCCTTGCGTTACTAGCACTTGTATTGTTTATTTTGATTGCCCCGATGCTCCTCTCCCTCAGCTCTTGACTGTGACCTAACATCTTGTCTGCACTCATCAGCTTTTACAATCTAGGATGTAAGATCCAATATATTGTTTACTGTGTCATACACTTGTGTAAATTTAAATTTGTAAAATATATTATGCCTGAACTGCACTGTAGTATTGCACTCTGTATTGCGCTTATATAGTCGCCCTGGACAAGGACATCTGCTAAGAAATAATAATATTATTATTATTATTATTATTATTATTATTATTAATAATAATAATGTAAAGACAACAAAGACATTGCAGTTACTTTGTTTAGCTTTTCTCCCTTGCCGTTTTCTTCCTCCCCAATTTGTATTCCTCAGCCCTGCCTTCTCTGGCTTCCTGCTGTATCAGCTCTTTACTGGAGAAGCCCTCACACAGATATCCCTCTATTCTCACTTGACCTCCTCAGGGCTGAGCTGAGAGTCTTGTTTTAATTATGCATTTGTTTGATTGATTTGTGTAAAAACTGAAATGCATTTGGTAGAAAATCAGACCTCAGTTGCATCCCCTTGAAACACATCTGCTTCAAACTACAATAACCGGTGTAGTTATGAGCCGTGAGACTCCTGTATGAGCTCATCATGCAGAGAAACCGTAAATAAACAAACACACTGCTGTTGTTTCATCCCTGAACTTGTGTCCCTTAAAATAACATCTAACCTAAAAATGCTGAAATAACCTACCAGTGGAGTGTGGGGGTTCGTTAAAGTGTAGCCTTGAGACACAGAAACTGGAGATTGATCTGAGATGCATTTCAGGGACTCGAGTCGGGCTTGTGTTGGGGCAGGACAGTGATGTCTATGGAGTGGAGTGATCTCAGCGAGGGACTGATCTTCACATGCTGCTCCGGGGCCTGTGCCTCTCACAGGAAACATGGCTGCCCTGCCACAGGGAAAGCACGGGGCAGATCTCGTCTTCATGTGTGTTTAAAGGGCAGGATGTGAAACCCAAGCCCACAACTTAAAGCAAGCCAATGCTAGAGAGAGCAGCTCCAGGATTCAGATTCCCACAGTCCTGATCTCTGCACTGGTGTGCTGTTGCAGGTGTCAGATGCCATCTGTTTTGACTGGTCTTCAGACTGGTGCTCTTATTTTCATTAGCTCTGTCTTGCCCAGACACATCCTTATTCAGAGCAGTCTCTGTTTGGGTTTTGTGTACAAGAGGGATCACACACATTTTCCCAAAACAACAGTTCCTGAGAGAGCCGACAGCGAGGCGGTGAAACTCGCAGGGCGGCGTTACTGTGAGGAGAAGAGCCGCACGATGCCTTTTTGTGTTTAAAAAGCCTGAAGGGGCGACGCAGGCAAGAGACGTGGCTGTGTTTGCCAATGCATGTTTGCAGCCGGATTGTCCTGCTAGGGAAGCTCTTTGGTCACCGGCGCTGTGACATCTGACCTAGTTTGGTGCCTGCGACGGGCCACGTGACTTTCTGATTCACTTTCGATAATGATTAAACCTTTCAGACAGCGGTGAAACCCAGATTCCTGTTATATTCGTAACTAGCATGGGAAAGCAGCAATTCTACACTCAGATCACTTCTCTGAGCCACTGCGTTTGTGAACATGCTTTCGCTGTGCTGACAGAATCCATTCCTTGTCTTTGTCGCTGTGCCGTCTTTGTTCTGTCAGAGGGATTGTTTTAGACTGACTCTCACTGCTGTTTCAGTAAATCTGTTTACAATGAGCTCAGATATTATAAAACAGAAAAGCAGCACTAACGTGTCATTAGAGCTCTTTTCTTTTTAAACCGGAGATATTCGTCATTTCTATGATGGCATATTTTCTTTTAAATAGCGCCAAACAAATTGCGCTGCTTCTTCAGATTAGCACACATTGCTATCAGCCTAAAATTTAAAGAAACGCTTGTTTTAAATTCTCCCATCTGTGCTTTACTTTACTTTCAGTAATCTGCTTGAGTGCTTCTAACATGAAGCTTGATTTGGTGTGCATGCCTGTAAAAAGACCCTGTCCTGGACATGGCAGACCCCCATCGGCACGTCTGTGGGAGAGCTGGATGCAATCCTGTTATTCTTGGTGTGAAAGAGAAACTGCCTAAATATGCAGTTGGGTTAAGTGTGTTGGAAAGGTCAGTTTGATTTCCTGATCACACTTCCCGTCACAGCCTTATCTGTAGAAACAGCTCGGACATCCCCGGCAGCGCTTGGCACCCACAGTGTGTATATTAATGACAGCATGTGTGTCAGCAGCAGAGGACATCAGAACGCTGTCCTATCGATGCTGTCCTCGGACGCTCGGTGCGCAGGTGCCGCTGCTCTCCACGTTTAGTGATGTGGGCAGCAGGTGGTGACCATGTTGGGTATCCCGGAGCCTTCAGCGCGTTTTCCTTCACAATTGAAAGGCTTTCCTTACAATTGTGTTGTGTATTCCTGGTTTAAGCCATCTTTAATCATGACTTTCAGCCGTGTGCTGGATCTACAGTCACATTGTGTCTGGAAAGGGATTCTAGATTCCCGTCTGGACTTGCCTGAAAATCAGAGGTTTATGTTTCGGGTCTAGAAGATGATGATTACAACCTTTCACGTACAAAATTAATGTATTTAATTGTCCTTTCCTTGTGGTTTCATTTCTTCCTGCTTTTGTATGATGTGTATTCTGTGTGTCGGCCCTGTTGTTGAATGAACTATTCCACTAAAAGTGACGTGGAACGTGTTTTCAGGTCAGTGATTTTGTGCAGGTTAGTGTCTCGTGTGTAAGAGCAGAACTCTGTGCTATTCGGTCCCCTAACCCTTATTAGAGTCTCTCATCCTGGTAGTGGGTATTTTGCTGTGAACTAACGGGCTCTCTCAAATCCTGTCAGGTTTCTTCTGTGATTGTGCGTCACAATGAGTTGACAGGACTGGCAGAGCTCCCCTACGCTTGGATGCCTAGGTCATATTCATCTTCCAGAAAATAATCACTGGAGGCTGATTGTGCCCAAGCAGTACATTTTTTAAAATTGGCTGCAGAGATGGACAAGCTGAGCCTCCAGCTGGGCAAGAGTGGCCCGTCCGGCCCAGTTCTGACAGGTTTAACATCTTGCCCCTTGAGTTAAGATGTGAAATGCCTTGGGATACACACAAATGCAGGACTCTGGGACGAGGGGACAGGGCTGTGATGTAACTGGGCAGAGGTTTTGCGTTGTTCTGGTTTCATGCTGCTGTGCTGTCCGCTGATGACCGGTCAGGTTGTGCAGTTGTCAGATTGCCCGTTTGTGTGTTGGGTCTGCTGGCGATGTGGTTTACACCTTGATCCAGTGCTCTCCTGCTAGCCTTAGGTTCGGTCTCTTGGTAGAATACGCATGGGAGAATCGGGCTTGGCAGGAAGGTGCCTCTTTAGCGGGACTGCTGGCGAGTCTCGAACTCTGGAGAGCGAGTGCCTCGGGCCGTTTCTAATTGTGAATCCCAGTGACGGGCAGATTATAATTCCTTGATGAAGGAGGGCTAGCGTGACTGTGTGTGGAAGCAGGAAAACTCGCACAGTAATTAAGCTGGTCTCAATTATATTGCACTTGCATGTTACATTGTATTACTGTAAGTTGTTTTACTAAGTGGGTCAGGAATATATACAGCCGTGTGCAGCTGTACTAGAAAACCCCACTGCTTTCATATTCTGTGTTTTTATATGTATAGGTAATCAAACCACCCTAACTGAAAATGTATAGGCAACATATTGATTATCTGATTTTAATGATGTACCTAACACGCGATTAATGTTAAATTATTGGTGAAAATGAACGCATTACTAACATTATCTCTCTGGACTGGTGTTGGTCTTAATCCTCCTACCGGTAAAAACTGTTTATTATTATCCATTTGAGAAGAAGCAGATTGGAAAGAATGTAACATTTGAAAAGGATTAAGACTCTCCCCATGATTATTACTATGTAAGGATAGATATCGTGTACATTTTATATTTTTAATTTGTTTTATTAAGATAAACTTGTAAGAGAACCTATTAAAATATAAGCAGTTTTTTTTATTAATAGTTTTCTGAAGTCCGCACACTATGCAGGTGTTTTGGGCTGAAATTAAATTGTATTCAGTGTATATCCTGCAGTGCTGACTCTGTCCTTGTAGCGCTCGGGCTGAAACACTACACCGAACTCTGACTGCGTGCTGTGACGTCACTCAGCCACGCAATGTTTCTAGTTTGACAGGTTTTCGTTACTTCCGAGGCCCTAGGCACGGGGGACGTGATTGGTCGTGTGTGTGAAGGCCAGAATAATCTCCTGCTCAGTGGGAAGTATTCATCCCTACGATCACAGTAACAAATCCGATCTCCTTGCATCAAACAAGCCCATTCTGTGCCAGTTAGAGAGAGCAGAATTCAGAACCGGTTTGTTCGGATCGTGTTCTCCAGTCGAATAACAAGTCTTGTCATCTGAATTTGATGGGAAAATCTGCACAGTGGGCGGGTCGTAGGCTGTGCATTTCTGACCATGAGGCATTGCAGTCGTTTGAGGGGTTTGTGCTAAACTGAAGGCAGCAGGTCTGACGTTGATCCGAGGAGTGAATGAGGGATGGGAAGTTTGAAACTATCATCAGTGTCGGTCTGGATGCGGTCCTGATTGGCAGCATATTGGCACTTCCACGGGGACAGTGTTTACTTTCTATTGTTCGTTAGACCTACAGGGGTCTATATATCATACTGAGCATCGTCATTATTATTATTGGTTCAATAGCAATGCCTTTACTCCTGGTGATTTACAGGGGTCACCGAAAAACACATTTCCCACAGTTACACATCTTGATTACACTGGTATTGTTTGTAACACTGCTGCCAGTATTGTAGTCTATAATTAGAATCAAAGACAATGACAGTTCAGAGTCAAGGTGCGAAGCCCAGAGTGGTTAACCAGACCACAACAAATGACTTGGGCACCACAGTCAGAGGAACGTGGCGGTTTCCTGACAGAGGCAGCTTCTCGCAGTCGGTGTTCTCAGCCAGAAGAGCCAGGGGTCGTCTCTGCAGCTCCTGCTGCTCTTACTGTAGAGCTGCGGAAAGGCAACCTTGATGGGTCTCAGCAATCAGGATGGGAAATGTTTGCTAGATAGTTGGGTAGTGCTGCTGCAAGTTGACATGGTTTGGCACAAGATGGAGAACATGGATAAGAAACCTCAACGAACTGTAGAAGCACAGGCATCGCGTGATAGGCATTCTCTTCACGGCCACTGTGAGCTCGGCTGTGATAAGCTGCACATGGTGTTGAGGGCTTCATACAGTCCCTTTCACCAAGACATTAAATTCCCTGGGATAGTGCTGACGTCATTGTCTGTGGAGTATTGCTTTTCCTACTGATCACATTGTTTTCAGTGTGGGATTGTAGTTCATTCACAGCTCTGTGGAGTTTGCACTGTAAATAGCAGCTCTCCGTCTGTGTTTAAGTGCAGTTCTTATCTTTCTTTTCTAATGAGGTAAACAAGTCTTCCTGGTTAGTCACAGAGCCCCAGGACCTGCTGTCTCCTCGGTGCCGCTGGCTGCAGTGAAGTACAGTGACCGTCTGTAGGCTGAGCAGGTGGATTTGTGCACTTCCTGGCCAGCGCATTATATCATTTTCCTGTCATCCCAAAGAGAGTGCCTCCTCTTCCTCGCCTCCCCTCGCTGTGGAGCTACCAGCACCCTGTGCACCCAGGACAGTGAGGGCCAGGTCGGGAAGTGCTCTGCTCTGAATGTTGATTTCTAGGATGATTTGGGTGGAAAAAGGATGCATTGATTGAGCAAACATTGGAACATTATGTGGGGCTTCATTCAGGCCTGCCCATCTGTGTTGTCTTTGTTTAATTGCACACTGTCCCCCAGTGGCACACAGCGCCGATTGACAAGACTGTCTCAGAGCTCAGCCTAGGCACTGTAAGAAGTGCTTAGATTTCAGTCAAATACATCTGTCTCAGGAGAGATGTTTACAGCAAAAACTAAACAAATCCAGATTTATTTTGAAGGTGAAGATTGTGTTACAATCATAATCTTGTTGGATAGATCAGCGATCCATTCTCACTGTGTTTATCCGTCCCAAAGCCTTTTAGAGGAAAGGAGATCTAGGTACGAAGCACCGTTCTCAAGTTGATCGAATCTGTAAAATGACAATCTGTGCAGAGTGTGTTTTTAGGTATCATGTGGCTTATAATAATTGTAGGGCAGCTTGGGAATCTGTCTTCACAGCACAAGTTTCTAAAAAAACACCTCCGACAAGACACAAAACCACAATGACAACAACCCATACTCTTGATCTATATTTTAACTCAATGTTAAGCATCTAAAGGATCTCTTACATGTGGAGATGAATACTATTGATGCCTCAATGAATGTTTCCTGCTTTCTCTAGTTTCCTGACCTTGACCTCATGTCAGAGCTGTGTATATATATATATATATAAATATATATATAAATATATATATATATATATATATAAATACTTGAGTATATAACAAACAACGGACAACATTGTGTTGAACCCATTTCTTATTAAAGGAAATAGTTTATCCCAATTAGTGCTGTTCCTGTGCTCTGGACCAGATCACTTGAGTGGGAAAGCATAGTGTAGGACTGTGACGATGGTTCCTGTAATGAAATCCTGCTCTGTTCTAACTTGCATAAAAAAAAACTCGCTCCTCTGTCCCTCACAGAGAGGACACACGCGTGGACCGTCCATTCCACACAGTTAGTTTCGCTGAGAAATACACCTTCCATGTGTGTTAAGGTTTCTTATTTGTACTTGAGCAGATTTCCCATATCCCTCCCAGGCTTCAATACAGTAACACGGCCTGAATCTCCCGAGTGTCAGGTGTGTGAGTTCGAGCTCCAGCGCTGAGCTCAGAGAGGAGGTGAAGGTGGCTTTCACTAATTTACTCCGCAGCCCTCCAGGATGTTGTGCTAAAGGAGGAGCAAAGACGACTCTGAGAGATTACTGTGGGTGTAACAGGCCTTGTGCCTCGGAGGTGTTCATTTAGAAACGTTCAAAAGCACTTTTTTGAACACCAGTTTAACTTGGCCACAGGCCTATTGCTTATATGGTCACCTGTCAGGTCCTCCCTGATAAATAATTGAATTGGTATTTACATAATTGATAAGTCGGGAACTGGAGCCCTCGGTCAGAGCCGGGCTTGGTTTCTGCTGCCCTGGGATGTTTGCTCAGTCTGGTGCATCGCTTCGCGGCAGTGGAGTGGACTGAGACCCTGGAGCCCGAACATGGCTGCGATGAAGACGGTCGATCAGAGGATATTGAAGATGCAGTTGACTGCTATGCATACGATGCGGATGCTTATTGTCAACAGGACTCCCCTGGTACCTGCTGATTGCAATCTGCTATGATTACAACTGTTTCCATAAGACTCGTCACTGAGTTTCTTCTTTTTTTGATTGATTCCAGGGTGAAAAGAACAATGGATTTGATGTGTTGTACCACAACATGAAACATGGACAGATTTCAACGAAGGAGCTGTCGGACTTCATTAGAGAAAGGTACGTGTTTCTGTTTGGTCTGCAAAGTGTGTTTCCAGGAATGTTTGGCTCAGATCCACGTTTAAAAAGGTTCTTGAAATATTAAGTACTTCATCTTCAGCTATTTCAAGAGCTTTGTAACTCTTGTGGTTGATGTTTTAATTTTAATTTTAGCCGCATCCGTTCACAGCGAGCTCCAGAGCGAGTGTCACAATGGAAGAGGTGCCCTTGACTGCAGTCTTATGACAGGAATGAGAGATCTCTCTGTGGAGACATCTGATCAGTGGGGTTTGATCTCACACAGGCGCTCGTACCGTATTTTGACATTTTATTTTTTCACTCGAGACGTATAGTTGAGAAGGTGAGAATCGTGCCTCTAGCGTTCCACAGAAATGGCGTATTACCTGTTATTAAACTTCGTATTTAAAGGTGAAAGAGGATCAGTAGGCTCTGCTTATAGTTCAGTGTGTTTTATATTATATTGGACTAGGCTTGTTCTTATTCTCGGAGCAGTTTCTAATGTGTTCTGCTGCCATTTTCATATGGAGATGTTTGTTGCGTGGGTCAGTCCATCCCTAATGGTTTTCTGTTTGTTTTCACTGTGAGAGTCTCTGTGGCGACGTGTTGTGAATGGCATGGTACCAAATACAGTGGAATTGAATTGAGTTGGTTGGTGTGTGTGAGCGTTTGCGTGTTCCTGAGCGTGCATGCGTGTACCAGGGTATGCATACATTTCACAGAAAAGACGCAACAGTTCTGGGTGTGGTATTTGTGAGTGTGGGAGTAAGAGGAGGGTCTATTTTATCGTGTACTTCAGTCGCACAAATCTTCACTCGCTTAGATTTGCTGGTGTTATTTTTGAGGGATCAGGCACCTATTTTCTGCTTCTCTTGTGTGTTCAGTGCTGATGTCAGATGCTTCATTGATTTAATCAAGTGTTGACTTTTATAAACTGTAGAAGAGGGTCAGTGGCCGGGGTGCTGTGTAGTTGACACAATGTATCCAGTGTATTAACGCTTCCTGCCACAAGGGGGAGCTCAGGGGTGAGGTTGTAAGGCTGGCAGGCAGCGCTGCGGCGTGGTCTCGGCTCTGGCAGCCCGTGAAGGGGAGACAGCGCGCTGTAAGATGTACAAACTGAGCGTCAGCTGTACAGAGACCTTGACCTGAGAGCCTGAGGCGAGAGACATGCTGCCGGCTGCTGCTGAGGCCGACCCTCCCTGGGATGAAGAGTATTTCTCCTCCTGGAATCAATATTGATTTAAATGCATGTAGTAGGAGGAGAAGTGCGTCGGGTCCGTGAAACTGGTCAAGTGACAGAAGGGATGACATCAGACCCTGAGCACTGAACTGTGTGCCCCTGATCTAACAAACGCACTCATTCACAGCAGCTGCGCAGGGGCTGTGTGTCGGGCCCAGCTGCGCAGACGTTGTGTGTCATTTTTATTGTCACTTGTGGAATTGGAATTGGAAATGTGTGACTGAATGCCACAGGTGTGTCAATAATTGAAATGTTTGTAGGCACAGGAATTTAAAACAGGCCTCCTTATTAATCATTGATGTCTTGGGCTCGTGCCACCGAAAGTGCAGTTTAGCACCACCTGGTGTTCGCACAACTGGCTGGAGTCACAGGCCATGCAGTGTAAACTCTCGCTAGGTGTCAGGCTGTGTTTATGACATCACTGTTCACAGCTGCATGGCTACAGACAGTTCTCGTACTGTACCTTGATTTAACAGCAGGTAGGTCACATGACAACAGTTATAGAGACTTCACATCCTTACAGAAAACAAATCCTAACAACACACGAGATGAAAAGGAGGAGAGAGCATTACACTGTGAGTAACAGAGGAAATGAGATCACAGCGCGGCTCAGCGCTCCGGCTCCATGTTTGAACACCTGGCGTTCATCTTGTCGATGCAGTCCGAGGCCTTTAATCCCGGTTCCCGCTGCAACAGGATGGGGCTGGGAGCTGCGATTGGGAAAGACTTGTTTTCACAGGATGGTGATCTCAGCGCCGCAGACTGAGCTCTGCTCCTGGTCCGCAGTCAAGAGAAACGGTCAGCTCTTGTAGCGCTGGCGTCGATCTTGAACAGTCTGGGGAGAGGTGTTTTGTATATGACACACGAAACCCAGAACCCAGTTGGAGGAGAGGAATAGCAGATGCCTTTTTCATAAGTGCTGCATGTTGTGCCTTATGTAATCTCTGAGGCGAGCCATGAATATTGCAGCTGCTCTTGATGCAATTTGAGCAAAGAAATGCAATGCTGACTCGTTCCCTGTAATCTGGATGCTTCTTGACAATATTTAGCTGGTTATATAAGTGCCTAATGATGCTTTTCTCCCAGAGGTTTGTGAATTTAGGTAATAGCCGCCCTGCCCGCCTTTACTGGATCCAGATGTGTTTCTGAGGCAGTTATTATTAAATGCGTCTGTTGAGTGAAACTGCCTGCTTTCACTTGACATAATTCACCACAGACACTCCTCCTAAAGTGGATAATCATAAGCGCAGCTCCTGCCACATATTTTGAGGTGTTTTTTTTTTTTGTTTTTTTTTTTTTTTGTTCTTTGCTCGAGGCAGGAGTAATTGAGGAGGTGAATGAGATCTTGCTCCTCAGATCAAGATGGGGATTAAGCAGACCCGCAGTGAAGAACTGCAATAGGACTTGTGTGGCAATTCCTCTGTGGAAGAGCGAGTTCAATGGAGCGAAACTTCTGAGCAAACAGTTATGAATTATTTATAGTGTTTGCATTTCATTTCTGTTTCCTCTGAACTCTGCCTCTCCCTCCCCAACAGGGCTACGATCGAGGAAGCGTACGCCAGGTCGATGACCAAACTGGCCAAATCGGCCAGCAACTTCTCCCAGTTAGGGTAAGACCCCACGCTTCCTCATTACATCACTTCCTGTTCCTGTTTCTGTGCTGCCTGTGTGTAAATCTTGCGCTGCATTCCTTGGTTGGTTGGTTTGTTTCTTTTGCAGGACGTTTGCGCCCGTGTGGGACGTGTTCAAAACCTCCACTGAGAAGCTGGCGATCTGTCATTTGGAGCTGGTGCGGAAACTTCAGGAGTTAATCAAAGAGGTGCAGAAATATGGGGAAGACCAGGTCAAGGCTCATAAAAAGGTACAACTCTGGTTCTGGACAGCTTCACTGCGATGCCCGACAGGGATCCGGCCGCGGTCCGACCCGTCCGTTTAGAAAGGAAACCAGAGGAGTGCAGCAGTGAGAGACTTGGAAAGTGCTGTGCCACGAGTCTGCTGCATTCAGAGGCATGTGAACGGCTGTTAAACACAACTGCTCGCTAAACCACTGTGCTGTAAAGGTTAGACACCCCGATTTCAACAGCTCAGTATCTCGCACTCATCCGTACTAACTAAGCGCCAGGATGCGCACGAACAAACGTACATTATTCTCTTCTTGACAGAAACGGGAATAATGAGAGATGTGTTCAGTTCATCTCACACAGCGCCTAGAGCAAGTCTACACACCCTGGAATTTCTCTCGCATCTTGTTGTCAGGGTTTAAAGCATTTCAATTAGGATTTTTCCACTTATCTAATCCCCAAACAGCACACTGTTAAGGGAAATCATTTTGAATGTGATTATACATATTAATATTACAAAACCGAAATATCCTTATTGGATCCAGATCCAGGTGGAGACCCCCTCCCCCCGAGTCAGTACTTGGCAGAAGCCCCTTTGGCAGCAGTTACAGCTGTGAGTCTGCTGGGTTGGGTCTCCACCTGGATCCTGGCCACAGTCGACTCGTTACAAACCGGTTAAGCTGTGTCAAGGTCCTGGGTCAACGCAGATGGCCAGCGTCCTTCGTCTGCCACGTGTGAGCGGTGGGTGTGTGCCCTCGGCCCAGCCTGGCAGCTGCGTGACACGGTGTCTTCTCCTCTCTGCCCCGAGTGGCCGGGACAGTGGGCAAACCGCGTGGTCCTAAAGTACCCACGCGCTGTCACGATGTACACAGTTTTTATTATTCCTTGATAATTACATTGTAAACTTGTCTCAGACCAAGGAAGAGGTTGCGACGACGCTGGAAGCCGTGCAGAACATCCAGAGCCTCTCTCAAGCCCTGCAGAAGTCCAAGGAGAACTACAACAACAAGAGTGTGGACCAGGAGCGGCTGAGGAAGGAGGGAGCCACGCAGAGGGAGGTGGACAAGGTCAGGAAGGGTCCAATCAATGGGCACTTATCATTCTATATAAAATATTATAAAATCTGCACCTTCGAGCCTTCTGCATGTGTGGCCTTTGTGTTGAGAAGAGGCTCCTGTTGAAAAGGGTTTATCTGATCCAGAAACGAGTGAACATTTATTTTGTACACACCGTGCAAGTAGTATTAGAGTTCAGAAAGTAACGGAAGCGGTTTCTCTCGGCCTGCGGTGCTGCTGACGGAGATCCTTCCCTACAGAGCGGACAGGAGTGTGTGGTTTCTGCAGGAGAGTATCTGTATTGAGTGTCGGCCATCCTGTGTATGCTTGCTGACCCTTGCCTGACCGTCCCCTGCTATTTCACTCTCTAATGGGTCTTATTTTCCATCCCCAGGCGGGAGTGAAGACCAAGAAAGCCACCGAGTCGTACAAGCTGTATGTGGAGAAATATGCCACCGCAAAATCTGAGTTTGAGCAGAAGATGTCTGAGACAGCACAGGTAGAGTTCATTTCATTGCTCGATGACAGCTGTTACTCCCAGGCGGGAGAGGCAGGAGATGGGTTTCTCAATGATCGTGATGATGAAAGTTTGTAAACACACAACGCCCCTGTCTTATTTAAAGGTGTAAGAGGGTCCGTTCTGTCGAATTCTCTGTGCAGATTTGAGTCCCTCTCCTTCTGAAGCCGCATCGAGGCCAGAGACCAGAACAATATGATGGCAAACGAGATCGCTTACATAACCGCCAAAGTGCCCTGCGCTCGTATTCGCCTCATTAAAATCCATCTGTGCCTCCAAAGCTCAGCAAGAGAAGCCCATCCTCCTCCGCGCGGCCGTCCCTCTGGCTGTGTGCGTTGGATAGTCGAGCTGAAAAAGAGCTTGAATGGAAAACAAACAAACGCTGGAGTACGTCAAAAGAATGAAACGAGACAAAAGACCTGCATTCATCTAAATACCAGGAGGCTTTTTTTAACTGCTGTTTCTCCGCAAATGTCTTTTTCTGAGCGGAAAAAGGAAGCATTAAATCGTAATGGCTTTCACTACTGAAGGGGATTTGTTCAATTGTTTGTTGTTTTTAATGAGAAATGTACTTAAACAATTTACTAAACTGTAACTGTACTAAACTAAACTTATTGTAATATCTGCTTATGACATTATCAGCCCTTTAACTGCAATCTCTATTTGAGGAGCAGAAGTAATTCCTGTTTGTGCTCTGTGACTTCAGGAAACGGACATGCATGTTCCCTGAAATCAGACCCATCAGTTTTCTGTGCTTGTGGTTGAATTATACACACGTGTGCTTGTGTATGTGTACATGTGTTCGCATACAGAGCCCTATATGTTAACTTGAGCCCCCAGAGGTGCTGGAACTGTATGGTTTGCCCAGAATTCATAATCAGCAGCGCAAGTGTCCGTGTCGAGGGCTGCGTAACGCCATGGTGTGTCTCTCATACATTTTCTCTGTCAGGGCTAATCCTCTCAGTTTGACACACACACACACACACACACACAGACACACTTACTCTCTCACACACACACACACACAGACTCTCACACACACTGATGCAGTTATTCCCCGGTGTATCAAGAGAACCAGAGACTTCAGTGAGAAATGCTCTCGCCCACAAGAAGCGGCAGAAGACGCACCCCCCATAAAGTTGTTTTCCTCTGTAACCCGTGTCTCTGAAGTCAGAGATAATAGGTCTTGAAGCATCTCGAGGACGGCCCAACCCAAATAATTGATATCTGCTGTTGCGTTGCACGACGGCAGCATCTGCAGCCAGACCACCCAGCTCTGAGGACACGGCGCGGTAAACCCGACTCCTGCTGTCTGAGGAGCATCCGAGACACGCTTCACTGGCACAGCGCACGGCCCTGAACAGGCGCTTCTCACGTGCTGATAAACTTACTTTCAGCACTGAAGCCAGAACAGGAGTTAGTGTGTGCGATCGGAGCCGGTTTATCAAACAACAGACCCCCAGAAACTCCCGCCCAGACCCTCCAGCTGTCTCTGATTGCTTTTTATTAATAACTGACACCCTTG
The DNA here is from genome assembly GCF_036373705.1 of Amia ocellicauda. Taxonomy (NCBI): domain Eukaryota; kingdom Metazoa; phylum Chordata; class Actinopteri; order Amiiformes; family Amiidae; genus Amia; species Amia ocellicauda. The sequence continues at coordinate 45,365,572 of NC_089857.1, forward strand.
TTTGTCCATAGAAATTTCAGGACATCGAGGAAGCTCACATCCAGAACATGAAGGAGATGATTCACTCGTATTCCCGGTCCATAGAAGAGACGCACTTACAGATCGGGGAGGTGAGTTCGATGTCCAACTGCTACACAACTCAAGACAATATAAATCTTGACTTGGTGTGACTGGAGAGATTTGTACCAAAACTTAGCAAATTGAGGACCAAAAAATACTCGCCCAAATGGTTTAATAATATCAAGAGAAAGAAAATGCTGTATAGTGCATACAAAAGGGATGGAAAGAAATGGAAAGAAACATTTCTCTTGAAGCTAAAGCTAATGCAAAGACCTTTTTTCAATACTACAACAGCAAGAGGTCAATAAAGGAGGAAGTGAAACAGATAAAGGGCATAAATTTAAGTATCCTTGAAAACGAACAAGATGTGGCAAATGTTCTCAATGAGTATTTCACTTAGGTTTTTACAAAAGGAAAGACAGATAACATGCCACAGGTTAACAATCGTCCAGGCAAACCCTAAGAGAGATCAGGATAAATGAGGAGGAGGTACTAAAGGGACTAGCAGAATTAAAAACAAACAAATCACCTGGGCCAGATGGGATATTTCCAACAGTACTTAAAGAAATGAGGGAAATTATTTATAGGCCGCTAACTCAATTATTCCAAATGACACTTAGAACAGGGGATGTGCCAACTGACTGGAAGACAGCAAATGTCATACCAATCCACAAGAAAGGGGACAAAACTTAGCCAGGAAATTACAGACCAATCAGTCTCACCTGCATCACCTGTAAAATGTTGGAAAAAATGATTAGACAGAAAATAGAGGAGCATCTTAATGAAAACCATATTCTTGGAGATAGTCAACATGGGTTTAGACGAGGCGGATCGTGTCTTACTAATTTATTGGAGTTTTTTGAACATGCAACTGCAGCTGTAGATCATGTGAAAGCATATGATATACTTAGATTTAAAAAAAAAGGCTTTTGATAAGGTTCCACACCAAAGACTGATCCTCAAATTGGAAGCTGTAGCCATTCAGGGTAATGTAAATAGATGGATTATGAACTGGTTGATGTATAGGAAACAGAGGGTGTCGATTAGAGGAGTCACTTCTAACTGGAGTGAGGTTATTAGTGGAGTTCCAAAGGGATCAGTACTAGGGTCTGTGCTTTTTCTAATCTATATTAATGATCTGGACTCTGGGATAGTTAGCAAACTTGTCAAATTTGCAGATGATACTAAAATAGGTGGCTCAGCAGATACAATCTCGGCATCACAGGCTATTCAAAAGGACTTGGATAATATTCAGTTGTGGGCGACACCTGGCAGATGAAATTCAATGTGGACAAGTGCAAGGTAATACATGCAGGTAACAAAAATGTCCACTATAATTACACTATGGGAGGAATAGAACTAGATGAAGTAACGCATGAGAAAGACCTAGGAGTCTATGTGGACTCCTCACTTTCTCCATCCAAACAATGTGGGGAAGCAATAAAAAAGGCAAACAGGATGTTAGGGTATATTGTCAAAAGTGTAGAATTGAGACAAGGGCAGTGATGTTCAGACTGTACAATGCACTAGTTTAGGATGCACAATCTAGGATGTAAAACCTTTTATATTGCTTACTGTATCTCCTATACATTTGTGTAAATTCTAAATTTGTAAAATGTATTATGCCTGAACTGCACTGTATTATTGCACTTTGTATTGCTCTTATATTTTGTAAGTCGCCCTGGACAAGGGTGTCTGCTAAGAAATAAATAATAATGATAATAATAATAATTAGACCTCATCTGGAATACTTTGCTGTGGTTCGCACAGCTGCTTGTCTGAGAGACTGTCATCGAGGGCCAGTATACACGGCAAACAGGCACAGCTCACACACGCACAGTACGGCAATCTGCAGACAAACTATGTGACTCACACCCAGGGCCGTCAGAGAGACAATGGCTTCAGAAGTCACTGTTCACTGACGTCAAAAGTGTTAAAAATGTTTTGAAGTCTGTTGATTCATTTCAGTTTGTTTTCAACTCTAAGTCAATCCCTGCCTGTTCCGTGTGAGTGTCATGCCAAGCCTTGCCGTGGGGGGGCGCCACATGCACACCAGCAGGGTCTGTGTGGCGCCACTTAAAGGCAGTTGGAGGAGGAATGCATTTTTAAACGGACGGAAAATCAAGTGTGATAAAGTAATCCTGTCTTCGTGAGGAGCGAGAACCGAGGCTGTCTCTGCCGATGAGCGGAGAGACTGCGCTGACTCGAGTGCCAGCCTGGATCTCAGCAGCTTGTCTTGTGAACGGTCTTGTGGTTGAGTGCATTAAGAAGCAGCCCGGGCTTTATTTGGGGCAGAGGAAGGAGAGCCAATTCTTTCTACCTTAACCCTGTAGACTGCGTCAGTGTTTGAAAGACTCTGCAAACAAGTACTTGATCAATACATATAGTTTAATCATCAATTTATCAGAAACTAAATGATTCACTAAATAGCGTAGTTTCAAATGAGACTCTCTGCTACAGCTGTGTGGTTTTCTATAGATCAGCTTGTTTTTTATATCCACTAAGGCTTTACAGAGCAGTTTAGCCCCAGAGTCACTACTTGGTGCTTCACAGATGCACTCGGACCTTGTGGAGGTGAATATTCCTGCCCTCCTGCTCTGTCACAGAGTCTCTTACTGCCATGACGTCCGTAGGGACACCAGCTGGGATGTGGGACAGCCTCCTCTCGGCCGCAGTCACAGTCGGTCCCTCACAGTAACGTGTGAACACGCCTGAACACAAACTCACACATTTCCTGTCCAGCATGAAGCACGCCTGCTATGGCAGACATCTGTCGTGTCTCCACTGTTTCTCACAGCTCCTGTGCTGGTTTTTCTGCACGCGTGGTAAAGGATGCTGTGGAACAATGTTCTATATATAATATATTGAACCAAGCTGTTTGCCTTGACAAATGCAGAAGACACAACCATGAGTTGTTGGTCTGTAATCTTCTTTACCGATAGGACATTTATTTTTGCAACACAGCGGGTGAAAAGGGATTAGTGTAGGAATGCTTCACTGTACGAGGCCAGGTACCATTTGCAAATAAGGTCGATTGGTGTTCGTAGAATTCCAGCACTGTCCTGAACACTCCCATTCATGGCCTGTTTTATATAAATAAACGTGTAGATTACACTGCTTTTTGGAAGAAGAGGCAAACTATCATATTGCCAGACCAAAAACACGTCAGCGCGGCCAGTTGGCAGTCGGTCGGAGAAGACGTATTTCTTCTGTCACCTCATCCGAGTGTCCGTCAGCGCTGGGGTCCCGGCTGTGGCCCCCCAGGGTGCCCTGTCCCGGTCAGAGCCCCCCTCCTCGGGGGTCTTTGTAACACAGCGGCACCTTCATGGTTCTCCGTATAACAGACTCAAATACAACAAATTCAAACCAGTTTAGGAACAGTGGTGTATTATATATATATAATATTGATGTGATCGTTCTGACCCCCTGTTTGTTTTCAAGGTGCACAATGAGTTTGTCAACAACATGGAAAACACTACAGTGGAAAACTTGATACAGAAGTTAGCGGAGACCAAAGGAACTGGAAAAGAGCGACCTGGTGAGTGTTTGTGCATATAGATCTATCCGTCTATCTATCTATCTATCTGTCTATCATATCATCTTTCATTGTCGGCATCTCTAGTTGAATTGCTGGTTCATGGTTTGGTATGAACCAGCAATGTATGTTGAACACATGTGTTTAACATGATGTGTTAAAAGTTTTTGGATCTGTTAAATAAAGTTTAATTTAAAATCTCTACATATAAAGCATATACAGTTTAAAAACATGTTTATACATGTTTTCTTAAGCAGGAAATCGTACCATATGCGCTTATTGTTGAACATGTTTGCATGCTCACATAATCACTGGCACTCCGCTGATGAAAGGTTTCCAACAATAATACTTTCATCAGATGTCTGCTAACTGGCTGCTGGTTTTCAAAAGATCTTATAAAGTTAAACACTGGAAAGGCCAAGGGTCCCTTGATTACTGTAGCATAGCATAGTTTACACAAGAGTAATTGTTGAGCCGTGACCCCACAAAGCCAGTTTTGACCGCTTAGTCTAGAAGTTAAGCAAAGCCGCACTACTTGTCACATGCTAACTGGAATGTCAAGGCCGCCTACCTTTTCAAGAGATTAAATCTATTGACTCTGATAGGTTTTCCATGCCTTAATTGCCTCTCTCTCTCTCTCTCTCTCCCTGAGTCCCCAGCTCGCTCACTCTGTCTCTCCAGCTCTGACTTGTGTTACTGTTGTTGCAGAGAACTGTGTATCCTCACCACTGTTTATTTCTCAGTCCAGTATATCCTTCCTTTTAAAGAGGTGGAATCTGTCCCTTTTTGCAGTGCTGTTGTCCCTTGAATTATTGATGGGTAAAGCAGGCCTGTCGAAAGTGCCCGACCGGGGGTTCCACTGGGAGCGATATCGCATCACGGCAATGAAAACAAATTCGACAGTGAGCCCTTGCTTAGCGTTCAGCTCCCTGCCTTTGACCTCCGCGTTACAGAGTGGTGAAGCGTTGCTCTCGATCGTTGTTTACCCCTCTGTCTCAGAGAAAAGGCAGAAGGGATGAAAGAAGACGCCGAATATAGAAGCACAATCACGTGCTGGAAGTCTTTAGTAGACGTGGTAGTTCTGACGACCCCACCCTGTCTCGGGTCTCTGTCTGCCTCTCCCACCTGCTCCGGGGGCGCTATACTGCAGCCCGTATGGCCGCCGGACACATCCGCCCCCCGCGCTTCAAAAGACGCACGGCTCCTGCTCAGCCTTTATTTTCCTTTTCTCTGTTAAGCAGAGTTGATTTTTTGCACTGGATTACGACTCATAAAAGTTAATGTTATTTGCTTGTGTAGCGTTACATTGCATCAGGTACCGCAGACAAAGGGCCTCTTAAGTGTGTTTGTGTATACACAGAGGTTGACCTTTGTGTCGAGGCTCAGCGTCCGCGCACCAGGAGTGATCATTTGTTGTGACAGCAGAATTAATTGAGGCTAAAACAGTCGAAATTCCACTTGTATCAAGCTGTTCATTAGAAACTGCACTCCGGCTTCAGCGCTGTCAGAAAAATAACCTGTCCTCCTGTGATTAAATAGCAGAATGATGGTCGGTCCAGTGCTTTCGAGAGAGAGGTTGAATAAACTTTCTACTGCGGAAACAATCCCGAAGTGACACGCTGCGAGGGGGGTCAGAGTGGGCATTGATATCCAGCTGAGCTGTCGACTGGCTCCGAGCCAGGCACGCAAGCCCAGCACCATGTGAAGCATATGCGATTTCAGAAACTGTCCTTCTCTCATGCGTGAGCTGCTGCCTCACCGAGATCTGCCTTTATATAAGCCACGTCTTCTGTCTGTTTACAAAATGTTTAAACAACGCGTAACGTCTCCCTGTCGTGGTTTAGGTGAGGTTGGCGTGTTTGTCGTGGGGCAGCTCAGTAAATATTGTGTAGCGGATTGTGTATCTGGCTGGTGTGCTTTCTTAAGAACATAAGACAGTGTCCAGTCGAGAGGAGGCCATTCGCCCCATCGTGCTCGTTTGGTGTCCATTAATAACTAAGTGATCAAGGATCCTATCCAGTCTGTTTTTGAATGTTCCCAAATTGTCTCTTCAGCCACATCGCTGGGGAGTTTGTTCAGATTGTGACGCCTCTCTGTGTGAAGAAGTGTCTCCTGTTTTCTGTCTTGAATGCCTTGAAGCCCAATTTCCATTTGTGTCCCCGGGTGCGTGTGTCCCTGCTGATCTGGAAAAGCTCCAGTCGAGTCTGAGGATGTTTCCTGGGCTTTTGTTTTTTTTAATGGCGCAGTGTGTGCCAGTTGTGCAAACCCAGGGAACATCCACAGTATCTCAAGGAAACCTTTAAAGTCGCTCACTTAGCCAACAACATACCAGATAAGGGTCCACTCAGAGGCTTTTGGGGTTTTCCACAAAGAATGACAGCTCCACTCGCACATGTCTCCTTTCCAAACACCAGATTCTCAGGTAGCTCTAAAGCAAGGTCCTGGGGTGCATAAATATAATGAAAACACAGGAATATGTCTCCTGACTCGATGCACTTATTCTGTTTCTTGCGAAGGACGTTTGCAGGCAGAGATTAAAGGGCGGTTGTGACTGAGTTACGGGAGAGCGGCCCTCTTTTGGTCGGGACTAAGCGGACACAGTCATCTCGTCACTAGAGAGTGAACAGGGGCTGATATTGCACAGTAGAGTAGCTCGGTTATCGCTGTGCTTTATCCACTTCACTAGATGATGCGTGCCTTTCGTGACACTTGTCCCAGTGCAGCGCCGAGAACAATGCATTAATTCTACATTTGACTGCGGTTCTCGAGGGAAACCATATTGAACCGCCGCTGTATTTCTTTGACTTAAATATCATTAGGTTTGTTTTTTCAGGTCAAGGAATGCAGTGTTATAAAACACCGCTGCGGGCTCCTGTGTGTCCTGCGAGTAAACACTGTTTCCATTTCCTCGATGTGCGCTGGCTTTTAGTCCGATCCGTACAAAGAAAGGGGTTTAAAAGGCACTTAGGACTGTCGTGTTCCTGAGGTTTATTTTTCTTTTTAAAAGGCTGTAATTAGAGACGCAAGAAAACGGAACCTAACCTGAATCTCTGTGCCTTTAAAATGAAGACTAGCAGACTTCACACTATATTAGAAAATTATTACAATTCTCTGTCTTATAGGTTTATTACTTTGATAATCACTCAGTTCAGATATTTATTATGCCTAAGAAAGGTATAGAAAAACACTGATAGAAAAATATAACGTTCTAAAAATATGTTTTGCTTTTCTGATTGAGAGATCAGGACAGTATGAGAGAAGATTGATTAAAATGCTCCAGTTGTTTATCAGTTTTCCACTGATGTGCTGTATAACGAGGTCCTTGTGTTTTGTTTGGCTCAAGTACAGTTTCAAAACACAAAACGCCGGCCATATTTCTAATATATGGTGCTGTGAATTAATCCGTGCCTTACAAGTCAACACAGTATTTCACTGAAATGTACTGACTTTTGTTACGATCCTATAGGGTTCAAGGCTGCACAGCAAAGTGTTTAGTGTCTGAGATCCGAGAGGTTTGTGTTTCTAAATGTCTCCGTTCTCCAGGTTGGACTGTTTGCATATTTAAACGATTCCCAGCTCCTGGATTATGCGTGCTGCATTATTTAAGCCCTGTTGTTAGCACTGATTGGTTGAAGTATGCATTAGTAGCCGTCAACAAACCTAAATGGATTCTCATCGGCGCCGAGACCCCAGGCCTCCTCCGGCCCCCGGGGGTCTGCTGAGGTTCCAATTCGTCAGTATCTGAAAAGCCCCCTCTCTGTGCATTGAATACGTTTGATACGTTGTGTTTGACGTGCAAGACTGGGAGGTAAAGATGTAAAATTGATGAGCAGTAAATGAAGCGTGCTGTTTGTTATCCTTTCCAAGGCCTGGCAAAGTTAAAACCGAACCATCTGTTTTCCTTTTACGTAAGATCATAAGATCCCGTTGCCTTCGAAAAACAAATAACAACGAGACTGCCATGATAGCGCCTCGTCCCCGAGTGACCGGGGGTCCTGTCCCCACGCTGTGTACTTCTGTGTGTGATGTGTTTAACGCTGCCCCGTGTCTGTGTTTGTAAATACGATTTTCTGGGAATGGCAGTGCTTGGCTCACACGCCGAGTGTGGACTCAGACAAGTGTTGACTTTGATTTGGGGGAAGATCAGACCTCGGTGATGCTCACCAGACACCGTGCTGTGGAACCGGCCCTGTGGGGCTGTGCCGTTTCTAGTGTGCTGTTTTGTACTGCTCTGGGTCTGTCCGTCTCCTGTGTGCCGTACTGCTCCCTCACCACTGTTCCAGTCAGTAATGAAGGAAACTAGTGCGAGAGTTAGCACCGAGTTGGTGAAATGGCACTGAGCGCACGAGCCCCAGGTGAAGTGTCTGTGTGTTTGTGTTTTGTGTAGGTCCCATTGAGTTTGAGGAGTGCAACACTGCCATTGTCACAGAAGGTCAGTATCCTCCTCTGACACGCACTTGTGTGTTTGTAATATAACAACATGTTTCCAATTCCTTTAAAATAAATACATAATAATAATATTGCTTATTTATTGATTTAATTTCTTAGTCAAACATTCTTAAAAAATTTAATTTAACTTTATTTTATTATCTGTTCACTTTATTTATTGATTTATGTATCTATTTGTAATTGTGCATGTTGACAGTACAGCACCATCATGGAGGTTCAGGATGTTTATATTTTAAGTTAATTCCTGTGTCTCTGGTAAACTGTTCACCAAATAATGAAACTCTTTGTGTTTTCTGAAATGGAGCACATAGTAACAGAGTTTTGTACATATAGATATAGATGTATATATGTGTTTGTGTTTCGTCTGTGTATAACATATGAATATACAGCTCTGGAAAAAATTAAGAGACCACTTCAAGTTCAGAAATCAATGTTAAGTGGTCTCTTAATTTTTCCAGAACTGTGTGTGTGTGAAGCAGTGTAATGTCTTATTGTTGTAGATCAGTGTGGGGGACAGTCCCCCGTTTTGCACTTTCACTGCACTTCAGTGGCAACAGGGTTCGAGGATTAATTCTTAAGTGTAAAATATAATGACTTGTTTGTTTGTGTCCATGTTAGCGTACATGTGTCTCAGACGCTTTTGTTTGTATGCATTTCACTCGATCTGCATAGTATTAAAACGTTGGGGTTTTGGAGACTGGAAATGTGCTTTTTATTTTGTAATTAAATTAACTCCAATCCAATCGAAACTAGGAGCGAAGCCACGGAAGAGAAAAGCATTCGCGATACCGGGCCGAAGGAAAGACAAGGACACGGACTCCACGTGAGTGACACGGGTTCACACGTTACATCTCGCCCTTCATACACGGATTACAATCATATATCGACACGAATAACAATCACTTTCGCTGGAATGAAGGACATAATTAACATAAAGTCCATTAATAGGATTAACACTTAAAATAGGACGTGCCTTTTAATCCATTTCAGAACCCAAAATACATATATATTAAACACACGGATAGAGCAGTGAATTCTGTGCGTTTTCACTGGTTTTATAGATTATAATTGATTCCCTTTTATTGTTTAGTATTTGCTGCACCAGATGGACAGACATTAGTGTTCAATTATTTAAAAAGAGACGGGGGTGGGGTGGGGCTGAAAATTAAGAATACATTTTCCATGTCTTTCCATGACTCGGGTTCATCAAAGTGGAGTTCATTAAGATGCGTCTCCTTTTATATAATATTTTATATAATTGTCTATATATGTATTTTATATTTGCATTAAAATCTACAGCATTGTAACATTTGTAACATTGATACGACAGTCCGGCATTTATAAATTCACGCCTGTCAGCAGCACTTTTATTTCCCACATAACTGGCAGCAGCAAACGAACCACAAACCCTCCAGTACGAAGTCATTGTTTCTGAGAGTGAAATGAATCTTTATTTTACAGAGAGTCCACAGAAGCCGAATCAGTAGTAAGTAAATGCTTTTCATTATTCTCGTCACTATTTTATCTCCTGTTGGACTTTTTGAAAAAGTAATCGCTGTGTGATTTGTATTGTCGGTTGATTGACGTGAGTGAACCCTGCATGTTGTTTCCAATAAAGGATCACAGTAGATGCACTGAGACCCCCGTTACTTCTCAGAGGACTGTGCCCTGTGTCTGCTGTCTTTTCTCGTTGTGTTGTTTTGAAACGCTGGACGGCCGCGTCTTTGACCTGTTCCCTCTCTAGCTGTGCTGACGACCCCTCTGTGTGTTAAACCTCCTGCTCCTTCCCTTTGCCTCTTGACTTCCTGTTTAAACTCTCTCTTTGTCTGTGTTATTGAAGAAGACTTCCAATGGAGCTCCCTCTGGCTACTATGGGAGAATAGATTTACAGAACGCTGTAAGTAAACCCCTTTAGGCCAAATCCATTTCCACACATGAACGCTGTGCTGCTTATTGTTGTTTTAGTGGAACGACTGATAAAATAGGCCATGAACCACAAGGTATCAGACTTAACATCTCTTACATTGGTGCATCTGCTCCTGGCTTGCTTTACTAACGCTGGCTTAGTCTGAAGCCTAACCCGTGTCGGCAGGCGTGCGCTTGGAGTGGCAGCCGGCTGCGTGTCCCGTGTGTGGCGTGGCAGCGCTGTGGACACGTGTGTGCAGCTCTGCAGGGAGATGCTCTGTGGCGCCTTTTCTCTGTCCCTGTTCTGGTCTTTAATACGGTGGTTTTTAGCAGGTGCTCTTGATGCTTTAAAATATCTTCCTAGCTCTGCAATTATTAGTGTCTTGTGTGTCTCGATATACACACACACGTATCTATAGATAGAAGATCACACATTTGATGACTGTAAAGTTCTTTACTCAGTAGTATTGGAACCCTTGCTGTGAACTGCTGTATGACCCTGCTGTGATGGGACGCACTGTGTAGTTTCCTCACTGCAGTGCCTGTGTGTGCGATAACACACTCCGCTTTGTCATTACTTTGCCATTCGCTGCTGCTTTTGTTTTTTAGTTTTTCTCCAGTCTCTTGACCCGTCTCTGCTGAAGCACTTCGGCTAAAGCCAGCATTGTTGTCTGTGATTGTGTTTTATGCTCGCCAGACTGCGTGAAATATATACTTTTAAAGTGACTTATGTGTTTCTGATTTCTTCTAGAATGTTCCACAAGTTGATGAGGAAGGTTTCTGCATCAAGCCAGAGATCAACGAGAACGATATCCTGCATCATTGTGCCCTAGTGCCACCCATAGTGCAGCGCAATCACTACCCATAGTGCACCAGTCTGAGCCCCTGGGCCGCAATGCGATCATTACCCATAGTGCACCAGTCTGAGCCCCTGGGCTGTACTGGTTTGAGCCCCATGTTTAACTGTTTTGCATACTTCATTATTGATGTCAAACCTTCAGAATGATGTTTGGTGTTTCTGTGAAGACCAGCTCCTTAACTCTTTACAAACATGCCAAAGACAGCACTTTCTACTCCTCGAGCGACTCGGACGACGAGGACGAGCCCAGGCGCTTCCACGTGGAGATCAAACCGGTCCAGCCCAACAACGGGAACCACCAGGCGCTGTCCTCCATCGATGAGCTGAAGGCCACGATCAGCAACATCACGCTGTCGCCCTCGACCTCGGTAGGTATATGCAGTCCCGATGCAGCGCAGGGAAGGAGAACAGTCTTTGTGTTGTAGTTGTTTGTACTGCAGTCTTGAGATCGCTGAGAACAGATCCCAAAATATAAAGGAAGAAACTAAAAGGCTCTGCTCTGGTTCTCCAGCGCTCTCCCTGCCTCTGGAAATGCATGTTTTAGGCCTAAGCCCGAGATCCGTGCCGGTCCTGTCGGATTCACAGAGGAAACACTAGATGGCGACAGTCGATGTAGATGTGTGTAGGAAAGTACACCGAAGTCCAATTACATGGACATAGCGTGGTGATAAAGGAGAAGTTTGTGTTTGGATTATACCGAGAACAGGCATGTAATCCGTAGGAAGTGTTTTTATATGTTCTCCAGTTGAATGTCGTTGTCGAAGTCCTGCGCTGACAGAGGGATGTGAATCGGAGCCCCAGGTCTGCCCTTCACTAGATGATTGATATTTAAGGAGTGAGTTTCAGGACAAAAACACAGTCTGAACCCTTGCTGTTATTCTCGGTGGTGTTTTCCATTAGCGTGGCGATGGTTTTGCTTCTGTTATTGTTGTGTCACTGATGGTTACAGTGAAACCTATGCTCTGAGGAGCGCAGAGTCACAGCTGACAGCCCCCTCTCTGTGCGGCTGCGGGGGGCTCGTACTCTGACGCCATGCTGCGGTGCTCGGTGTAACTCAGTCGATTCAGTTTAAGCACACGTGTAATATGACTGTAACACAGTCTGTGACTATTTTGCTTTTCCTCGTCTCTTATATCATCCTTCCTGCACTCGGGATTTAATCATTTATAGCGTAAGAGGTAGAATCATAAGACTATGGTAAGGAGAACTATTTCTGCAGGCTGATGCTCGACACGGCTGAGTAGGTCTGTGTTGTGTGGAAACCAGTTAAACTGTAGACTGACTGGATGTGCTTGCTGAGGGACATTTCTGTGCATCTTATTATCAGTTCTACCACAGTCTAGTGTTTAAGTTATTTTCTTCAGTGAGAAGTCAAATGAAACAATGAATCAAATAGTTTCAGAGCTGGGAAACCCTTTCAAATGAGTTGTTGTTGTGGATGAGACCTGAAGCTTTTAATTATTGTAATTGGTGCGTGAACTGTGAGGGCAGTAGAATGGGGGTTCACTGATTGCCTCGCTGTGGGAGAGCGCATGTGAGACAGCCCAGACGACAGCGTGAGAGGTTGGCGTTTCTGTCCTCAGTGGTGGAGATTGTACCGTCCGCCGAGCCGGTTCACAGCTGGCGGTCGAGAGGGTCGGGCGCAGGGAGCCTTGGAGCAGAGCAAGCTGCCCGAGTGTAATCACCCTTTCCCATGAACCCGTGCCCACTGTCTGTGCGCTGCTAATAAAAACAATCGCAGCATATTACCAGCCCCACAATGCACACTCAGCTCGCTGATATCTCCGTTATATCTGATCTTCCTGAGTGGCTGTTTTCACACCACCGTGTCCTCGTGATGCCATTGTGCTGTAGGTTTCCGAGTCTCTATCCCAATTCCAGCACCTTCCATGTGTTTAGGTGTTAATTCAATGATATGCCCAAACAATTATGTATTTAGAACATAAGAACATAACACAGTATCCAATTGAGAGGAGCCCATTCGCCCCATCGTGCTCGTTTGGTGTCCATTAATAACTAAGTGATCAAGGATCCTATCCAGTCTGTTTTTGAATGTTCCCAAATTGTCTCTTCAGCCACATCGCTGGGGAGTTTGTTCAGATTGTGACGCCTCTCTGTGTGAAGAAGTGTCTCCTGTTTTCTGTCTTGAATGCCTTGAAGCCCAATTATTGTAGAGCTGCATTGTGTTCATGTATAGACTCTATTAATGCTCCCGTGTTATCAGAAGAGATTGTTCTTCAATCCCTTCGTTCCCTCAGAGGAAACACACTGGGGACAACAGCGCAGGGAGGTCATAACATAGCTTTATATGATGTGGAAATGCTTGCATCTCCAGGTTCCTAGATGTAATATTTGACATTATTTTATTGTACTAATTAGATTCTTCAAAATGTAAATAAATGCTTCAGTCGTAATAGATCCCAAATCAGAAAGTTGCTACATTCATACATTTTCAGCATGATTAGGCACTTATTTTATTTTAAACTGTATCTTTGTCTGAATATAATATCTGTATTGTTTTTGCTCAATGTTTCCATTTGATCTTTCTTTTTAAATACGGAGGATTATCTTTCATAGTTTCACTTCCCACCAGAAGCTCAGGGTATTTCTGCGGGACACTATACATTTTAATAAGTTATTTTTCTTTCTCCCACAAAGGAAATCAGACTTTCTTGTGTTTGACTACTTTTTTCCCTGTGTTTCGTTACAAATACATACATATATGGAAATGTTCGAAAAGTTATTTTTTGCTTTTCAGATGTGTTTTGTGTTAAACCTTCTTGACTTAAAAAAATAATAATTTGAGAAAATGTCGCTGGTGACTAACGCGGCGTCATCTGGTGTGAATTACCGCAGGGCTTTTTTCAGACCTGTTCCTCGGCTCCCTTATGTGGAATTCGTTATTAAAACAGCAGTGGAAGTGAAGTGTGTGGCCAGAAAGCGGTAATTGAACCCATTTGCTCTCCGATGCCTGTGGGATCGGCTGTAGCTTTATAGGTCTCTGGTGGTTTAACGGTTTAACTGTATTTCCTTGGCTTTTTCTGAGAAGCGTTATTAGAACTGATGCACAGAGTTTCCATTGAGCCTCTTTGTGCTGCCATGTCAGGAACACGTTAGAGGGCCGTCCTTCTGACTCATGAAAGTGTTTTTTGTGACAGAGATTGAGTGTCGAACAAGGTTACATATTGCGCCGCGTCTGTCGGCATTTCTCTCTCCGGCTTTAATGTCTGGTCTGTGTTAAGGTCGTGTATAAAGAGTCCAGTAATTTATTGTCATTTTTGTGCAGAGAAGGAAAATTGCTCACAACAGGGAGTGCTCAGTCATAGTGACACGTTTATAACTCAAACCATTCTCTCTCTCTCATGCTTCCCCCAGAGGAACAGTCCGGTGAGTATCTTCAGACCTCAGAGCTGCAGCTCCCAGGGTGTTCTGTTGCGCTGAATTGTCCTTGTCCTCATTTTGTGTGTTTGTGTTTTTTTGTGTATTAATTGATGCTAGTGACTTATGTGCACTACGTGTCTGAGGCCCATTCACAGCACTAACATGAGACTAAACCATTAATACCGCGCACACAATCAGAGCTCTTTAAAAGCAGACCAGGAGCTCTGAACACAGTGAACTTCCTGCGTCTTTCTCAACCCCCCCGCCATTACTGTACCCCCACAACGACACAGACCAGCTCCATTCATTGTGCAGCTCGATTGTGGATGTGCGTTGTGGCTTGAGTCTTTGTGTCTGTGAATCTGCTCTTCAGACCAGACTCTTGGCACTGAAAGCCCTGCCGTCCGTCTCCTGTAGCCGCTTCTCCACCAGCCTGGCCTCCGGACGCCTTCACACTGGAATCTGCATCTTCTGCAAACTGCTGGAGCCGTAGATTGTCGCCTCTCTGTCAGCGCTGTGCGACTGTGTCCTTCGCTGTGGCTGGTCCTGTGAAAGGCTTTGTGACGCTCATTGTGTGCTTTTCTGGTCTCTCGTAATGATTGTTGATTTGCTTGTTTGTTGTTTTTCTTCTCAGGGTCAGCTGAAGAGGAACTCATCCAGTGAGTATTCATCAACGTCCCTCTGATATCTCATGTGTCACACTGGCTACACCACACAATTCAGAACAGAGTCTGAGTTTGTCCTAGACTGTGCAAGTGGGTTTATTGTGTGTTTTTAAAAACAACATACGAGTTTATTGACAGCACAAGCGTTATAGTTTGTCTAGTATGTTTAGAGTATGGATGGAGCTTTTATGTAGTATGGGTAGCTCTGAGCGAGGCTGTGTGTCTCGTGTGTGTTGGTCTGAGTGAGGCTCCATGTTTCATCTGTGGAGCTCTGAGTGGCGCCGTGTGTCATATGTGTTGGTCTGAGCAAGGCTATGTCTCGTGTGTGTTGGTCTGAGGGAGGCTGTGTGTCTCGTGTGTGGAGCTCTGAGGGAAGCTGTGTGTTTCATGCCTGTTTCACGTGACTAGGGCTGTCGGGACTCTATGCTCAGTCTCCCGGAGACTTGCAGGGCCCACAAGCGTTTGGTAAGTAACTCGGACTGGGCTGCATGTTCTGGGGCTCGGTGACCAAGGCCTCCAAGCGCCGCCTTTGATTACTGGCTAATTAACCCGATTTACATCTTATTTTATTTGCAAGAATGAACAATAATCTTAACATGAGGGGTGTGAAATGATTAATATAAAATATTGATGCATCATGACGTTTTAAAACAATATGATTTGCAATTCCTTTTGCATCAATATACAACGAGGAACAAGAGTTTCAAAGGGCTGTTAAAGCAAACCTCGATAAATATGACCCACAGAAATTAATAGGAACTGAGAAGATAAAACTGGTGCATTTATATTTTATTTTAATGATTTTCATCTGTTATACATACACGCATATATATTATATAAATATTTATATATGTATGTATATATATTTGTGTATATATATATATGTGTGTGTGTGTGTGTGTGTGTGTGTGTGTATATATATATATATATATATATATATATATATATATATATATATATATATATATATAAACATAAATATAAAATGTCTGTGTATTTAAATAATGTAAATATATTTGTGTATATTTATATATGTATCTATAAATGTTTGCATATGTGTGTGTATATGTATGTATATATACATGTTTTTATACAAACATGCATTTACAAATACATATATATGTATACTGTGTATATCTAATACACAGAATTAAATATCAGATCTATTTTAATATTAGTAAAAGGCAAACTTAGTAAATCAGTTGGTGCTGATAATTGTTCATGTGTATAAAAATGTGAGAAGTAAGTTTAGACTTCCTCTCAGCCCTGCTCTCCTCTCGGAGCGGGTCCGGTGTTTTGGTGAAGCCGACGGCACATAGATGGGGAACAATGCAGCGGTTTCAGATAAAACCCCTCTGTGTTTCAGTACGAGCTTTATCGGCTCCAGTGAACAGTCTTGCGTGCGTCAGAACCGAACCGTATCGGCAGTGTCAAACCTGCTGTGAGGTTTGAGTCATAGTCGGAATAAATGGCGTTCATCTCCTCACAAAACGGCAGCTCCAGTATGTGTAAATGGACGTGCACGTCTCACAATACTTGTTGTGACATTAATTCTGTGCTTATTATGCAGATATGCAATTAAACAGAGGAAGGTGGTGTATTTCACTGGTACATAAGGAGTCCATACACATTTATGTTCAGAGTTTGCTTTATTTGCATCCAGTGTTAAAGCGTTTGAACAGGATTGCCGTCAAAGTGGGCATGAGCTGAACTTGCTCGAGGCTCAGCGGACATGTGACTCGTTGCTCTTCTCGTCTTCCGCTGCTCTCCCTGTTAAAACGTGTGCCATGGATTCAGCTCTGTGTTGTGCTTGGCAGTCCACCTGAGCACAGTGTTCACCCTCACATCGTCACACATGCTCCTCAGTGCTGCGTCTCCTGGGATCGTCAGTCAGGGACAAATGCACAGTCTTATTTTAGATCACTTATATTTTCTTGCAGAAAACCCCCACACAACACATTACTGTACGCCTCTGTGAGCACACAAAGATCACACACAAGGTGCAGCCACAGAGTGCTCAGGTTCTCTGGGCATAAACTAGTAGCGAGAGCACTGTTGTCGTCTTTGTGTTTGTGTTTGTCTTGGGTGTTTTTTCCAGTCACCAGCTGGTCTCTCTTTGACGTTACGTTCCTGAATCCCAAATGGCCCGACAGCTTAAATCTGTTACACGAAAGCAGACAGTCGCACTAATGGGTTTTTGTATTATTTGTGAAACCTTGACTCCGATGTGAAAATACCAGAAGGTAGCATGCTGTTCCCGGCCTGGCAGCCACACTCGCCGTGGGAGAAGTGGCAACCTCTGGAAGCCTTTTTGCAATTTTTGAGCACGTGACGGTTCATGCCGGCCGACCCCGACCCGCTGCAGAGAGGCTGACCGTGTCATCAGTTTAACGACAGAGTGAATGTTTCGCTACACGCATGCAGTGTTGTCCGCGCTAACAATGGATTTGCGCTCGTCTGTGCCCTGATATCGCTAGCAGACATTAAGGAATCCGTGCCAGCGAGGGTTCACAGATAACACACCCTAAAGATCATCTGAAGATGTATTGCATTAAAATGGATAATTTTACTTTTCTTCCGTTATAATCACAGATTCTGAAATGATTTTGTGTGATTTTCTAATCTGTGTAAAGATATTTTAATAACCTAAATGAAATCCACACATCTCACGAATGGCTGGAGATCCTCTCTCTGGACTGCAGTCGTGTGCAGCGGACACTTCCTCGTGTGCATGTGCGTGTCTCTGCAGACGGAGAGCGGTGTCTGTGTGTCTGTACTAACCGTGTTCTCCGTGTGGCAGGCGACGAGCTGGCGAGGTCCCGGCTGCAGGCCTCCTATAACGAGTGAGTTTCTCATTGACTGGGTTTCGTGAAGTGCAAAACAAGACCATCTTCATTTGTAAACATGAAATCCTACAGTCTAAGATTCTTCACACAGGCTGTTCGTATCGGTTAATAAATATCACTGATCAATAAAGCATGGGAGTGTAATGTTAATAACCAAAAATAAGAAGTGCATTATCTAATGTTATGTTATGCATGTGTTGTAGGTTGTGTTGGTGTTGATTGTGTTTCTGTGCTCTGCAGCAGGCGGGTCAACAGCGACCTGCTCTCTCTGGACCCTCTGTTCGGCCCCCCCCTCGATGCCTCATCCTCCGCCGTGTCTTCATCCGCAGGTAAAGGTCTGCGCCGGCTCCTCAGATGCCCACACGGCTCCCACGCTGGCCCACAGTGCCACAGGGCCAGCGATGTATTGACAGGGGCTTCAGACAGTGACCACAGGCAGCTCAGTGGGATTGTGTATTTAGAGTCGTGACAGTGTTATTGGAGCTGGGTCGTCTGCGTGTCTCTGTGTGTCCAGCGGATAGTGTTGCTTTTCTTTCCTTTCTTTGTGTTGCATTCAGTTTTATTTGTGATGTGAAATGGAGACCCAGAAGACAAGGAGGTCCTGCACTAGTGGTTGGTTTCGGGCGGAAAACTTCCCGATGTTTCTTACAGCAGCTGTAACCCCGTAAAGCTTCAGCTCCAGTAAATAAAAAGCATCATACTCCCCTGGTGTCTCTGGCCACGTCCTGCCATCCCCGTCTCCCCCGATCGGCCAGCGCTCAGTCTGGATAATGGTTCTGGGGTCGGCACAGCCAGAGCTGGTGAACCTGATCGCGGTTCTCGTCCTCAATAGCGAACTGCACTCGCTGCTCCAGGGAATAATGGCTAAAATAAGTCCTTCGTTGTCTTTATTTCACTTGCTTTTGTCATTTTATTTTTTAATTTTTTTATTTTGTTTCTAAAATAGTTTATTTCATTTAGACTTTTGAGAGTGAAAATAACTGATTTTGTAACGAACATGTTTTGTTGTGAAGTATAACTTGAATATTTGTGCATTTTGTATTGTTTTTATTGTTAAAAGTAACACGAATCCTTTCACAGTTCTGTTCAGTATGCATGTGGCCGTCATCAGATGTGAGTACCTCTGCAGACGTGTGGGTTTGTGTTCGAGTGTCTTTAAATGCTTTAGACAGAAGCACAGAGCAGACAGACAGGGGCTGTGATGCCCAGGGGTTGAGACTAGTGTGTGACTGAATACGCACTGTGCCTCAACCCATACAAGAGCAGTGTTCATGAAATTTGATTCTTATTATTAAATAACCATAAGCAAAAAAAGAGTAATAAAATACATTGTAATACAGCGTTGTGTAGCAGCTGAACTCCAGTGTTTTGTGTCCTGGAACCTCGTCGGCAAAGAGCTGCCCAAAGCTGCAGCGGGTCTGTTGTGCGGTCGTTCACAGCACAACGCAAGGTCACGCTGTGTGTCCGCTGCCTTGAGAACACACTGTAATTGCAAGGACTGTGGCAACCAAATTTTCATTTAGAGAGATCTCGAAATACAATTTAGGATATCTTAAACTAACTCCATTTCAAGATATTTCAAATACAGTTCGAGATTTCTCTAACTGACTTCCTGATCAATTCTAGATATCTTGAATTCTTTCAGATGAGTCAAATAGCTCGAATACTGTTTGAGATATCTTGAATTGACTTCCTGTACTATTTGAGATATTTCAAACTGACTTCAAGATAACCCAAACTGAACAGGTTGTCAATTCAAAACAGCATTTTCACAGGAAGTCAGTTACTGATATCTCGAACTGAATAAGATATCTGCAGTTCAATTTAAGATCTCTCTAAATGACAGTTTGACTTGCCATAGAGGAAACTATTTCATTTTGACTTAAAACCCCAATTGGAATACAAATAGGTTTAAATGCAGATACACATCCTTATCAAAATGTATTTCGACAGATCGTTTTTATATTGTTTGTGGTGAAAAGACTGTCTTTGTGGATTTGTTTTGTGTTGATGTGTTTATACAGAGTCGCCAAACTTTTACCTTGTTCTGTTCTTCTCCCCACTCCTCTCTCTGGTCGTGGTCTTTAGAAATCCCTTCTCTGTTGCAACCAAATGTCCCAATCTCAGTTGCCACAGGTAAAATCACCGAAGTGTCTGCTGCTTCAAACTAACACATGTAATGCAATCATAAGCCAGTCTGATGAGCACTGGAGCTAACCTCCGCTCCACATGTGTGTAAATACGTTTAATCATAAGAGCATCTTCACTGATGAACAGAAGGGTTGAAATCCTTATTTCCCTTGTATTTCCTCGCTGCCCTTTGGCATCTTTACCATTCTTCCATGCAATGTGTCCTTAACTCATTTAGCTTTAGGAAGGCTGTTGATTTTGTATTTTGTACTCACATGGCATGAATAGATTCCTAATTACAATGAGACCGACTACAGCCACAGAATGTGCAACTGTTCATTTTAATTAACTCTGTGATGCTGTTTTATCATCATCAATCCATCTTTATCATCGCCTTTGTCTTTCCATTTCCATGGGTTCCTCAGCTGTTAATGTTGTTACTGTTGTTGAAATTGGCATCAAACCTGCAGCCTGTCTTGCCAGCGTCATCTGTAAAGTGAAAGCTGTCGTGCAGCTGTTTTTGGGGCGTCACTCTGCTGCAGCTCTTTTTCGGGGGTCGCTCTGTGCTGCAGCTCTTTTTCGGGGCGTCGCTCTGTGCTGCAGCTCTTTTTCGGGTGTTGCTCTGTGCTGCAGCTCTTTAATCGGGGCGTCGCTCTGTGCTGCAGCTCTTTTTCGGGGCGTCGCTCTGTGCTGCAGCTCTTTAATCGGGGCGTCGCTCTGTGCTGCAGCTCTTTTTCGGGGCGTCGCTCTGTGCTGCTTCCCTCTCTGCGCGTGGATTTCACACTGTGCTGCTTTCCGCTCTCCCCTCTCCCCCCAGCGGACGTGCTGTTGCACAAGGAGGGCTCCTCTCTGCCCAGTTCTCCCAGTGCCTCGCCCTGGAGTTTAGTGGATGAACCCTTCCTCGGACTGCAGCCACTTTCATGCCCCAAGAGCCCTTCCCCCGACTGCCCCCTCGTCCACATCCCTGCGGAGCCTTCTCCCAACAGCCTGGACATCCTGTCCTCCATCTCGTGGTCTCCGAGTCAGTGGATCTCGTTCAGCGAGGAGCTTGTCCCATGCCGACGGCTCAGCGCCAGTGCGGAGGAGCCCCCGAGACCGCCGGCGCCGGCCCACCGCAGCTCCCCGGCCACTCCGGCTTTCGCGTCTTCTGGGAAGTTCTTTTCCGATGACCCTGGCGACCCGTTTAACATGGTTGCGCGCCAAGCGAGGGCCAAGCTGCTCGTGGAAAGGGCAAAGCTGTTGGTGGAAGAGAGCGCCGGTCACGCTCGCGTTTCTCCTGCTCTGCTGGATGATGCGCTCGCACCCGATCTCAATCCTGTAGACAACGGTAACCCAGAGCATGCCGTGTGACTCGGTTTGTGTCTGGATTAATTGAGTTCGTTGTTTTGTTTGTTCCCGGAGTCTGGAAAAGCGTTTTGTGAGCCTGGTCTGTGTTCGAGTGCTTGTTACCCTGATCCCATCGTGGTCTTGTTTGCGACCTATACCTGTGTGGTTATTGGGATGGTTCTGGCTGCTGCCCCCCCCGAGGTCCTGCATGGAGTGTCGATTGGGTTTGAGAATCCTGTTGTGATGCATCAAAATGTTCCTTTTATTTATGTATTTTTATTTATGTATTTTTATGTATTTGTTGTTATTGTTTACACTTATGGGCACATTGCACAGGGCCGATTTTGTCAATTACTGTGCCATCCTTTTTCTGTGTCTTTTTGCCCAATCACTGCAGTAGTAAACTCCCTGTAAACATTCACACCCTTGTTGTTAAATATTTTGTTTGGACAGGATGGTCAGCTCAGAGTTGGGTTTTTTCCTATAATAATTGTAGGTCAGCCAGGTGTTCTGGTTCTGGCATGAGTGTGGCTGGGCCCTGGGCAGTGCTGGGGCCACAGTGTCGGTAAGTCCCAGCACTGTGTGTCCTCACGTCAACCTGCTTTCTCCTGCCAGTGCCTCTGACCGCCAGACCCACCACACCTCTGGCCTCCGGGACCATCGTGCCCCCCCCGCGGCCCTCCTCCAGACCAAAACTCTCCGCAACCAAACTGGCCGGCATCACCGAAATCGTGAGTATCGCCCCGGAGGGCCACTGTGGTCAGTGGGCTGCTCTTGTCATTGGTGTTACTTGTGTGATTTTCTTCTTGCCCAGAAACGTGTGTGTTCTGATGTGAACGGGCTCTGAGATGCGTGTCTGTGCCGGTGTTGTGTGTTGTGTCCAGGCCAGGCCATTCAGTCCACCAAAAAACTGCAATGCCAGTCCTCCCCCTGCACCCCTGGCCCGTGCCGAGAGCTCCTCCTCGCTGTCCTCGACTGCCTCCCTCAGCGCCGCCAACACGCCCACTGTCGGTGAGTGTCTGCTTCTCCCGGTCTCTCTCTGAGCTCCTGTCCCCCCTCTGTCCCGGTGTTAGAACTACTTTGTTTGTTAGTTTATAATTGGTCTTTCGAGGTAGAATGCTTATTTTCACATTTTTTAATATGGCTTAATCCGAATGTGTGCTGATCACTGCAGGTCGCTGATCTCACTTTTACGGGGCTCTCTGGTAAAGATCTAACACATGAGCTGAGAGAAGAATCTTGCATGAAGGGTTGTTTTATTTCCATTGTATTTTGTTTTAATGTCGGAGAGGAGGATTTGTTCATTGGGAAACAACCAGCAAGTGAGGATGTCACTCTAAGAACCGGCGGTCTCTGGAAGGGGTTCGGTTTCCCTTCTGACAGATTAAAACTCTTCTCCAGTTAGCTTAAAACAACGAAATCTCAAAGACCTCTTTTATAAACCAGTGAGAAATACACTGTGAATATCTTCCTCCAGTTCCTGCATCAGTCCGTTATCTCCTTGTTCCTGCAGTTTCAACAGCACCACCTTCGCCTCCTTATCCGTGTCCGGCAGTCAGGGCTTGGACAGGGTTTTTACGGCCGCACAGGGGCGTCCCTCTGGTCATCCCTGCGAACGCTGTACTGGAACTACAGTCAGTCGTTTCCAGTGTCCCGGCCCTGACCCCCTTCACACTGTTTCTGTGGAAAGCAGTCTGGGGATTAAGCAGAAAGTACAATAAAGCTGGATTTAGTGTGTTTCATGTAAGAGGAGCACAGTAGCAGGTTGAGGAGCGGGGCAGGAATGAAGGGACATCGAACTGCAGCTGCTGTGACCTGCTTTCCCCATGGCTGGAGCCCACCGAGCCCCTATCGTCGGCCTCCTGTCCGTGTGCATGAGGTCAGCGCTCTCCTCGGCCGGCCGCCCCACCTCATGTGTGTCGCTCTGTGTATATAATCCCGTCTGCAGGTTGCTAGTCACTCAGCAGACCGAGCGCATGCATGACAGGCTTTAAAGGGCCTCTCGTGGGGATTTGTTCCAGAGAATAGAGACAATGGCCTCAATACACAGCTCAGTGTAAATATTTATCTTCACTGCAAGTGAGTCCATATTTGCATATTTATAAAAGTGAGTTTTATAATGTCCATATGTGAGACGGGACAGAAGAATAGCAGAGGAAGGGAGGATTGTGTTTGTTTGTTTGTTTGTATAGGTGGCGTGTGATTCTTACGAGAGTGGATTGTGTTGTGATTGTGTGACATGTTCTGTAAATATTGCCGTTTTCCTGTTTCCTGTTACCAATTCCACGTCTTCCTTTTGAGGAGAATTCGTCCAGGGAGGCTGTTTCAGACACGATCCCCCACCCCCCACTGCCTGTTTGTTACACTTGAATGTTTGAGTCCTCCTTGAAGCTCTGCAGTACCTGAGAGTGCTATACGTTGAGTCCACACATTGCATTGTATCAGGGCTGTCCTGTGTTATACTTACTGGTGTGTGTTTGTGCTTTATCAGGTCTGTTCCTCAGCTATTAAAGCATGCCCTATGACTCGCATCACTGTTTATCTTCATCTCCAGTGAGCAACATATCACTGTTGTCTCCGTTTTAAATGATACCACATGATCTCTTGTTCAGCCGCATTGCGGGTCATTTTCTAGGTACGGGGCTGCTAGTAATTTCCTTTCCCACCAGAATGTATTGGTTTCCCAAGGTTTTTTTCTTTTTTCTTTTTTGGATCTTAGTTGTTGTTATAAAACATTTTTTCCAGAAGAACAAACAGCTGTGCTGTGTAGCCACGAGGGTCTCGGTAAACGGCTCTCCACTAGAGATCGTCCCTCACTGGCTGGTGTGCTTCATAGGACGATGTGCGGAGGATCCCGTTGGCTGTATAAACGCTGACCACATGAACCCTGCAGCAGCACAGAGAGACAGCGCACTGCGCCTGTGCTGCATGTGCTGTCCGTGTCTAAGTGTGACGCTCTCTCCCCTGTGTGCAGGAACCTCGCGTGGCCCCAGCCCCGTCAGCCTGGGCTCCCAGGACTCCCTGCCCATCGCCGTGGCCTTCACCGAGTCCGTTAATGCCTATTTCAAAGGCGCGGACCCTTCAAAGTGAGTGTCACATGACTTACGGATGAGAGAAGTCTAAACACTCCAGTCCAGGCCGGGTCTCAGGCTCCAGGAACGTCTCTGTGCTGTTGATACACATTACACCCCTACAATGGAGTCAAATGTGCTTTAAACGGGACTCAGACACTGTATTGATTATTGGAAATGATTCACTTGACTGATTCCTTTAAGCCAAGGCAACCTGGTCCCCATCAGTAGACTGAGTGTGAATTGTGTGCAGATGCAAATGAACACACAGCTGAGTGCAGGGATTAAATACTCGACATCGTGTACATTCATTAACAATGCACAATGCAGGAAACACTGGAGAGCCGTAGTGAACGCAGCGCAGGGATACCCTGGTCTTGCTCAGCTTTTCTGTTCGCTTTTCCGGTGATCAAAGGGCCGTTGCCGATATTTTAAATCTCTCCATTATCAACACACTGGAAACGGAGACCATCTGAGTAGCACACAGAACAGACACAGTCCTGTTTGTAACATATAGGTCTTATAGATAAGTTAATTTTACTCTCAGATGAGTTTCGAACATTGACCGTAGTGCATCTGTGAAGAGAAATCTGGTCAATCTGTGCGTTCAGGAGTGGGACTCCTGTGACCCAGCTTTGTGTTGCTTTGTGTTTCCAGGTGCATTGTCAAAATCACAGGCGACATGACGGTGTCCTTCCCCAGCGGCATCATCAAGATCTTCACCAACAACCCGTCCCCCGCGGTGCTGAGCTTCCGGCTGAAGAACACCAGCAAACTGGAGCAGGTCCTGCCCAACCAACAGCTGCTGTTCAGGTAAGGGAATGGAGCAAACGGGATTAGCGCTGTGTCCCTGAAGGAGACGGGACGGCGTTGTGTGGGGGATTGATAATAGATGGATGTTTTAGGTTCATGGAAGTCCTGGACGTGAATGTTTCAGAATCTCTGCAGCTTCATTGTAGAAGATTTAATTGAAATGTTGTTTTAATGACTGAAATCTTCAGGAGTTAGACTTGTGTGTTTGAAGTTACACACCTAATGTGCTTTTCCGAGCTTCTACTGCGCTCGGTTGAGCTCCTCCAGGCTGATTCAGTCACCAGGTCGCTTATGGTTGAACAGGTGGGTGGCAGCGAGGGGTCGTCCTCTCGTGCAGCCTTTGCAGCCGCGACACGAATACATAATCTCCCAGAGTCACGCGTTTGTGTTGTTGTTGTATTTAGTGATCCCTCTCAGAGCGACTCCAACTCCAAGGACTTCTGGCTGAACATGCAGGCCCTCACTGCCTACCTCAGGAAGATGTCTGAGCAGAACCCGGCCGTCTCCTACTACAACGTTGACATCCTGAAGTACCAGGTAATCGGACCCTGACGAGACCTGCAGAACCCCCCCCTCAGATAACAACACCACAGATGTTGTGCATTTCCTACATTTATGTCTGACTGTAGCCTTTTAGCATTTTAGCACTCAGTGTCTCAAGAACACATGCGTGTCTGTCCCTTAATTAAACCTTCTTTCAAAATATGAAATGTAATTACTATTTATGCTTGAGGAGGAGCGTTAGAGCCGATTCTCAGAGGACTGTCTCTGAGGCGTGGCAGCAGCCATTTCTGTGTCATCCGGTCATCTGGACTGTCTCGTGTCTCCAGGTCTCCTCCAGCGGTATCCAGTCCACTCCGCTGAACCTGGCTGTGTACTGGAAGTGCTCCCCCAGCACCACAGACGTCCGGGTGGACTACAGATACAACCCGGAGGCCCTGCCGAGCCGCGCCTCGCTGTCCAGCATCCAGGTCCTGGTGCCAGTGGACGGCGGCGTCACCAGCATGCAGTCGCTGCCGGCGGCCCTCTGGTAAATCGGAACGAGAAGAAGTGTTGTGAGCCCCGATAATGTTGTGTGTGATGTGTGCGTGCACAGTGTCATGCACAGGACATGTGTGAATTCACAGGGTGTGTCATGTGATCACGTCAGCGATTTAAATGACGACTCGAGTCTTTTCCCGTCGGTCTGATGCAGGAACGCGGAGCAGAACAAGGCCTTGTGGAAGATGAGCGACGTCTCGGAGAAGTCAGAGAATGAAGGTATGTTGAATGCAGTCATGTCCCTGAATGTTTCTTCGGGAATAGCCGGAGCAAACGAGCGGGTGGAACGTGTGCGCTTGTGCTACATTTTCTTTTTGTAATTTTTTTCTCGCACAGCCTGAATAGCGCTGCAGGAAACCCTGTATAGATAAAAAAGTATTCGCTTCTGTTTTTATTGTGTAATTCAAACATTTAATTAACACCAGGTAACTTCGTTACTTCGTTCATTTGCTTCCATTGCTTTTAAAAAAGGTTAAAATAGCGAGTGTGGTATTCAAGATTGTAATCCGACGAATCCATGATTTTAAAACAAACATTCAACTTTATAAGCAATTTCCTGATTAAAGACCTCAAAACTACTCATTTACTAACATCAACACAAATTATTGGATAGCAACACAACGAGACACATTTGCTCCCTCCTCTTCCGAGGTGATCGGCTGCATGAAAACATTGACACTTACTCCTCCCACATTTCAAACACTCGATACTCGCGATACAAGTGTTTTGTATTTCGCCCAAAGTAATATATTTAATATATCGCAAAAACTCGATATATCACCCAGCCCTAGTCCATGCCTTGGCGCCCTGGCGCCCTGGCGCTCTGTTGCCCCAGCAGCTCTTTTCTGTGCGTTATATATTTATTATGCAGCTTGAAATATTAAAAGTATAAAAGCAGCATAAAGGCTTAATCAGCGCAGGATGCGTGAAGAAGCGCTTCTGCCTGGAGGATCGGTGTGAGGAACCGGGCGACTGTGTCAGTGCTGCTGAAGAGACTCTATTTCATCGGCTGCGGTCTGACCGCCGGGCCGCACTGAGGCCAGTCTGCGGTCATGTGACCCGGGCTGTGCGCTGGTGTGGGACGGCAGCATGAGGGCGCTGTTGTGTTTCTGCCCCGTCAGGTTCCGGGTCCCTCAGGGCGAAGTTCGAGCTGTCGGAAGGACCCAGTAACCCGGCCACGCTGGCTGTGCAGTTCTTCAGCGAAGGACACACCCTGTCGGGGGTGGAGATGGAGCTGGTCGGGACCGGATACCGGCTGTCCTTGACGAAGAAGAGATTTACAACAGGTGAGCCTTCGTCTTCAAACTAAACAAGCTGCTCTTTAAAGCAGAAGAGCTGTGTAAGCGAGTTTGACGCTCTTTTAGACGTCCTTTCGAGAAGCTGGAGGGGAGGGGCGTGCTGATGTCTGTCTGTCTCTCGTTCGCAGGGCGCTATATGGCGGACTGCTGACGGCAGAGCGGTTCCATCACAGAAGCACAATTTCTCTAGTCAAGCGCCGCTCCGTTTTATTTCGTTTCTCCTCTCGGTTCGGCTTCAATTACACGTCTGAAGGGTTAGGCAATAATTATGTTTTTTCTGTACATTTTTGAAACAACTTTACATATTTAAATGCACCTTTTTGGAAGAACCAATATTTTTACTACATAAATTAGCACTGATATGATTTTGAACACTGTTAAAAGAGAACTTAACTCGGGCTGTCAGGACATTTATAAACTTCAGAATCTTTCGTAAACTTCGATTTGCTCAGACTTTTATAAAGTCAACAGTAGGGTTTGTTTCATGTGTACAATTAACAGTTTGTGTATTCCTGGTATATTGGACTGTATGCGCCTGTAAACCTGCACTAACCGCCTGTGCTGCCGCGGGGAGAGGCCTCCGCTCTGTGCCCTTCGTCCTGCAGAGGAGAAACAGAGCGACGATGACCAGCGAGGACCACGGATGTCGCCGCGTCTCCGCCGCGCTACGAGAGCCCGGCGCTTTGGGACGGCTCAGTGTCGTATCGGTGCCAATCTGGCAAACCAGGTGAGAGGCGGCGCTGGTCGCAGTGAAACCTTCGTCGGCGCAATTCGCTCTTGTGTGCACACCGATGGCGTTCAGTAGCAGCTGCGAGGGAACCCGCCGTCATGCCTCCTCTCCTCTCTCAGTCCGGTCCTCTTCTCTGTGCCTGACCTTCTGTCCTTCCGGAGGCCGATAGAGCTCTTGACTTCTAGTGCGCTATGAGAGCACAGCGTGACTTCTGTGTATAGTGTCCTTTTATACTCTGCTTATTGACTTGGATGTTGAAGGGAAATGCAGGACACTGACGTGGAGTTTGAATTTGATCCTGGTGGTCACGTGCCGCCCTGCGTTTCTCCGCAGCCGAGGCAGAGCGGCGTTTCTCTTCTCGTGACGCTGTCGACAGCTGGGCCTGTCGTCCGGTTTCTCCTGACTGCCTTCGTTACTCATAAACGACCCAGAGACAAACCCAGCCGCCTTATTGACCAAAAAGGGCCTCTTTGTGCCCAGGTGTGTCTCATTAAGTGTAGATACAGTCTTAGATCACAGAGGAACACCTTGCCTGTCAGATTTATTTAAGATCCATATTCTACATGCAGGTGTAATTGTTTATGAGTTTTACAGTGAAATGGAGAAATGTCACTCTGAGTAAAGAGAGTCCAGGTCACCTCGAGCAAAATTCAAACTCCATAGACTGTATTTACTATAACATGTATTGCTGTAAAAAGGGTAATGCTTACTAACAATATTTGTAATTTATTGTATGATAATTAATCTTCCTAATTGATGTATAATTTTGCTTACTTTAATACACTTTATATAAATAATAATAATGTAGCATAATCCCCACTAAATGAAACATTCAAACTCAAAAAGAAAAGGAAAACGGGAAAAGAAACACATTTCAGAGGAGGGTGGGTTAATGAAACCATCAGGGCAAGCTGTATGTGCGTGTATCTGTGCGTGTATGCATCTGTGCATGTCTGTGCGCATGTGAGAGTGCATGTGTGTATCTGTGTGTGCGTGTGTGTATGTGCATGCATGTGTATGTATGTCTGCGTGCGCGTGCGCGCGTGTGTGTGTGTGTGTGCATGCATGCGAGTGAGGCAGTCTGTTTAGTCTGTGTGTGTGTATCTGTTTAGTCTGTGTGTGTGTGTGTGTGTGTGTGTGTGTGTGTGTGTATGCATGCGTATGAGTGAGCCAGTCCGTTTAGTGTGTGTGAGAGTGGGTGTGTCTTGGCACCACATTTTAAACACACAGCTCTGGTTGGGTGTTGTTGTGTAAACTGGTGAAGATGGAAAAAAATTGTCACAGTTTTTACACGACCGCCTGCAGAAGAAAACCCCGTCCTCCACCCATCAGTGCCGTCGGCACCCACACTACACTTGTTCAGTTCAATAATGTCAATGCACAGAAGACGGCTATCGTCATAAATTGTATCCCTGCCTTAATGCTATTGTTGTTGTTGTTGTTGTTGTTGTTTTGTTTTTTGTATTTTATGGGGGTTAAAAGCAAAGGCAATAATCATCTTTTTCATGTTTTGTTTTTCAAGCCACTACAGGAAAATGCTACTATTGTGTGATTTTTGCTGGTTGGCCACATGCATGAGACGTGGGGGGCTTCACGGGGGTCTTGTGTCTGTGTTGTAAACTGGAATGGTTGTATCTGTGTTAGTGAGGTCCTCTCCGAGTCCTTCCCCTGTACAGCGAGGTCCCTGTCTCTTATCCCAGGAGTTCATTGTTGTTTACCAATCCAAATATGAGGCTGTCTCTCTCAAGGGCTTCTTTTCTAACCAGGTTTTAAACCGTTTCCTCCAGGTATCTGTCTTTCTAATGTGATTACTTTATCAGATAACTCATTTTGAAAAACAAACACACAAATTAAACCGGATTATAACGTCCGAGCACAAACAGGAGATTTGTGAGGCAGACGCAGAGCCGCTGCTCATATCCTCTGCCCCTGTGGCCTCAGAAGGGAGTCGAAGTTTCAGGTCTATAAAGGCTGACCGAGAGCTGTGGCCTTTCCTGCCATACAAGGCGCCTCCGTTACTAAACCTGGGTCCCCAGCTGCGATCAGGCATTATGGGATACCGGCCCGTCGGCTGAGCTATGTGTCAGGCCTCTGCACCGGTTCATGCGTTCATGTGCCTCTCTGCACACCGCAATGCTTCTGTTTCTTTTGGAATAGAGGGTCTGTCACTGAGGTCATGTTTTATGATTTTTTATGAGGTGGAAGTGTGTGCTGGCAAACACAGGCCTGGAAAGAGAAAGTCCTCT
Organism: Amia ocellicauda; assembly: GCF_036373705.1. Classification (NCBI taxonomy): domain Eukaryota; kingdom Metazoa; phylum Chordata; class Actinopteri; order Amiiformes; family Amiidae; genus Amia; species Amia ocellicauda. The sequence continues at coordinate 45,395,927 of NC_089857.1, forward strand.
TCGTGTTTTATCAGCTGGCCAGTGGGGAGAAGTAGTTACAGATCCTCCCGTTGTTGTGGTGGTGAAGCTGCCGTGTGTCGGGGTCGCGCAGTGCGCTGCCGTCTGGATGTGCTGGGAGGCCCGGCTCTTCTGTGCACAGAGCGGAGATGCATGCCCACAGGAACTCCATATGTGTGTGTGACGTATACCTAGCGAGCTGGTTCTTGCTTCCATACACCAAGTTATCCTTTCAAGATGCCTCTGAAACATCAGTCAATTGTCCGTGGGAATTGGAGCTTTTATGAAGATGTATTGGTTGTTTGTTAAAAATGTAGTCAGAAGGTTTTTGTAGCCGACAAAATCTGTATATTTAAATGATTTTTCATGAAATGTAAATTTTACAATCTCTTTGCCACTTGTCCTCACTTTATAATTCAATGTGCCTGTAATAAATGTGTAATATATATATACATATATATATCTACATATATATAAAATTCTAAACTTGTCATGTCATGGTGTCATGTTTTTAATGAGTCTTTGTTCCTTTGTCTGTTCCTCTTCTTTTCCTCCTTTTTTGTTAATGTGGGTCTATTTGTGCCGCTTCTTGAAAGACCTGTAAATTCAAAACAGTTTCAACACTTGTTCTTGGCTGCGATTCTCTTGTGAAATATGTTGATTTCTCTGAATAGGACCAGATAAACATTTCCAATGAACTGTCCTCCTAATGGACACCAAGCATTTCTACAAAACCAGTCACCCGTCAAACCAGGCCATAAACGCTAATGTTTGCTATTCCAGGGCTTCCACTATTTTTTGACAGGGACCATTTTGGGATTTTGTGTTAATTAACATGTTTTTGGGGAATGTAAAATTGCCCAGTGCGTCCATAATGAGTTGCGTTCAAGAGGTAAGCACTCAGCCCTGTAAGATACAACCGCACAACCCTGCTCTACACTGTCATCTTGGGCAATAAAACTGGCAACCAATACCAACCGATTTCAAGTAGAAAATGGGTTTCCTGATAATAACCATGTTGATATTTAGAGGAGAATTGGAGAGACTTTTCTGATCTGTTTTTTTTTTTTTTTTTTTTTTTTTTTCCCCCACAATGTTGAGGAGTGCATTGCAGCTTTAACAACTCTCTGACTTGTGAATGGCCCTTGAATAATGATTAATTTACCAGTGAAGTATGCGAGTGCAATGAGTAACATGTACCACCTCTGGCAGCGGCACAGTCGTGCGTTTCAGCAGGAAGAGGTGAGTCGGGCGAGAAAGCAGTTTAAATAAACGGAACAAACCAGCCTCATCACTTTCCTGAGCGCTGAGCAAACCCGGCTCATGTGAGACTCTTAATTAGTCTGAGCTGCATTTTTACAGCTCTACTTTTACAACTTGTCCACGTCACTGTGAAGGAATGATTACATTTCACTGTTTATAACTATAGCATCACCTGTATTTATGCATTGAATTTGGTTATGATAGTATTCTGATTATTTTATGATGTTATGGTTTTTGTTGGTTTAATGGCAACCAGTGTGAAGGCACTGCGTGGGGTAATAACGTTTTCCTTGTTGCTGAACAGTTGGTATTCTGTGTGATCGATTGAGGTTTGTGCATTAGTGCACCACGAGACGACTGCGTTTCCACTAGAGGACTGTTTCCAGGAGACGACTGCGTGTTTTCACGAACTCGACTACGTGTTTCCGTGAGAGGACTTGGTGTTTCTGCTTGACAACTGTATGTGTTTCTGCGAAGAGGACTGTTTCCATGAGACAACTGTACATTTTTCCACAAGACAACTGTACGTATTTCCATGAGCTTCCATGAGAGAGCTGTACACGTTTCCACGAGAGGACTGTATGTGTTTCCGCTTGACAACTGTACCTGTCCATTAGATTCCATGAGAGGAGTGTACGTGTTGGCACGGGATGAATGTACATGTTTACACAACACTGTACGTGTTTCCATGAGATGACTGTACATATTTGCAAGAGATGACATGAGCACAGATGAAAGGAGGAATAATTTTGTTTCTATTTAGAGAAAGTAATATGTGCAGTGTGGGAAGACCTCTGAATATTTTCTGGATGTTGTCATGATGGTGTTTGTTTAGAGTCCCGTTTGGGCAATAAAATTGAGCTATTTAGGACATGTAAAAGTGTAGAGCATCAGTCACGTTTATGGTTAATTTATAAAAACAAATGTTCCTTTTGATCTTTGCTTTATGTCAGCAAAAACATCTGAAGAAATATTTTAAAGTTGAAATGATGTAAGTTTAAAAGTTTAATATAAATCCATTGTGGATTTTCCATCAACCCAAAAATATACATCTATATTTTTATATAAAGAGATTAATGCCCCTTTGGTTAGGGGGAGGGTGCAGCGCCTCGTCGTTTGGTTTTGTGTTTTTGCTGGACAAGATCATTCCTCCTAAATTATGATTATAATTACACAATGGAACAGTCAAACGCTTTGCAAAACAAGGCCATTACTGTTCAAAATCTGTTACAGTTCACATTTAAATATGTATCCCCCATTGCATTCAGACTGCTTCTGTATGAAACTGTGAACTGCATTTAGACGTCTAATTCCTCCTTTTCTAACACCTGGGGATTTGATCATAAAACTGAATTATTTTTGTGAATTACTTACAGTTTGTGTTTGGTGTCTATTTTATTTTTGTCTTCTGTATAGCATTAGTGATACAACATACTCACATCCTGTTGTTCGATTGATGGTTCCAGGGCATTCTTGCAAATGGTCTCTCATAACGTCAAACACACCTGTAATCGCACCGAAACCACAGTGGAAAAACGTTGCATGTCATCAGGACCACACAGCTGTGTGACTATGCAGGGGATTTTTATAACCTGCTTCACATGCTGAGCAGAACTGACCCGGTTTGCCATGACTATGTGGACAGTACAGCTGGAATCAGGCTTCTATGAATACAGAGGAACAACATGTAACAATAATCGGCAAATAATGACAACAGAGACAAAGGACAATAGATAAATGTTAATAGGTATCAGATTCGTTTCTATTCATGGTTTGCACAGATGTGGATATTGTGCATGAATGTGGATTGAAGGCCTTTTATGTTCAGTGTCTCTGGAAATGGTCTGATTTCACTATTAAAACCTTCCCAGTGTGCCAACAGGACGTGATGAAACCTGGTGGCCCTAGTGAAGGCCTCAATGAAATGGTTAATTAATCCAGGTGCGGCAAAATTGTATAATTTACCATAGCTCAGTGAATGTGGATGTTTGTCAGAGGCTCTAGTGAAGCGAAGGGTTTTTCAGCAATAATATAGAGCACCTTGGGATTCGTCCTTTACACGTCTGAGTCAGGAGCTGAGCAGCTGGCTGCGGATCCCTGTCAGGAGGAGAAACGGCTTCATAAATACATCTGCCTTGTGTCTGAAGACTACAGACATGATGGCAACTATTGGGATGTTTTGTGATTTTTCCCAGTGTGACTCGCTATATCGCCACCCTCATGATATCGTGTCTTTTTATTGGATCCTGACTCCCATGATACACCACCCCCTCATTACATAGTATCAGATTGTTGACATAGTCTGAGTGTGATTCTGTACAAGGAGGCTGGGTGCTGTGCCACCAACTCACAAGAGTCACCACTACGGAAACATCGCTGTCCTGAAATGGGTTCGAGACGCAGGGGAGAGTTTTATCGTTGCCTCCCTGAGGTTTAGAGTGAAATCCTGTTCAACGGGAAGGTGAGCCCGTCTCCCTGCTGGGATCACAGTTCTGCATCAAGTGTTGCTGCTGCTGTTTAGACTTCAGTCTGTTCTGGCTTGAATATCCAGGAGGCCTACATAGTGCCACACCCTGCAGTATGAGCTTTAAGAGCTGCACTGTGGTGGGTGACAGTATTTATTCAGTTGACTGATGACTTTATCAAATGATTGGGTCTGAGTGTAAGAAAGACGAGTGCAGGCGGTGTTGAATAGCTGATGGAAACTGGCCAGAGTCCAAAGGCAAGCCCTGCCGGATCAGCGCAGAGACGGGACTGCTCTTTGCTTGTTTATTTTCACCATGGTCAATAACACATCCAGGCTCGTTTTCCAGGGTGGCAGGGTTTGAAATGTGTCGAACTCCAGTGTTTGTGTGTGATGTTGCAATAACCAGAACAAAACGAGGGGCCATGGTTCCTTCCTTCCTGTGTTACTCTGACTTGTTTTATTGGTGGGGATCCCTTTCAAATCAGGAGAAAAAAAAAATCCTCCTGACCTTCTCTTTGAATGTTTTGGCTGGCAGGAGCACAAGAAAGGACCAATATAAAACACATGTTACACCAGCAAAGTCATTTTAATATCAGTTGACAGTTTAAAGGAAGGGAAAACATCAGGGCTGGTATTGTCTTCTGTAAGAGGAAATCTGTCTTGATCTGCTGTGTACATTCGCACACTGGATGAATTGTTTGAGCTGCATGATGCCAATTATTGCAGGATTTGGAGAAGGGGAGCGTGGGGCTGCAAAAACATGTCCACAGCAGCGCCGCTTCTGCAACTGCCGGTGAATCCCCCGTCCTGCCCGCGGCAGCTTCCTGTTGCTTTCTGGTTTTGAAGTCAGAGCTGTGGAGATGACTGCGGCCCGAGAGTCGCTCTGCCCACCGTCCAGCTGTTATCGTAGGTGTGTTTGGACTGGAGCGCAGAGGCCAGCTCTCCCGCTAAGTTTGACTTAGCAGGGACAGACTTCAAAACCCAGAGTTATGGCAGGAAAGTGGGCCAGCTATGGACAGGATGGAGGACTCGTACTGGGTTAGAGGGATCCTGCCACGGGCGCTGCTCAGCGCTTTGTCCTCTGTGGCTGCAGGAGGGCTGTGTGGGCAGCAGCCTCTCGTGGAAAGCTAGCGTGCAGCCGGAGAGCCTCCGTGCTGCCAGCGCCTTCATTTGGCTCTTGTTAAGTTGGAAGAGGGGGGAGGTGGTTTTCGCTGCTGTGAAATAAAGGAAAGCGCAGCGTCTACAAATCCCCCGAGTGCTGAAAGTCATTCAACATTTATTGTTTAAATAAGGCCGGTTTTCAGTTCTTATTTATTTATTTATTTTATCATCAGCTGTAGCACTTGATTCTGAGCAGGCAGAGCTTATATAACGCATTCGAGACTCTCATTGTAATGCTCCGCACACAGAGGATGACACTGAATTAAAATAATAAATTATTGCCAGACATAAGCAATGTCAATTACAGCTCCAGTCTTGTTTAATGTACTTGGCTGCATGCGAGTTTCAGGGCAGCGTTGGAGAGGCTTTTCTGGACCGCGTCACTGGAAGTAGCGCAGCAGATGTGAGAATAGGAGCTGAAAAATACCCAGAACCCTTAAGTCCCGGATGACAGCGATTTAGGATTTAGAGATGATGACTAACAGAGCGACGTTTTGGGGGAAAAGTCTGATTCTGTGTTTTGTAAAGTTTATATAATTTCAAGGACTCTGAAGAATCTCATATGAAAGACACACACATACACGAATCAGGATAAAACAAAAGAGCATAGTGCTTTTTACCAAACTGACAACACTGCTTTGCAGTTGAAGCCCCATGTCCTATTTATTCTACAATTTCCAGACTAAATAAACGGCAGGCTGACAGGTAGGAGAGAGGGAGTGGGATGGAAACTGTGGAGGCGAGCTGCAGCTCACAGGAAGTCCCCACAGGGCTCCCCGCTCACGGGTGGCTTGCAGCCATTACTGCCCATTATTCATAATTTCAGCTTTAGCCAATTGATTGATCAGTGTGAACAGCTGCACAGATGCACCTCTGGGGTTCCTGTCCGCAGCGTCGCCTCGTTGCCTTTCTGCCACAAACTCCCTGCCCAGCTGGTAAACAAGCGAAAGGGACCTCAAACTGTATCCCACCATAGGGAACCGTACTTAACTACTTACAAATGTGGCTTCTGGGATGTGACTCGATGGCAGGACGAGGCGCAGGGAGCCCCTTCTCCTCGACTCCCAGACAGGCTTCCCCTGCAGCTGTAATTTCACCCCAGGCCTGTGAACTCTCACTGTGAAGCGCTGTCCTACAGGCAGTAAACCAACACCGATCGAGTCCCGAAACCTCCTCACATGCCCCCCAGTGGCTGCTCTGACAGCGGGGCGGTGCGCCGAGTCCTGCTCTGTGTCACTCGGCTGCACAACATGACCTCCCAGCGCTATGTGCCTCGGGGGGCTTCCCTTCGGTAGGGTCCTGAAACCTGGAGCCACTTAAGCCGTTGGCCCAAATCGATATATTGGCGGGTGTGACGTTGCCTCGTAGCAGTTACTTTTCTGTCAGAGTGGTGTTTGCACAGATACAATTAACATTTAGCTGCTATGTGGAATTGACTGTTTTGTTTTTGTCAAGTCCTAGTTGATGGATTTCTCTTGTCCACTCTTCACATGGCTACGATGGCTTCTTTGACCCTTTAAATTATTCAATACATGTCTTAATTTACGTACCTTCCAGAGATTTATTTTAGACTCTCCACTGCCCTGGGAACAGCAATCAAAAATAGTGTAAAACATGTATTTCTCGTGGAAGGGGGGATCGAGCAGGGTGTGGTTTTATTTAGAGGATGTGAATCATGTCTGTGTTTATGTTTGTCAATTAAAGTGTGAGAGATTGAGATGCAGTTCTACACAATGCTGCACCCGGCTTCATGCCACCTGGGATCAGGAGACATCCACGATCCTATAGACTTCAGACCTGACTACAGGGTACAGCCAGCCCCGCTCTGTGACGCTGCTGAGCCCATCTTGCTGGGTCTGATGAGAGAGCTCACGATTCCAAGGAAACTGGTAAAATATGCAAGTGGAAGGCATGTTTCCTGAGCTTTGTTTGCCTTTGAAATGCATTATTCATTGTGATAGGTGTTTTCACTGCGGTCAAAGAAAGTGAATTGCATCTTTTCTTTCCTTGGTACTGATGTAAAAAGACTCGGGCTCAATCGGGTTGAGCATTAGATTATGTTCTGTATATCTGCAAAATTCCCAGTACAGCATAAACAAGGAAGCCATCAACTTTACTTTAGCTGCTTATGTGCACATTGAAGGGGAAAGTATTCAGCAGAAAACGTAAGCAAGAAGAATTGGCTGCACTGGCATGAGAAACAGAGGAACAGTGGTCTTCGAAGGCCAGTACTGATCTGAATGCAGGAAGACGGTTCCTACGATTTTGTAGGCTCCTCCTGCTGTTACTGTCTGTATTACCTATGATCACACTCAGAGTAAACATGTGAGAGGTATTATAGTTGAGTATGCGGTTTGGTGTATGACAGCCGCTATTTCAGAACGAGTTTGATTCCCCCAAACTGACAGCGAGGCATAACAACCTGTAAAGGAGCAATTGTAGAGAAACGGGTGCACTTGGATCAGTACACACTCGGGTGGGTCCGTACTTTTTATTATTATTTTTTTTATTTCTTGGCAGACGCCCTTACTTCTACGTCTCTCACGTTGAAAGAGGGCATTGCCTGCCACAGATTTGGGATTTCCCTACAGCCTTCACCCGCAAGCTTTTCCCAGTTTGATTAACTGTTTTATTAACTGGGAGACTGTTTGGTGACCCAGGGACAGATAGGATGAGACTCAGTCAGAGGTATGGTCCGTGCCCGACACCAGGGCTGGGTTTCCTTTCTGTTTGACTGTCTGTTTCAAGGCTACATTTCCTCAGGACAAATTCAGGTTAAATTAAATATTTATTTTCAAAAGCTCAAATACATCACATTTTTAGAAGTCTATCAAAAGGTACAATTAACTTTTCTGTTGTTCTTAGCAGATTATTGTGGCGATCAAAGAATGTTAAACAGTGGTTTTCTTTGTAGGAAACCTTTGACTAAAATCTGGATATTATTTCAATGATTTCAGTAAGTGCAAGCATTTTGACAATGACATTGCACTGCATGTTTTTTGCAGAGATTATGTTATTATGTTATGTTAGATTATGCAGAGTTTGATTCTCCAGTTCAGTTTGGTATCTTTATTATTGGGATATAGGGGGAAGGCTTTATCTTGGACTCAAGACTGTGGACCCTACTTGCACCTGAACATGTGACCTTGCTAGAGAGAAATGAACTGAACTCTTCAGCTTTGAGGACACCTGGTCTATCAAAATGCACAAAGACTTTTCAGTTCTGTGCATCTGGGCCCTAAACCAATAACACATTTTAAATTGTAAGTATGAACTTCATTTGGTGGATAGTGGAAAAAAATATGTTGTCTTGTTTTATCATCAGTAATGAAATTAAAACCCTGAACTTGCTAATGAAGTGACACATTAGGCGCATTTACACTGCGCATTGGTAGCATTTGATCAGGATCAGAAATGGCATTGTAAGCGTCAATCATATCAAATGTACCTCTGAGGGAGATGGTACAGATCCAGATCAAACGCATCGGTATCATTTGATCCTGGCAGTGTAAACACTCGACCGGCTCAAGTCCCAGGATGCACTGCGACGGCGTGTGTTTTATAGGCAGGGACAGACAAACAGCCTTCACAACAGTGGAGCAGATAGGAGAACACATCTCTACTGCCCATATTATAAAAAATATATTGTTAAAATTAACAATAAATGGCTTGTTACTCAATCTTAGCAAAAAAGATGGAATTGTAGTTTAATTTTAAATGCTTTGTCTGTGAAAATATGCAAGTGTGTTGGTTTTACTTGTTAGAATAATTCGCAACAAGATAAAATGACAGTTTTTGATATAGCCATGTTCTAAAGGACTTGTTTCATAAATGCATAATGAACTTTGGACCCCTGTGAATGCTGAAAATTGATCCTGATCAAATGGCAGTGTAAACGCAACACCACTGATCCCGATCAAATGTTCCAATGCATTTGATCTGGATCAGAAAAGGCCGTGTAAATGTGCCTATTAGAACGAGGCTGTGATGTTGTATATAGACAGCAATAAGATACTCTTTAATTACACAATCTTCCTAGGGCCTCTCAGCTCGTTGATGAAGATGTGCGATGGCCTGTGAAGTCAGATCCTCACGGAGGCATGTTGCGTGTTTGCTGTAAGCTATATGCAAGCTGTATTTTTAAACACTAGAGATACTTCCATTTTACATGCTTGGCTGATGGTTTAACTATTGCAGTGTGGTTTCACAGAGATTAGTTATGTATAGTATGTCCCCGGTACACTGTAGTGTGAAATAGTATTTGACAAGGTGGATTGCTGCTCCATCGACGCACATATTTGATAGGCCTCGTCCTGCAGCTGAGCTGTTTTTGCACTCGTTTCATCAGAGGTTTGGGAAGCTATTGAACCAAACACCTGTTATAATTTCATCACTCTTTTACCAACCCCTCGCTGATGCCAATCAAAGAGTCGCTTCAGCCCCGATTGAGGCTCTAATTTTATCCCCATTTAAAATGCGCCAGGCAATCTAGACCATAATTGTGCAAACCGGGTTCCGCATTTAATTCCAAATACGCTTATTTTTTTATACCAGTAAGATACTAAGCCTCTTGAGAAACTGAATAAATGAAGGTTTAAATTAATCCATTTTTATTTTATTTCACTTAGAGCCTTTATGAAGTTGAAGTTTCAAACCACTTAACAGTGAGTCGTAATGATGGGTGCCGAAACAGCGCGGCGGCAACAGCGAGGATCAGCCAGTTTAAAAATACATGAATCTAACACACCATAGATAGACTCAACACTGCTGTTTATAGACTCCTGAAACAGATTTCACAGGATTGCCACAGCAGGTGAGAGGTATTTTTGCACTTATGTTGTAAGTCGCCCTGGATAAGGGCATCTGCAAAGAAATAATAATAATAATAATAATAATAATAATAATAATAATAATAATAATAATAATAATAATAATAACAAAAAGAGAATAATTACTGGCAGAGAGTCGCAGATACACTACATGGCCAAAAGTATGTGGACACCTGCTTGTCAAACATCTCATTCCAAACTCATGGGCATTAATATGGAGTTGGTTGCCCCTTTACTGCTATAACAGCCTCCACTCTTCTGGGAAGGCTTTCCACTAGATGTTGTAACAATGCTGTGGGGATTTGCTTCCGTTCAGCCACAAGAGCATTAGTGAGGTCGGGCACTGATGTCGGGCGATCAGGCCTGGCTCGAGTTCATGCCAAAGGGGTTCAATGGGGTTGAGGTCAGGCAAGTTCTTCCACACCGTGACAGACCATTTCTGTATGGACCTGGCTTTGTGCAGGGGGGCATTGTCATCCTGAAACAGGAAAGGGTCTCCCCAAACTGCTGCCACAAAGTTGGAAGTGCAAAATCATCTAGAATGTCATTGTATGCAGTAGTGCTAAGATTTCCCCTAAGGGCCCAAACAATGAAAAACAGACCCAGACCATTATTCTAGACCCAGACCAGTGTTCTCCTGGCATTCGCCAAACCCAGATTCATCCATCACACTACCAGGTGGTGAAGCGTGATTCATCACTACAGAGAATGGTTTCCACTGCTCCAGAGTCCAACGGCAGTAAGCTTTACACCACTCCAGCCCATGCTTGGCATTGCGCATGTTGATCTTAGTGTGCGCTTGTGTGTGGCTGCTGGGCCATGGAAACCCATTTCATGAAGCTCCCGATGAACAGTTCTTGTGCTGACGTTGCTTCCAGATGCAGTTTGGGACTCAGTAGTGATTGTTGCAACCGAGAACAGACTATTTTTATGTGAGCTGTTGTTGCTCCTAGACATTTCCACTTCCCAATAACAGCATTTACAGTTGACCGGGGCAGCTCTAGCAGGGCAGAAATTTGACAAACTGACTTGGAAAGGTGGCATCCTATGGTGGTGCCACGTTGAAAGTCACTGAGCTCTTCAGTACGGTTCATTATACTGCCAGTGTTTGTCTGGGGAGATTGCATGGCTGTGTGCTTGATATTATACACCTGTCAGCAATGGGTGTGGCTGAAAGAGGCAAATCCACTAATTAGAAGGGGTGTCCATATACTTTTGGCCATGTAACTGCATCCCTGCCTGAAGATGGCTCCAAGATCCTGGGTTGACATTGTGGGCAAAATGAACGGATCTAACCCCAAGCGTAGGGACACAGGGAGCTTGCAGGGCAGAGAGGTCATCGGGACTCATGTCACGGGGCTGGGCAGTCTTGAATGAGCTTTAAAGCTGGACATGAAAAGCTGCATTGACCCAGGTGTGCAGTTATGTGATCACGTATGATCGCATTATGTCTGAGGCAGCTAAAGGAGGACAGCAGGATGGATGAGAGGCATTTAAAAGATAAAGTCTCTGATAAGATAGTGAGATCATTATTTTCATGAAGGTAGGATTGTCCAAAGCACTGTGTCCCGAACCCAGGTAAGAGTGTACAAGAGATGGAGTGACATTTAACCAGAACAGGTTCGTTTTGTAGAGCCGGCGTCACGGCATGCGGAGGCCAGATGAGAGAGCAGGCAAGGTTGTCAAGAAAGGTCAAGGAAGTTGATCACTAGAGAGGAGCATTTTAGCAGGAACTCCGGTAGAAAAGAGGTAGCATTTAAATCAAGATGATAGATAAGATCTAGGGACAGAGGTGAGGTAAACTGGCTAACGAGGTGTGAAAGATGGAGAAATAAGTCCCCTACACTCAAGAGCAGAACAAGTAGAGCTGGATACAGGTCTGCTTAAAAGATCATTAATCTTTTCAGAGAAACTAAAATATGGCTTGCAAATAGTGAAGCGTGATTTATAAGACATATAGCCTCACCAGTCGGAGAGCTTTCCCAGAAAAGGGAGGACAGGTTCAGCTGCTGTGAAACATTAAGTACTGCCTCTCCATTCGGGCCTGTAATTTCTAAAGATGAAAATGTTGTCAATTCAGGATATTAAATAATTGTCACATAGAACCAAGACAACAAATGAGTAATACCATTCCCGGCCCTGGGCCATATCTGCATCATTTGTTCCATTCAAACTTCTCACTTGTGCCTGGAAATAGAAGAGCCAGAAGAATGTACAGCTTTAGTTATTTCATAAGATCATAGTTAAATCCCCTGTAAGGCTATGAAGTGTGTCATGTGTGGAATCCACACAGACAGTACAGTGAGTGTCATTGCTTCACTTCAGTGAGACGGACATGAAAGATGACCCACAACACAAGGCCAAGTGATTCATGCATCTTATCCACAATGTTCAACTTCGATATACCACGAAATACCAAGTGATTGTGCAGAGTTCTCAGTTTGGAATACACCACCTTGATCCATGAATGCAGCCTTGTGTTATAGTAAATTCAACCAGAAAATAAGTGTGCAATCAGATTACACAGATATCAGCTTATGTTATATTAGTTCTCCAATAAATAGTTCTGCGAGTCCTGAACTTTCTGAAGAATGAATTCCAAGACTGGAAAATCCAAGTAGATGAAGTTGCAGACCTTCATGTTCAATGGAATAATTTAATAAAGACACATTTTATCAAATATTTGACTTCAGTACTGGCCTGCTTTTTAGCACATGACTTTTGTTTGTCTCCACACACTAGACTGGGCTGCTTGAGTTATCAACCATCTCTTGTCACCGTCTCATGGAAAGAAGAGGGCTTTCGATTAATTCCAATCTTCTAAACACTAAAACAACAACACAGGCAGAACAGCAGAGCCACCCCGAGACATGTAGTTTAATACAATTGGGTCTGATGTTTTAGCTTCCCATCTCTGTTGAGCAGTCAAAACCTTTTACAAAGACATAGTCTACAACATCTGAATACACAGTAAAATAAAACACTTAATCTACCGTGAAGGCTGTAAAGATTACACATTGATATCGGACACAAATCAACAGGAGGGACGGGAGACGTTTAGTGCTTTAGCCTCCCAGTTACATGGAAGCAGGTTTCCCAATGCATCGCTCTCAACACACACCTGTCTCCAGGTCAGGACGGGTTGGTCCCATGGCAGCTGCAGCACCTTGTTGCCCTGGTAGGTCAGAGTTGATTTGCAGTGTTTACAACAATTACAAAATACAACAGTGTTCTAGACAAACCGCTTCAAATGTTGTTCTCTTCAAGGGAAGAAAATGGGGAAGATATATCAGACACTTTTCCAAGTGGACGGAGCGCCTTGTCTCACAGCCAGAAACTCCAAAGCATGGAGAGATGATCCTCAATCATGGTTAGGGCCACTGACACCTTGATCCATAAAACCTGGCATCCTCTGTAACAAGTGAACTGAAGAACAAAATAATAGTTTAATTTCAGGGCAAACATGCACAGCCATTGTAACACAAACTATATACTACCTCTCATAACAAGCAAGTTTATACAAGTATAACATCTCAAAATGGTTTCAGTAAAAAAGTTTCATATCATTCTACTAGTCTATAATCTTTCTTCCTGTGGATTTAACACTTGAATAGTCTGCACAGCTAATGAATATGTGAAAGCAAAACAAGTCCTTGTAGTTGAGTGCAGTTTTTCAGACTGTTGCCATTTCGATTAGCGTATAACCGAGACCAGCTAGGAATTCCATTAAATATTTACAGTGTGTGGTATTTCTCTGGGAAGATGAATGTTATGCGTTACAGAGTGAAGTAGCCTACATATAAGTTGGACGGGCTATTCTTTTAAAGTAGTCAAAGACAGTCCCAAGGGCCTTGAGATGGATCAACTTCGTAACAATGTTTATAGCAATGCCAATGCCTATAATAGAAGCAGCAACAATGAGGACTTCTCCGTCAGCGTTTTCTCTGTCACCCCGTATCCACCCAACCGGTCCGACATCGAGGTGTCAGATGGGGACAAGGCTGGGGCCACGCTTCTGTTTTCTGGCATCTTTCTGGGCTTGGTGGGATTAGCTTTCACAGTGATGGGCTGGATCAGCTATGACAGCAGCAAGGATTTCGAGTGGACTCAGTTACTCGGCCCCATCCTCCTCTCGGTGGGGGTGACATTCGTGTTGATTGGGGTTTGCAAGTTTAAGATGCTGACCTGCACGGTCTGTAAGCAACTTGAAGACCCGACACCGGAGGCCGACGCGGCACAGTGCGGACAGTCCTTTGTCTTCTCTGGCATCAACCAGCCCATCACCTTCCATGGGGCCACGGTGGTGCAGTACATCCCGCCTGGCTGCGCCGCTCCGAAGCCAGATGGACCGCTGCGGAATAATTCCCGCGCTGCTCACCCACTCAATGGAGTCTCAGCCACCACTGCATGTCCCCCGCAGTACTACACGATATACCCACGGGACAACTCATCTTTCGTTGCGGACAACCTCTGCCCTGCTAGCCGAGGGTCTGACAGCACTGACAACAGCAGGTAAAGCGTTAAATAAGAACATATAAAAAAAGTCATAAAACATACTAACAGCCAAGGCAATGTTTTCTATATGTACGGCAAGAATGCTCTCTGGAGTCAGACAGACATGAAGAAAGTGCTGACCCAGATTTGAGTCTCTCTGCATTGCCAGTCAGAACCACAGAACCTCAGGACTGAGCCGGGCGGCACACAAGGGTGCAACATATAATCACTTTTATTTTATAGTATGTATTTATGTTTCTTTTATTGTATTTAACACAGACAACCTGTAGGATGTATTTTCTAACACATATTAAGGTATAGCCTATTAAGAAAGAAACAAAGACAATAATGGATCGGTAGGTAGATTGCAGTATTTTAACTGTTAGTCTCCCCAATAGACTGTCAATAATTCAAGTAGACAGCAGTGCATTCGCTACCTGGCCTAGTTGTCAACCAGAGGAAATGCACGGCTTAAGTACCACTTGTTTTATTTTTAATTAAAACTGTATGTATTCATATATCTGTAATGTAATTAACAGTCCATAAACTTAACTTTCAAATCGGTTTAATGCTGTAATTGCCCCCCCACCAGGTGCGAGCGGAGCGGGGAGGAGGCGGAGAGAAAAGCAGCGTCCGAGGCCGGCAGCTCCGCCCCCCCGCCTTATGACGACATCTTCCGCGAGTCCCTCTCCGCAGACAGCCCCACCTGAGTCGCTGACGTCATCTCGGTGGCTCTGACGTGTTAAACGGGACACTGTTTCTACTTTAAAATGCAATTTCTTGCTGTTTGCTACCTTTTGTTAATGTATGCATCTGGATTCAAAATAAAATAAAGTGGGTAAAATCAAACGAACACAAGCAACCAAATAATAATAATAATAATAATAATAATAATAATAATAATAATAATTTAACTAAACCGTTAGTATTTTCCAGAGATCTAATCTGTAATTTACATAATGAAATAAAATGCTGTAACAGTGTCTGTCTTGTCTCTATCTCTGTTAAAACAGTTGAAGGCGCGCTGTCTGATCCTGTATAAGAAACTGCGATTCAATCTGCACCTCGACAGCACCACGCATGTCTGGTACATATTCCTCCAGAACTGGATTCATCGCAGCGCTGTCCAGGGTCCTGCAGCGATACCGTTCACTGGGACTGGGCCAGAACTCACTCCACAGACCCGGATCTGTGTGCGGCATGGACACGCCGTGGAGTATAGCCTTACAAGCGCCCTAGTCCGAACTACGGTGTTTGCTTTCATTATCTGTCTCTGTCTGTAAGACCAGCCCAGGCGAGGTCGGTTATTGACACCAGCACAGAGACCGTGTTTGTCTGTCTCAGGATGATCTGCCTTGTGTATATGGAAGAGCGCCAAGACAGGGCACAGCAGATTAAAAATGCAGGGCACTATAACTGAACCAGTATCAGCAAAAACACACAGGTAACTTTTAAACAGGCCTAATTTTGACTGCGGACAGAAACTACGCAAGAAAATCTTAGGGATTTCACTCGAGTTAATTAAACATTCCCGTAACACTGTGTGGGCCTTGTTCTGCTTGAACTGTATAATTAACCCCTTCGGATAATTGCCCATGCCATTAGAACATACTCAGAAAGGATCAAACGATTAAGACACGATAGCAATGAAGAAAAAGTAAAAACCTCGCTACATTAATTTTAATTTAATTAATTGATTATTGCAGTGATTAATTCATTAATGAATTAGTTAATTAATTAAAGGGGACCTATTTTGTGAAGACTGTGTTATTAACACCAGCCCAGTACAGAAGGTCCTCAGAGATCAGCTCTCTGCCCCACTTACACTCCAGTCCGGCACCGGGACCCTGTGGGCTGAGCGCAGGGCTGTGGGGCCGCATGGGGGCAGCAGAGAGTCCGTGTGAACGTCTGAAAGAGAAATTAGAACAGTTGTGTGTGTGTGTGTGTGTGTATATATATATATACAACTGTTCTAATTTCTCTTTCAGATATTTTAAATTAATGAATTACGAAATTAATTAATTAATTTAAAAGAAGACGATGAAATAGTTTCCATATCGCCTAGATTAGAACTGAAATGAAACAGTGGGCTATTCTCAGTGATAACAATTCAACATGTATCGTGTATTTTATTTATATTCATATATATATATATATATATATATATATATATATATATATATATATATATATTCATATTCATATATATATTCATGCTAGTAAATGTATTTTGATATTTTTCCTGTCGCACTATTTAATCTTTTGGAAGTAAGATACTCTTTTGAAATAAGATACTCAAACACTTGTATGAAACATAGTTCTAAAACTAATTCAGTTTCTTTTTTTTTTTCATCAATATAAAACAAAAATGTCTTACCCTGTGACAGAACTCTGTTTTAATTTAAAGTATACCATAGGTATACATATATATAGGTATATTCTATTATTATTATTATTATTATTATTATTATTATTATTATTATTATTATTATTATTATGTATTTATTTATGTAGTGTAATAAGTATAATCATAGATTAAATAATATAATAAAATATTATAAACACGTGTAATAATAATAATAATAATAATAATAATACCAAAGTGTAATTGTTAGGTATAGTATAATGGTGAAACAGAAGACAGAAGAGGTAGAGGGGACACATCGAGCTCAGAAAGTCCATTTCTCAGATCGATAAGAGTCGGATCTCGGTCGCCCGGCCGCAGATCTGGAAAGTGAAGCGTTTCCAAATAGTTTCCCACAGATCGTAATACAGGAAAATGTCGAATTATAAGAAACCATCGGACACAGAAGAAAAACTCTGCAAACTATGAAAACAGAAGGTCAATATGCAAACCTCTCCTTATTGGCACAACTATTTTACAAGATCGCAATTCGCTTATTTTCTATTTCTATTTCTATTCTATTCTATTCTATTCCAGCGCCTTAAAAGACCCACAGACTGCAGTTCAGTTCAGTTCAGTTCGGACAACAACAACAGCCCTTGTCTCGGAAAAATCTGCTGGACAATCTCTAAAGACCCGGGAGACGAAAACTGTACTGTCCACCTCCTGTCCGCCAGAACATGTCGATTTGATTGATTAGATTGATTGATTGATTGATTGATTGATTGATTGATTGATTGATTGGGTGGTTGATTGATTGATTGATTGGATTTGGACAACACACGTACGGCACTTGATAACATTTTCGACCAATATCGTATTCTAAGCACCATGTTCCTTTGTAATGTATTCGTTAAATAAAGAAGAACTAAATAGAAATTCAACAATTGAATGCGGACGAGGACCACACACCAGCACAGTTATAAAGAAGTCTGTATTAAAAAGCTGATGATCTCCGTTCCCACATTAAAACATGTGCGCCTTAATCGATTCCTACTTGATATGCTGCATTATATTGCTCATTCTCTATACTATTCTGAAGTAATTATATAGGACAGAACATCCTGTAATTGCTTTGTGTTTTTATTGCATAACTTTATGGGCGAGGTGGTTTTGACATATAGGCTATAAATAGGCCATCCCTCCTCTATAAAAGTATACCTAAATATTAAAATATGGCTTCACTGAGAAAACCGGAGTTGACAAGTGTAAGTTCCCATTTAACAGAGGTTTGGAAAACAGTTTTAAAATCGGTGCCTTTGTCTTTGGATTTTAACCACAACACAATGTGATATCCATTAATTTTACTGCACAATAAAATGCGGGTGGCCGTCAAACTCATTATTATCGTTTGTTCCCTTTGCGTCCCTTTCTTACGGGACACGGTGAACAAGTGAAATGAAAGAGAGAAACGATTTCTCACGGGAAAGTTCATATCGACAGTCCAATAAATACGAGATCTGTGTGAAACGAAGAGGATCGCAAGTGTGCCGAAATAACAGCGCACTGCCTGCGCCGCAAACCACGCAGAAATAAAGTATTTTATAGTCCATCTGCATTTTTCTATAAAACAGTAAAAGTTTCTAAACTATAAAATTACGTCTTCATCTCTGAACAAAAACAAGAATGCAATCCAACAAAAACACAAACAAACAAACAAACAAACAAACAAAAAGTCCTGCTTATTTGGGGTTTTGAATCTGCTCGTTACTCTTCAACCCCAGCCCGGGTTAGAGGCACTGCAGGCGGGTTCAGTACTGTGTGATCAAGTACAACTAACTGCAAATGGTCATTTAAACACAGTGTTGAAATATTATCAGCAAACCTGGAATTGTGTTGCATCCAACACACAATCCGAATAATAACATAAAAAAGCACAAATGTTGTGTCCTCAGTCTCACTCAGTCAAAAGACAACACATCCATTACCTGAACTTCCCATACACAGTGTTTCCTCTTGAAGCTCATGTTTAATGCAGTAGTGCCATGCCTGTGTGTGTGTTGTTGAAACACCTGTTTGTGTGACAGTTTCCTCAGTCGAGTTTGATCTTACAGGTACCAGCCAGTCCTGCTAGGACAACCCAGCATGCTGTGTTAATAGGGTTGTAGTAAGAGCTTCTCATTGAAAAGCAACATTTCAGCTGTGTGTGTCTGTGTGTGTTTGTTGTACATATGCATGACATTCCACTAAAATCAAATTGTATAAAGTATAAAGTAGCCATCATATTATTTTCTGTAATCATGTGCCTTTGATTGATCAGGGAAGAGAGCAGGCCTGACAGCTGATGTATATATTCCTGTCTGTACAGCAGTCCTATTTATTTGTAGCACAGCTGCTGAAAGTCGGTCTTGCTAAATAAGTTCCTGACACCGAATCAAAGATTAGCGCCGCAGATGCCAGGGCTGTGCCGTCAGCCCATCTCTGACTTCAACGCGGCCTGTAACTCAGATTGAACGCGGGGGGGGGGGGGGGGGGTGATAAATAGATTCCATGCTTTCAAGAAAAGATGCTGGAGGCACATGAAAACTTTGTTGTTTATGAAAAACATATGAAAACAATCAAAACTGAATTATCTTTCGGTTGTTTCAGCTTAGTCTTCTGCGGGCTTAGTCTTTGCCAGGACCATCACCACCCAATAAGAGAGTTCATATCAACACAGAGAGGCTGCCGCTATAAACACGGGACAAGCGGATCAATATGGCTGCAGCTCCGACCCTCCACAGGAAATTGCTCACATGTCTGCTGAGCATTAACACAGCTCTGTCCTGTCACACGTATGAGACACAGACGATGCTTGCAGGGAGAGATATGGCACTGGGGTGATTGTCCTTCATTAAGTGACTCATGGGCAGATTTACAGTTAGATCTTCCTTTTTTATTCTAATTATTTGTTGCCTTATTTCTGTAAATGTAACTAATTGACTAAGCAGGTTATTGGAGAATGTATGATAAATATATCGATCACAATATGATAGAATGATCTGGAATCTCACCACAGACGCAACTGAAAAATATTGTCTTTATAATCATGTACATTCCATTTCAAAAGAGCAGAGGAGCCATAACAGGATTAGAAGGAGATTATAAAAAAAGATTAACAGCATTGCAGTGTAAAAAAAGTTTTCTCAGATGACGAAACTGCTCCAGATCCCCAGAATAGGCCCTAAACAGGCCGGACTGCTGTAGTTCGCCCTCACGGCTCCAAGGGAAACAGGAGAACAAAAGAAAGCCAAGCAAGAACTTTCCAGCATGATGTGCGTTGCCTGCAGTGATGCATGAGGAGCCGACTGGGGGGGGGCTGCCTGTGGTGCACAAACAGGAGATTAAGAATTAGATTCAATTAGAGTAAAAACCTGCACCAGTACAGAACCAGTGTGATCACACTTTCCCCAGGAACACGTCTTATTGATGATCAATAAGTATAGTCTGATTAACAATATTTATTAAACTACATGAATTACTGAACCAAACCGCTCAACGAATTCCCTCCCAAAGGGCGGTTTATCACAGAGAGATTTTCCTGTCTCTCACCAGCCCAGATCGTCCCCCCGGCCACCCCCACTCGCACGCCCTCCTCTCTGGGAATCTGCGCTGAACTGCGAGGTCCAGCTCTGTCTCGCTGTTACTGCCAAGGAATGCATCCTCTTTACCAGCAGCTAACTCATACCTGGCTGACTAAAATAAATAACAATTACTCAAAGAACTTGAACTTGGAAATGAAACAAACTCTGTGTGAATAGATTCTTCTCAGGCGTCACTTCAAAGCAGGTTCCCTGAATTATAAAATCTCCCAGCATTCACTGCTCTATAGCATCAAAGAGACCCCCCCCCCGAGATGAGAGAGAGAGAGAGAGAGAGAGAGAGAGAGAGAGAGATTACACTTCTCTGAGAAAAAAAAATTCTCTAGATTATTGTGACTTGGTTGCTTGAGTTCTGTAAAATAAATAATAATAATAATAATATATAATTAAATGCATACATGTGATGAGGGATAAGTAATGTAATATGCACTATAGCAGCTTATGTTCTTCATTTACTGACTGGATATTTTGGAGGACAGTTATGACACTTATTTTAACACATATAGGCGTTTAATACAGAAACTCTTATCATTGAGATTCAATGTGCTTTTGTCCTGACATTGTTTTCAAAGTGCTGAGATCAGTTGCAGTCTAATAATAATAATAATAATAATAATAATAATAATAATAATAATAGTAAAATATATTTTCTGAGTCAAGGAGATAAAATAAAAAATCTGCTTAATTCAAAAGTATATCTTTCGACATATGGTCCTTGTTTGGCCTCAAAACTTCATCTCATGCTCGACCTCTGCCCCCTGTAAGGCTGACATGATTCTGGTTACCATGTTGAGAGCGGGTTCGAGCCGGAGACCCGGGGGTGAAAGGCCGTGCAACGGAGCAGCAAATTAATCCAATGCGTCAAAGCTGACATCTCCGTGTTTAACCCAGTTCTGCGAGCAATATTCCTTCGCAGCCCATTCTGCAGCGCAGCGGCCCCCGCTCGGGCCCGTCTGATGTGTTTCCATTTCGGTCCGGAATCGTGTTTTCGACCCACTTGGGTGCAATTCTCCCATTATTTTATGTAGCAGAGACCCGTCCCAGCCCCCACCCCCACCTCTCTGCTCCATCTCTTTGCATTCGCGTTTAAAGACGTTTCAGTTCAGCTGTCACGAATTATGTTTGCCTGCCCAGCTGTCAAAACAGGGGGTGTCTCTTTCATTCCAGCTCACATACTACCAAAGGGAAGGGGCTTTAATGCTTATGTTTGGACACAAGCAATTATCTCTAATTATTGTTTTTCTTTTCAG
The DNA here is from genome assembly GCF_036373705.1 of Amia ocellicauda. Taxonomy (NCBI): domain Eukaryota; kingdom Metazoa; phylum Chordata; class Actinopteri; order Amiiformes; family Amiidae; genus Amia; species Amia ocellicauda. The sequence continues at coordinate 45,417,373 of NC_089857.1, forward strand.
TTTCCCTGTCCTGATGGAGGTCCAACAGACGAACATGCCATAATCCGCCCCAGTCGGCTGATCTCAGTGTGCTGCGCTGGAGAAGCTTGGCGAGAGGCTCCGTGGCTTTCATCTCAATGTGAGTTTAGAGTTGATTCAAACTCATTGCGATGGGAGAATTAACCCCAGAGCCCCAGCTTTCAATGGGCTCAGCTAAGAGATTATACGTGTTGATGGCAGGCTTTTATTTGCAAAGTGCTTTCAAAGAAACTTCAGCTGTTAATTCAAGGCACTGTAGCTGTGACCCCCTTAGCTTAAATTTGTTCTTCTTTCTCTGCAGAAAACATTAAAGATGACACCTCTTTATGCCATTCATCACAGTCTAAAGCTCTGGTCTCCTCACAGCGTAATGCTCTAATTACACAAGAAAGACACCAGAGGTCACTCACCTTTGTCCATCTCAGATATGCTTGACTCTCCCAGAACCTAAAAACACAAGAAAATAGATATCACTAGATAAAAGCACTCGTAAGAAAGCCTGTCCCTCAGATTACCACATACACTTACTGTTTAGGTATCATCTGCTGAAGTTTAATGTTACAGATTAAAAAAGAAAAAAAGTCACTGATAAGTGTGTATGTATATTGAACCCACCCTCTAGTTCATCTTTATTGATTTTAATAATGTTGGAATACATCTTTGGTGGTCTAGTGAAAAAAAAAAAAAGTCTAAATCAGGAAAAATCCTGCTTTTCCACAGACTAGTTCAAGATGTTGCCGGGAAACTGAAAAACATTCTGGCTTTGAAGATCTGGACAGAAATGCAGATATTAGCGCTTTTACTGTGGAAATGCTCTAAAACCTGAACATCATCAGCTTGTATTAGTGATAATAATAATCTAAATTAATGTTGCGTAAATCTGGACATATTTGTTAGAAACATATTTTAGGATTAATTGACCTCTTCTAACATCTGCTTAAGCCCTGCAGCAGCCTGTGCCAGACTAGATAGTCACCCTTCCTGGAAGAAGAAAAGCTAATAGTTGTTCTGTCCAGCCGTGGTGTTTTAATACCCAGCACAGCCCGACTAAACTGCCGGCCTCTCCCGCTGTGACCGTGGCACATATTTAAGTCTGTGCTATCTAAACAATCACAGAGATCTGTTATGCCTTAGATTTCATGGTTGAGCCACTCACTCAGTCAGCCAAACGTGCTCCAATGATGGCGCTTTTCTAATCATGTGATCGCAAGCATGGCGTTGGTGTCGGCTCCCCGGCACAGTGCAGAAGTTTAGACTTTATTTAAGTTTCGCTGCCACAGAATCCCCTCGTCTGAGCTCAGACAGGACATTGCCCCGGGAGGAGGGGAGGAACGTGATTTAATTTCACATTTACACTGCGGCCCAGATGGCAAAAGAATGTAAGCAAGTAAGAAAGTTCTTCCAGCATAATATTTGCAAATTGAAACCAACACAATCATACTTAAACCCCCAGTGCTTCTGCAGGAAGAGAAAAGAAGGGATTGTGAGAGGAATACATCACTAATCATCAGCCATGGGTGTCACACACACTGTCCAGGCACAGAGGCCCTGTTCTCCTCATTTAGGTATTTTATACAGTAAACCTATTATTGGTCTTCATCACTTAGATTTTTTTAATGAGACAGTGACTTACATTTGCTCTCCATGGTGTAACTTTGCATGCAAACAGCTTCAAAATGCCAACAACTTAAAAACACTGACTCATTCTTAATCTCTATGAAGAGATATGTCTCCTAACGTAACAGGCTCACCTCGGATTTAAAACCTTGCTAAGAAAGCAATGCAGGCAGATTCAGTTTACTGTTTAACTTAGTATTTTTCTGAAAACTATTTTTATGTTTGGAAAAAAACTAAAATCACCTACAAGTTAGTTCACTGCATCGTTTAATCTTAAATATACACAGAGGGACTCTATAAATCATTGTCACAACAGAGATATCTGTTTTACTACATTACTGTACATTTGATCTGAAAGCTCGTTTGTCCTTTATGAATAAATAACTGTCTAGTTGTGTAGCAGCGCCCACCCTGTGCTCATTCTGCCCCACCCCCCAACCCAGGAGACCATTAGAAGCTCCTTCAGCTTCACACCAGGACCCCGACCTCGTCCCCGCCGGCCGTGCAGAGGTGAGAGCTCTGTCTCGGGGCCGCTGACCCCGCTGTACAGATACCCCCTTTTTGTCTGACTCAGTCGGACGACATTAGATTGTGTATCTCTTTTGTTTGGCACCATCTCAGTGTGTAATCCCTCGGTCCGCATTATCTTGAAGAGATTAATTTGGATGAAATTGTGGTTAGTTTGTGTGTCTGTCCAACTAATGTCCCCACCTCCCCCACATTTAACTACCCAGAAGTGGGCTTCCACATTTTCATGAGCGCACACCGCTGACTGTCGCATTTAGCCCATGGATCTATCACACATATTTCTATGACACGTTTCAGATCGTATGAGGAATGATCTTTTTAGGTTTCCTGTGTTTTAACTGCAGTCATTAAAGACTCATGTGTGTGAAACTGTGTGTTTTCCCGGGTTCTCTGATGACATTGGTTTTCAGTATAATGATTCAAACAGAAGGAGGTAATAACAGGCCCACCCGGAAATATGTAATCCCAACATGTATACAGTCGCACAATGTGAATGTTAATTTGAAGAGACGCAGTTACAGACAACATAACTTTATCTTCTGCAGCTCTTGTCAATAAATCAATTGCTTTGTGCGCTTGCCAACTGCTGAACATTTTGATCCCCAGAGAAACATTTACATCAAACATGATACACGTGGATTTGAAAAAGCAAGGTTTTAATTAAACATGTAAATATTATTGATTTATTTATTTAACTTATACATTTGGGAGGTAAAAAACAACAAAAAGGGTGATAAAATATTTAAGATATAAAAATAAAACATAATACAGAAAAAAAAAAAAAATATATATATATATATATATATATATGCTTCCATGTTTTCATGCTTGCATGTCACTAACTGCTGCATTTATTTATTGAAGTTATACATTTGTGAGCTGAATAAATAATATTTACGTGTTTAATTAAAACATTGCTTTTTAAAATCCATGTGTATCCTGTTTGATGTGGAAGATTTGTATACCGTAGACAACAAATCAGATGATACAGGGTTATTATGGAAGAAATCAAAAGAAGAGTAAAAATAGGGTGCATGTGGAAGAAACAGCTGCTGAAGGGAAATCTACCCACTTGCCTATTTGTGAAAACAATACTCTATGGCTGTGAAACCTGGTCACTTAATGCAAACATGATACAGAAACTGCCGACGATGTTTGCTTGGAATAACAAGAGACAAAAAAATAAGTATTGATGGATCCAAGAACAAACGAAAATGTGACATCATTGAAAGAGTGAAAGTGTGGCAATTGTAAACACACTGCAGAAGAACAGATCAGAGATGGACAAGATAAGTGATTGAATGGATCCCAAAAGATGAAGAAAGGCCTAGAAGATGGACAAATAAAAGATGGGAAGATGAAATAATAGATGTTGCAGATGTGCTGTGGAAAAGAGAAGCTGTAGATCGAAGCAAGTGGAAACATCTTGGGGAGACATATGTATGTATATACTGTACGTATATGTATGTGTGTATACCTATATTAGCATAATTTAAAAAATGTTTTAATAATATGAAGGAAGACTCTTGGTGGTCTAGGGTGACCACACAGGGCTGGCAGTGGTCCAGAGTTGTCTCCACCAGGACTGTCTCAGTCATAGATCCTGGAACTAGGAAGACACATTTATTGTGTGCTATTATAATTATCATCATCATCTTAAATTCAAATGTAAGTATAAACTTCAGTATAAGTGAAGTTCTGACCATCTACAATCATGCTGTGTGAAAGTAAGGAGTGTGAAAGTGAAGGGGATCTGCCAACAGTGATTGATCATGAATCTTCCTCTGGAGTCCTGGGCACTTTGGGAGGAGACCGTACCTCAACACCTGTCTTTCTTACACAGCCTAATTTAATCAGCATTTAAATGAGAACGCCATTACAGCGCTGTTGGGGTTTCTGTGTGTTATTACCTAGTGTCATGTGAAACAGGATTATTTATTTATTTTTGCATTCATTTGGCCCTTGATAGACAGTAAGTTACATCATCTATCCACCAGATGGTGCCAAGTGCTAATTAAAACCTACATTATAATCAAAGGTATATAACTGCCCCTCCAAGGGTATGTAAAAGATCAACAGGGAATTTATTTCTAATTAGATACTTCATTCACACTGCACGTTTGACATATTCTCTTTTACCTTATCTAAATAACATCCCCCAAAAATGTATAAGATATTAATAAATATAACTGAGGCTCATTACATAAATTACCAGTGATGGAGTCCCTGTGGTCACAGAAATACATTTGTTTACACATTATTATTCCATATGGAATGAAGAACTGAATAGAGGACTTGGCTATGGCATCATCGTGGCTCTGATATGTGCTCGTGGTATTAAGCTGTTTGTTCTGCTATCGACAGACCACCCATCTATGATATTGGCTGGACAAACAGAACATCTTGTGGCCATAATGTTTAGCACATGGCAGCACTCACCAGTCCACATCAAATGCAGCGCTGTATTGTGCTGGTCACTGGTCATTTGACTGGGGCCATTAACCACCTGGCCTTGGTATGTCTTGGCAATCTTACATGAGTATTATGTTACATTTACCTTTCTTTGAAATCCTGCACACCCTAATGCATGCCTTCACACTTGCACTGACGTACTGGCAAGAATGAAGCGACTGTCAGCGGAGAAGTGGGAAAGAAATAACAAACAAACCAGGATTATTATATTTCCCTGAGTTGAAAATGCAGCCCATGCTGAAAGAGTGTTAAGTAAGTAGTGTCATTTTGAAGGATGTTCACTATAATGTGCTTCATCTTCTACCCCCAGAATTGTAGAAAGGACATACAACGTCTTACATATTAGAGGTTTCTTGGCCACCCAAGAGAATCTAATTTAAAACAGATAATTACAGAAACGTCTTCATTACAATTAAAAAAAGCAGCTAACGACATAACTATTATAAACAAAAAACACACACACACAGCAAAGCAAAGGAAACACTCTCTCTGTTATTATATTATTATGGCTCAGCCCAACAGCAGGAGCTTCAGACGAGGGAAAGAAAACTGAAAAAATGTTTGTGTAATCATCTTAAAAAAGAAGCGTGCAAATTATTTTTAGTGATCTTTTTCCCTGTCTCAGTCTTTTCGTGAGGGTAAATCAGTGAAAATAAACACAATTACCTGATAGCACCACGGGAGGTATAGTGCACAGCAATGTAGTGGGCCTGCAGTGGGGTGCCCTTAGGTCTTCCAGAGATCCAGGGTGCAGATGGCATTTCCCACAGGGGGGGCAGGAAGCTGGCACCTGCACCCCCACACACAGACCCTTGCTTGTGTCTCAGAAATCCCACCCAGAGAACCACATCCTGTAAAGTATAAACTGTTGTTTAACATTGCTCTATCATTGCTCATCTGAGGAATCTTTCGGGAAAGCGCTCCAGTAGGCATGCTTTCAATGTCATTTCATAACACAGTGCGAAATAATCCATCAAAGTTGGTGACAATGAGTGGATGTCAAAGCTGATATTTCTTGACAGACACCTACTCTGAGATTCTTAGATGGTGGTCTAATCTATCACGTTAAAAATACACATATACATATAGTCACTTATTCAGTTTCTTTAGAAAAATACAATCATTAAGACTCATTGCCTAATAAAGCCATTGCTCAGTCACTCTGTCTGAGTAAGTCATTCTGTATATCTGTGTCACTCTGTCTGTCTGTCAGTCACTCTGTCTTAAATTCATCTCTCAGTGCTGCTGGTACTCTCTTCAGCAGTCACTGGAAACTTGCAGGAGGCAGAGCAATATGTCCGATGATTCAGGATTCTTACTGTATGGAAACAAGAACAGTATTTCCTTTTTTGGAGGAACTGGCACTTCTTTAACTCAATAACAAAAAAAAGGCTGTAAGTGTATGTACACACAATGACCCAATCCTATATTTTCACTACTAAAATGTGCACATTCAGATAATTATATGATTGCGCCAGCATGTAATATGATTAATTTAAAAATAATGTTTTGGTTTTCATCAATTTGAAATGTGGTCACAGAATGTAAAGACTGATGTGGCAGCACAGATCCTATAGGAGCCCTGAGTCCCAGAGGTCTATAGGAGCCCTGAGTCCCAGAGGTCTATAGGAGCCCTGAGTGCCAGACACTCGTGCATACAAAGGACACCGACAGAACGGCAGCACTGGGGAGCTCGGCCAATCTGCTCCCTCAGGTTAGAAGCTGATGTGTTACAACCCTATGAATGGAAGAGTCAGGAGGTGTGAGTGTGCAGGGCAGGCATTCATTTAGACACTAATTTGACTTGTCTCTTAGCACAAATTAAATACAGCACTGATTTCTACAAAAACACCCCCTGTGTTTTGGGGGTAAACTCAGATACACTGTTGATCAACTTGTCATTCATTTCTAAATAGAGTTCAAAGTAAGCAATTACAATCCTGTATCCCATATGGGTAAAGGTTCAGCATTGTTGAATACATGTGGTGCATTAATAAAGCAGGCCAGCATATATTATTATTCAACCTCAAACCTTGTCCAGTATCTAAATAATGTTTAATTTCTATGCAGCTTATTATCCAAAGCACTCAACATGTTTTCCTGTCTGGACCAAATATCTCTCTGTATAAATTTTAAAGACAAATAAAAAAATACAGTGTGGTGATCGCTAAAGATCTGGGCTTGTTACTGTGGTATGAACCAACAGTCAAGGACAAAGAGCTTCCCATAAACAGTATCTTAAAACTTGCAAACAAGAAGCTGCAGACTTATTGGTGGCATCATTACTTTAACAGGAAAACATGTCAGCACCCTTCATGTGGTTCAACATGGTTTGCTTCCCAAGCTGAGTGACACTGGTAAGGATAAAGTACCTAGCCAGGATGGCAAGCAATGAGCTGAACCGATGAAATGGTAATCGTCAGCTAGTAAAAAGATCTTAATCTGAACAATATGGACACATGCGCCTTACGAACGTACCCTCAGCATCCTTTTCATCATGTCAACACATAAACATAAAGTGCATAACTCACATTTTCCTTAAAAAAAAAAATCCTGTCTTGTGACAAACAAAACAAAACAAAACAGCAGTTTATAGCAGTGTAGTCTGATTATTTCATGCATTCATGACCTCTGGAATACCAAAAGACCCCAAGCAGGAATAGATGAGGAACAGAAGTTATCTAGTATTCAGCAATTTTTTTCACTTTCTTATATTATTATTATGATTATTATTATTAATTAATAATAATAATAATAATAATAATAATAATAATAATAATAATAATAATAATAATAATAATAATACAAAAATAACAATTTTAAAATTTAATTTAATTTAATTTACAATTAAAAATTAATAGGCCTACTTGATTTATTGAGTGAGTACTTCAAACGTTTCTCTTAAAACTGCGCTTGAACATTTCCTCTGGGACAGGTTTGCAGCATCATTAGCGCCATTAGGACATTTAGAGGCAGGTGTGACTAACGGTGCGTAGCCGGGCCACTATGAACACACAGATCCCCGTGTCTTCACACCTCCTGTGACTTTGATTAAATAATAATAATAATAATAATAACAACGAAGAAGAAGAAGAAGAAGAAGAAGAAGAAGAAGAAGAAGAAGAAGAAGAAGAAGAAGAAGAAGAAGAAGAAGAAGAAACTTTGGATTGATAAAATATATATTTTTCAAATTAACGAGGTAAAAATCCTTTATGGGAATAAGTAAATAAATGATTTACAACAGTGAACAGTGCTGTAGATTTGGTCCGTGTTCTACTATATATCATTTAATATTCAAATTCAAGAATTTTTGTTAAGGAATTGAATGTGTATTTCCTTACCAAGCGCCTGTTCTTTAAGAAAGACCCTTTTATTTGGTAAATGGAGGGAAATTCTAGCTGACATTGCGACTGACCCCAGCTTTGTACATATGCGTAGGGGTAAATGGGATAATTGCTCTCCAGTCTTCACTAAAGAGGACTTTGTTGGGATAAAAGGCGAAGCCCCTTTCCTTACACCAGACCACACCCGAAGGCCCACCATAATTTCATCGTCTACTCTGCTCTCTAGAAACTTCCCACCAAATACAAAGTAATACTTTACTAGTGCAACAGCAGATGCAGTTCACAGCGATATCCTGAACTTGGTGTGTTGTGGTCTAGTTAATCTAAGACACATCTTTATGAAACATCGGCAAACAGTTGAAAGTATAAAAAATATGATAATAAATCTCTACCCACTTATTGCAATTGACCACATGTTTACCTTTAGTAGGTTAATGTTGAAACCTTAATATAATTATGCTGGGTTTTGCAGAGTAGTTTGCATTCTTTGCATGTCTGGCAGCGGAGTTTTTCTTTCCTTCTTGGCTGTTCATGTATGTATATGATAGGGGTGGGGGAGTTACAACAGTTATTACTAGTATTACATTTGTAGTAGGCTACATCAAATCGACTTTTCACCCTAACGAGGAAATGTATCGGACTAAAGCTTAAAGTATATTATTATTATTATTATTATTATTATTATTATTATTATTATTATTATTATTATTATGTGTAATAGTAGGCCCTATAGTATATTTACACACACACAATTTGTACCATAAACATGACCCTGATGGTGCCATAATTGTGTTTGTTTTAAGGAGTTTAACATGCTATGGAAGTATAACTTTTAAACTATCAGTACATTTAACAGAATATCGAAATCCGAGTAAAATCCGTTTACAGATTACCGGTAAACACTACTAATATATTCAAAACGATATAAAGAAAGGGTCTGTGGTGTTACAAGACGTTGCAACAATCCCTGCAAGCGAACACAACGCCGTGCAGTCAGTTTTGCAGCTGCAGTTTAACCCCTTCATGTGCGCTGCGCAGTGCAGACCCGCGAGAGCACCGGACCACCCGCGCGCCGTTTATGACGTCAACGCCCGGGAATCCACGCACAGAACCACATAGGAAAAGAAATCCACACACAGAAACACATAGCAAAAATAAATCCACACACAGAAACACATAGGAAAAATAAATCCACACACAGAAACACATAGGAAAAATAAATCCACGCACAGAAACACATAGGAAAAGAAATCCACGCACAGAAACACATAGGAAAAGAAATCCACACACAGAAACACATAGGAAAAGAAATCCACACACAGAAACACATAGGAAAAATAAATCCACAGACTGAAACACATAGGAAAAATAAATCCACAGACTGAAACACATACTCCAGGTGTGATTCTAACAGGCTGCCGTTGTCAAGACTAACAACACATTCAACACGTGATGAATACAAGTTTTCTTCTATAGCTTACAGGCGCATGTAATGGAGATTGGGATTTAAATAAAGATTGTCTCCATTAGTTCAGGAATACTTGATTATGTCTAACTTGTATTAGAAAAGTCTGTTGATAAGGGTATGAACTGAAACATATAACATGCGTGTGAATTCATAGGTGATATAACGAGAAGAAAGACTGTTACATATATAGTTTACACACATACATATATTCGCGTATTGCGTGCTAGTTTTAGCAACGCAGTTAATAAATTAACAGGCTATAATATAAAAAGTTGTTATGATTTCATTGAATTATAATACAATATGTTTCTGTTTCTGCTTTGACTGGCCGTGATTTGTATTGTCTCGGACACAATGAACACTTTATCACACTTTATCACAGAAGCTTACAGACGGATACTGTATTGACTGCAGGGTTGTAGTATCTTCTGTCCAACATTAAACCCCATCATTTCTGATTGTCAGGTGGGTCCACGTTTTGATTTGGTCTAGGACTACGTGTCCATCCACATAAATCAGTTAAATAAAACTAGGATACTGTCTTGTTGAACAATTGGCTATCTTTTACTAACTCCTCTTTAATTAACATGTCACTTCATCCATTTGTTATTTCCCTTTGACAACCGTAACGGTTTGTAAATCTACTCCATAAACCCCGACACCCTTCACCCACTGCAGTTTCTGCTACATCTCAATAATGCTGTTAAAACCCTGAAACCCAAAGCCGGAGTATTCGGCAGGGATGTTTGGTTTGAGTAACCCCGTGGGTTAATAAACTAAACAAAGGTAAACCGTGCAAAACTGCTGCAATGAAAACCAGGCTAAGTAAACGAAGCAAAGTTTACAAGAATCATTTAAGGGGGGAAAAGAAAAAGGAAAAATGCGTGAAACTTTAATGCGAAGCATGTGATGAATGTGGCTTCGTTTTTCTATTGAAGCGAGCGTGGTGAGCTCAATTTTTACAGATCAACATGTTATTGATTATTAAATAAAATATATTTACTTTTTACTTTAACGGTTCTACGTGTAAACGATTGGAGTGTACAATACAGATACAGATACAGATAACTGACTGACTAGTATGGAACTGGAATTACATTGAACTAATTAAAATAGTCCTACATTTAATTCTCTCTGTACATGTAACCTACTGTAACAGTGTAAACTAGCCTATACCCTGGGATAAGATACTTAATCTACACAGTACTCCTAAGGGAATTCCTAAGGGAATTCATGATTATCTATAGTATATGACTTTCAATGAAAACAAACCCTTGGGAAAAACAAAACCTATATTAGCAACAGCAACAAACATGCACAGCCTATCGAGAAGAAGAAGAAGAGAGAAGAGAGCTGAGTCCCAGGTGAGGGGGCTGAGTTTCTGTCCTGCAGCTGATAGCAATGGGACTGAGTTTCTCTTCTGTGGGTCTTAGCAATGGGACTGAGTTTCTCTTCTGCGGGTCTTAGCAATGGGACTGAGTTTCTCTTCTGCGGGTCTTAGCAATGGGACTGAGTTTCTCTTCTGCGGGTCTTAGCAATGGGACTGAGTTTCTCTTCTGCGGGTCTTAGCAATGGGACTGAGTTTCTCTTCTGCGGGTCTTAGCAATGGGACTGAGTTTCTCTTTTGCAGGTCTTAGCAATAGGACTGAGTTTCTCTTCTGAGTTTCTGTTTTGCAGTTCAGATTCCAGCACGTGGATGAACTCCAGTGAAAACATGAAGCCCAAGAACAACAAGGGGCTTCTTTTAACTTCTCCAAACCACGTCTTCTAATAAAAGCTGAATAAACAAACCCAACCACTTGTAAGAGGCTGCTGTCCAGTAAGCGTCACAAAAATGTCTGCTTTAAAAAAGGGTCGATATAATGAAAACTTCACCTTGACTTAAAAAAAAGAACGAAAACAAAATCTCACCGGTTACAGCTTTCAATTCTCTGTATTATATGAATCCGCTCGTTGTGTTTTTTCTCTGCAGTAGAAATGTCACCTAAAACAACCCGGTGCTGGGGCAGCTTCTCTTTGGGCTGTGGGGCTGCGGACTGTTTGTTAGAATAGTTACAGGGGGGTCTATTTATGGAACATATGTCTGCTCCGAAAATCCGGAGAAAGAGAAAACGTTATGAATTGTGTGAAGTTAAGACGGACGGGCTTTGAAAACGAGTCAGTAAAATACGGAACATTTATCTTTAGCCCCCCTGGACAAGACAAAGAGGGCTTAACAGCAGTATGAAAAGAGTGGCCTGTGAATGGTTACTATTCAATTTGTATTTCATTCCCCGCTGGTCATGGAATTGAGATCAGAAGAAAAAGTGAAAACACATGGCCGGGGTCAGCGGGATCAGAGAACCACCGCACACAGCAAAGGGAAGGAAAAAGCAATGGGAACTTGTGTGAAGAAATGGATTGTATAAACAGAGCCCACCATCGCCTGCACCCCATTATCCTATAATTTACACTGCATGGGAGCTTGGGAATGTATTAAACTAGTGATAGGTTTCATCACTGCATTACGGCGTCGGCTCATGCCAATCAAATATCTGTGTATACTTTGAGACAAGTTTACAATTCTTCGGCTAATGTGTTTATTTTAAATATCCAAGGGAAATTATTACATCAGCAGTAAATAATGTTTGAGGAAACGGCCCTTCCTTTGAAGTTTGCAGCAGTGAAACATGATTTTAATTACATAATAACTTTGAAATTGTATTTATACAATAAACGTTCTGGATTAGATGGAGAAGCATAGGAGTAGATTAAAGTTTGGCCATACCTTGGCAAAACAAACTGCGGAGAGACTGCACAAATGTCCGCCATGAGGCATTGCCGACCCTTTGGTGGGATCGTTAGCGTCAGCTCGCCTGCTCTGCTGATGAATGACAGGTCCTCATAAATTCCACCTTACTTTAATTAACATTTTGCCAACTCGCTTCCTTTCAACAAAAACAAAGCCAATGAGCTCAATAATAGCGACAACGTTTCTCTTGGCTGGCGCTCGACACTCTTGGCAGATTCCATTCATATAAACTCAAGTTATGTTTTAGTTTCAACTACTGACCGAGGAAGCAGAGTTATTTCTCAAAAATAAATCTTACAACGAAATTTTTGAATTACTATAAAACGACTGCACCTGCCAGCTTGTTATTTTGGTGATGAAACAATAAAATATGTACACCGTTCTTTATATTATTATTTTTATTTATTTATTTATTTATTTATTTATTTATTGGCAGACGCCCTTATCCAGGCTATATATATATAATTTACAGTATACAGTATGTATACAGTACACATATTTAATAGTTGTAAGAAATCGTAATTGTAACGAATCCACAGGACCACGGTGAATCAATTAGATGTTTATTACATAATGGAAATAATATAATAATATAGAGAAACAGTTGACAGAGATACGGAGGATACTAGACTCAGTGAGTGAAACAGGTGCGGCCTTTTATAGGTCGAGACCTCGAAAAAGTCCATAAATGGGAAAAATTGAAATAATCAATACATTTTCATTACATGCTGATTAATATCTAAATCTAACAGATTATACTGTCTACTGCATTATCAGCAACTAGATCAAGGGTCCCCCAGCCCTGTTCCTACAGGAGCCCCTACCCTGCTGGTTTTTGATCCAACCAATCTCTCAATTACTTAATTGAACCCTTAATTGAAGTAACAATTTGCTTAGATTTGACTTTTTAAATTGTGTAATAAAATAGTTGGTTCTTTAATAAGTTATTCATACAATTCTATACTTAACTTTAAACCCACACTGTTCAAAATAATTAAAAGGCTCTGATTTAGGAAATGAATAGTTCAAATAAGGGTTCAATTAAGTAATTAAGAGCATGGTTGGAACAAAACACAGCAGGGTAGGGGGACCTCCAGGACCAAGGCTGGGGACCCTTGGTCTAGATAATGAGTAAATATGATGCCCTTCTGTCCGCACATTTGGCACAATTCCACCTCAGCACTTCTGTGGCCTTGTGGGCCTCTCTCAGAAACAAGAGGAAGGCTTGTTATCAATGTCACCATGTTTACCTCGTCCCCCAAAAGTGTCAAGACAAGGACCATTAAATGTTATGGGTTCGAGCGTCTGTCTGCTACACGTCTCAAGACACAGGCAGACAGACAGAGACACAGGCCCTGTACGAGCCAATTGAAATATTTGGACAAGATCAATACAGCTGTGGGCCCCTTTGATGGTATAAGAGATGTCAACTTCACTGCAAGGGTCCCTGCTTTGGCTTGCCACCACTCTTATCAGGTTTGCCTAGCCTTCACTGAGATAAAACATGTTTTCCCTCTGCTTTCTGAACATTAATATATTAGGGAATCAAATCCACAAAGGGCTAGTTGGTCCTCGTAAGAACTTGGTAAGGGGGCCTGCCTTCATCACCTATAACACATAAATACAGATGGTGGAAACATGTCGGCCCACCAACACATCAATTCATGTACATGACCATGATAATCATGACGCTGAAACATGGACTGGAATGGGTTAAGACCCAGTAAGACTGTGAGGTGTGAGTCTTGGGCTCTCAGTGTGAGGATGAAGCTCATGCCTGGACCCTCACTCATACGCAGACTCGACCACATCCTTCTGCAGGTCATTGGCCAAGCATTTACAGACCATGTCCACCTCTGTACTCAATGTGAAGGTGAGCAATTATTCCTGCATGCAGCTGGTTGGTTAGAACTGGACAATGGGATGAACTCCAGGTGTTTATTCTGAATACCAGTTACGGAATGTAAATAGATATTGAAAAGAAAGACTGATTTTCATTTGTCAATACTTTCCAGCCGTATCTACTCAGTCTGTGTACAGAGGTTTCATAAGGAGAGAATTCCTCCCCTTCCTGGCCGGAGCCCAGTGGCTTCCTGCCAGACCACTATCTTAACGAGGCTAAGAGGCGGCCATTTCAATCTCACTCATTCGCTCTCAGATAATGGGCTCATGATAAGAGCTGGTTCTGCTCCAACTACACGCTAATGACTCGAGTTACCATCTAGAGCGACAATGAGGGTTTCTGAAATATTTAAATTAAACTTACAGAATACAGACCGTCTCATATTGCAATCTGTGGAAACACTAAGAAAACTGTACACACTGTACACAAAGAACACACTACACACTCTACACACACTGCACACTGTTCACAAAGAGCACACTGCACACACTATAAACTGCACACACTGCACACACACACAGATGACTGCAGTGGTACCTAGCAGTCTATATCTCCAAGGAGGGACACAGCTACGCATTTCAACTCAGACTCAGATACATGCATCAAAGAACGTGAATGAGGTCTCATTTAATACAGGCCAACATCTCATCCCAAAGAACAGGGCTGTCCAGGCTTGATATATGTTTATGCAGGAGTAGCTGCTAGACAAACATATAAAAATGTATTACTAATTGAATTGCTCTATGATTCATTCAGTTTATCATAACACCACATTATTTGTGCAGGACGGAAAATATTTGTACTTCTACCTATACTACTTTTTTTCCACTAAGAAATATAATAAATAAGGAAAAGTTGCCTAAGTGTTTATTATCACAATTGACGTTCCCTCTGGGACAAGGTCAAAAGGACAGGAAAGCATGCTGCAGGTCAGGGAGTACAAGTTGACATTGACAGTGGCTGCTGAGTAACACGCCATAACATGCCAGCCTGCAAACGACTCCTGAGAACATGGGCACTGTAAAAAATAAACCACACATGTGCAAGGAAAATAATTAACTAAAACTAGCCTGCTTTTTTCTGTGACATGAACACATTTTTGATTTCTTTTTAAACCTTTATATTATTATTATTATTATTATTATTATATATAAACTAATGAAACTGAAAAGCATGATCAGAGTGATTTGTTATTGGGAAGTATATTTGTCACTGAAGGCAGTTGCCCTGCTTGGCTGTGTCCTGCAATCCCTGCACTGTATGACAGGGGTATTCAAGCTGCTCAGGGAGTAATACAGACTCCATGTCCTCCACTGACGTTACTGTACAGCTCATATACATGTCCGCAGCGCCGGGGCACTTGGGACCGCAGTGAACCAGCAGCCGGGTTAATGAGAGGCGCAGAACTGTATATAAAATCTTATGGACTCACCAAGTGGGGGAGCACTCAAACCCAGCCACCCAGCCCGACTGGGGAGGCACAGATACATGTTATCTATCCATAAGAATCGTATTTACCAAGCAGCTGGGTAAATATTATCAGGCCTTTTGTATTAAGACATTTAAACATTTAGGAATAATTGGAGCCAGTGTTTATGCGCTGATCTCTCTGACATCTGCTGTTAATATTTGTCATAGACATCACACAGCAAAAGGCACATGCACTGTTATGACAGGAGGATATTTTGAACCTTTGAGGATTAATGTGTTTGCTTTCCTGTGTGCTCTTTTCATAACAATCAAGGGACATGGGTTGTAAGTCACAAAATCTGTGCTTAATTGACCAATTCTAGTGGATTAGACAATGTTTATGATACAGCTGTCTTATACATTAAACTCATAGCATATTTCCCCTCTATGGTCTTAATACATTTTCCAGAATTGTTTCTTAACAGCTTGTTTCTTCCCCAGTTCAAAGAATACCAGAAACTTTTGCAGCTCTTATTCTGACCAAACTTTCTTAGGAATGTGAGGGACGACTTCATTTTTTACATAAATACATACCATGCAGGCTCTTAACAATAATGTACCACTAAATGCATTTTTTTTTCAAAAAGTTAAGAATTAACAAAATAATAAAAAATAACGTTTGTAGAAACAATCTTTACAGTGAATCCCATGGTACGTTACTACACTGCAGAAGAATAACAAAATTTCAGCAATTCAGTTTGACCTGACAAATGAGGAAAGAAAAATCTCCTTTGAATTTGAAATAAGATTTACCGAATCTCCCTAAGAACTGCTTTAAGATCTGCTTATCCTATTCCATGAACCTGTAAAACAATGCAATGGCATTTGAAGACACTTCATCTTCTGTAAGTGCAGTGTGTAGGTCAGAGCCCCACTCAGATCCACCTCCGATCACTGTGGAAAGCACACCACTCACCCCCCATGGAGCGACAAACTCACCATGCCAAACGACCTGTTTACCATTGAGGGCTTCAACACACTCTGCCAGATTCAGAGGGATTGCGACACTCTAATGTGCTCATATACACAACGAACCCCATTAATCTTTCCACAACAAACCCAGCAACCAGTGGCATTGGTCTCATTGGTCCGGGTAAAGGCACCATTGTGTGTGGGCACTGAGCCCCAGCTGGGATTCTAACCGTGACGTCTCTGGCACCTCCGAGCCCACGGCACCACAGTGCATAGACAAACCCGCCACGACAACAGACCGCTCTCCGGAAGGGGCATTTTATACCCTCCAGTGAGGTCATCACCGTGACCAGCTGTAGTACACGTTGAGCGCCGTTACATAAGCAAACCCGCATCATTACCTGGTGAAGCTAATGATTGCTTCAGACAGGCAATGGATTTCAGGCTGAAGAAATTGTGCATACTTATGGATGTATACTGTCACTCAGTTTATGATCCTTATTAGAAATTGTAGTTTTTAATGATTTAGGAGAAAATAAAATATCAATCGCTTTCCTTCTTTCTTTCTTTCTTTCTTTCTTTCTTTCTTTCTTTCTATTTCTCTATCTTATCAGCGAGGCATTTGAAACCCCTTGTGTAGGCATATACTTGGAACAAACTATTGTATTTTAACACCTCATTCTTGTAGGTCACATGTTTTCATATATGTTCCTGCCATAAACCTTTCATTACATTACAGGGTTTTGTTTCTATACAGTTACATTCACATACCTGTGATTTGCTCTTTGTCTCTTCATAGACATGTCTATATTGAACATATTTTCATGAAGTTCAGCTTTGATATGAGCTGTTTACAGAATTGTGGTTGAATCAACAAAACTTGAATTTGAAATCTTTAAAACAAACAGAGCCACCTTGGAAACTCAATTTGTCTGTTTTGTTTCTCTAAATTGCAGGCCATGGGCTTTTGTGTGTTTATTTGAAGTTAAAAAAGGAATCATTTGAGCCATTCTCCATGCTTCACCATGCGTCTCTGGCCTTTAGTCGCATTTTTGTACTTGGGGATTAAAAATCACTGAGTTTATACACTCACCTAAAGGATTATTAGGAACACCTATTCAATTTCTCATTAATGCAATTATCTAACCAACCAATCACATGGCAGTTGCTTCAATGAATTTAGGGGTGTGGTCCTGGTCAAGACAATCTCCTGAACTCTAAACTGAATGTCTGAATGGGAAAGAAAGGTGATTTAAGCAATTTTGAGCGTGGCATGGTTGTTGGTGCCAGACGGGCCGGTCTGAGTATTTCACAATCTGCTCAGTTACTGGGATTTTCACGCACAACCATTTCTAGGGTTTACAAAGAATGGTGTGAAAAGGAAAAAACATCCAGTATGCGGCAGTCCTGTGGGCGAAAATGCCTTGTTGATGCTAGAGGTCAGAGGAGAATGGGCCGACTGATTCAAGCTGATAGAAGAGCAACTTTGACTGAAATAACCACTCGTTAAAACCGAGGTATGCAGCAAAGCATTTGTGAAGCCACAACACGTACAACCTTGAGGCGGATGGGCTACAACAGCAGAAGACCCCACCGGGTACCACTCATCTCCACTACAAATAGGAAAAAGAGGCTACAATTTGCACAAGCTCACCAAAATTGGACAGTTGAAGACTGGAAAAATGTTGCCTGGTCTGATGAGTCTCGATTTCTGTTGAGACATTCAGATGGTAGAGTCAGAATTTGGCATAAACAGAATGAGAACATGGATCCATCATGCCTTGTTACCACTGTGCAGGCTGGTGGTGGTGGTGTAATGGTGTGGGGGATGTTTTCTTGGCACACTTTAGGCCCCTTAGTGCCAATTGGGCATCGTTTAAATGCCACGGCCTACCTGAGCATTGTTTCTGACCATGTCCATCCCTTTATGACCACCATGTACCCATCCTCTGATGGCTACTTCCAGCAGGATAATGCACCATGTCACAAAGGTCGAATCATTTCAAATTGGTTTCTTGAACATGACAATGAGTTCACTGTACTAAACTGGCCCCCACAGTCACCAGATCTCAACCCAATAGAGCATCTTTGGGATGTGGTGGAACGGGAGCTTCGTGCCCTGGATGTGCATCCCACAAGTCTCCATCAACTGCAAGATGCTATCCTATCAATATGGGCCAACATTTCTAAAGAATGCTTTCAGCACCTTGTTGAATCAATGCCACGTAGAATTAAGGCAGTTCTGAAGGCGAAAGGGGGTCAAACACAGTATTAGTATGGTGTTCCTAATAATCCTTTAGGTGAGTGTATGTTGTATATCTTAACTTTATGGTGAACTCCAAGTTTACTTAACATCATACACCTTTACCAGATTCCAAATTAATTATTATTATTATTACATTTCTTACATGTACTATTTTATGGTTAAACATAGAGCAATATTGTTGTATTGTGTATGTTATGTATTAAACTTGCTATATACTCCTCCTTCTGAAGCAGCACCAAACAACTTAATGAAGAGAAAACTCCCAGTCTTTAGAAGTTCACCTCTAATTTACTCGTTCTTGTGCAAAAATACTTTTGGTTAGTGTTGCTGAATGACCTGAACAATGCATAATTTAAAATCTAATGTGAAATAGTTGCACAGATCTACAGCTTGTATGCTGTTTCCACTTTTAGTTTATTTACAACTCAGAAATTCAATTTTAACTCAATGAACACCAGGTGTTTTGCACCTTCACCCAATAAAGTAAAGTGTTTAACACTCAACATTTTTCAATGGAAAGGGTCCACTAGGATCTCTGTTTATGGGGAACCTTAAAAATGGGTTTTGCTTTTCTTAATTTGTTTTATATTACTGTGTTATTGTTTTCCGTCAGTCTTTGCTCAACTAATAATCAATTTTAAATAAATTCAAACCCATTTTTTGTGTGTATCTAGTGCATGTTAAATACAAATGGTACAGACTGGGCATATCATTTAAACACAGAAATAAATATTTGATTAAGAGTTTTCTGACTAGTTCTATATGTATTTTTTTAAACTGGTCTGATGGCATGGCGTAAATTGCACAAAAATTGTGAATCTCAGAGAAAAAGATCTTTCTTTCTTTCATTCTTCATTTATTTCTTCAAAATTAGATTGAAGTGGCTGTGTGTTTTGGGTCATTATCAGGCAGAAAAAAAAAACTTCCCAAGGGTCCATGTTTTTTCAGTAATTTGTTTGTTGACTACATCTCCTGTTCATTCAACAGCAAAACATTTCCATCCACGCGTCATGTTTTAGTGCAGCCCCACAAACAAGCTGACATCTCGTCTGGTTATATTCTCACATACGATTTCCTCTCAGCGGTAAAAAAACTCTACTGTTGGCTTGAGTTCAGATCCACCCGTCAGTCGCAAATGACATCCCATAATTTGATGGCAGGCTTCCATTATGCCAAAACAAGAAAACTCTGGAAAGAAGACAGACACCATCGAGTACAGGGCTTGTAGTTTGTATGCACAGGGGCTGAAGATTTGATTTAATCTGGGATGTTGTTTAATTTGTTCATAATGTTTGTATCCAGCTCTCCTCTGGGCATTATTTATAGCTGAGTGCCAATTCCAGCTGATACTGGGATGTTCCCACAGACATGAGCTGAGGACGGCCACAGAGACCTGTCAGGGCCCGACTCTCTCTCCTGCCTTGTGTTGCTCATGAACTCAGTTATCATCTTCCATCTTTGGACAGAAGACCATTTGCAGAGAAAGGTCAATCTTGAGATTTGTTTTAAATATAAAATCTGGATGAGAAATGGACAAATGAAAAGGGTTGAAAGCTTGATGTTTATGTTTCCTCGTAGCATAATAACCCAATTGTACCCAATAATGAAAGTGATAACATAGCTGTAATTTTAGATTTAAATTGAGTACAATATAAAATGTTTACTCTAAATCGATTGAACAACATAAACTGCATATCATAATAAATACAATAAATACAAATCAGAAGCTAAACTTTGGAACATTAATATATTCACCGTCTTCCTCTGGGTGCAATTAACGCTCCACGCTTCTGTCACATGTTCACTGTGATTCTTCAGAAGAGGGAAATACGCTGCCCATCCTCTTTTTAAACTAAATGAAGACCCTTTGGTGCTGTATAGTATTTGATACATTCGGACTGCAGGAAAATTGGGACCAGTTCCTGGGGATTCTTGCTTTCGTAATTTTCACCTTTTCCCCTTCTTATTTAATGTAGAGAAATTGAGTTTCTAGTGTGAAGCTAGAATCAGGGCCGGGCATTGAATTATGTCTCTGTTTTTACTAACAAGGAAGTTTGCCAGCACAAGCTAAACGGTGACCCCCTCCGAAGGTGCTGCGAGTGAGTTCAGCCGAAGCCCGTTACAGGTCCACTCTGAGACAGTGCCGTCCCACGCTGCCTTCTCTGCACACCATTACAAAACCAGTTGTTGTTCAGTTACTCTGGATTCATGTGCTGCACATTCGTGGCTAGATCTTGGTACATAAAGCTTCCTCATGTATTTCCTTTTTTCGAACCTTTCCAATAATATTTTAGTCTAAAGCTATATTTATTTTGACAGCTTGTACTCCCCCCTTCTCCCAGGTTATCTGAGCATAGACATTTTACAAGCAATCTGAGGAATTAATTAATTTGATTTACTCTGCTTCCCAAACCAGATTGTCCTGATTTCCCCGAGTTAGGGCCATAAACAGCAACAGACTGCCCTCAAACAACTCTTACGTTTTCAATTACAGGAAACCCAAAAAATTGGATTGAATTCTGAATTGAATTCTGCGTCTTTTTGGACATTTTGAAGGATTAAATTAATTGTAAGGGGATGAAAACAGCAGATTAAATTTATATTGAGCGGTGAGGCATTCCTGGGGTCCCTGGGTCTGGCTTCTTGTATCCAAAGAATGGATCGATTCATGCGGTGCCCAGAACCGAGTCTTGCACAGTCTGCTGCGTGACTGTGTGGCATGGCCTCACTGTTTCTCCTGTCATCTGCAGGTCTGTCATTTCCTCCCAGTTTAAAGCATTGTAGAGAGATACTATTTTAAAGTGATTTGATAAGTGTGATTTATTGTCCTTTCAGTTACTTTACTGTATGGTGATTTTGAAAGGCGCTATATACATTTTATTTTATTTTATTTTACTTGGTTATGATTTGCCAAGTTTATCCATTGTTGTCTTCTATTGATGCTACTCACAATGTTCTTAATATCCTGTTCAACTTCTAACAGTATTAAATGAATATTAAAATATAAACCAGATATACCTATACTTTCAGGTAATAAGAGAAATGCCATAGACCCCCTTTCTCATAAAAAAGGACATGGGCACAAAGCAATGTTAATGACAGACTGAGACATGTACCTTTTTACCGGTGCAATGAATGAACCGGCTGCCGTACGGTTTGTGGTCGACCTTTAGAGAGGCTCATTGTGAGGATTTGTCAGAGAGGAGAATGTGAATATATTGACTTGGGTACCTGCTGTTTCAGACTCACCTACAAACAAAGAGGCATCAGGACGCTGTGCTCTCAGAGAGCCACTGACTTTCACCTGCGCACCCGTCCAGCCCCAGCAATAGTGCCTCTACTTCACAGCCCTGTCACAACTGCACCTGCTGACGCAAGATGACACTTCAGAGAGCACAGCCCAGGAAGTCTGTATATGGGATGCTTTTTAAACAACTGAAAATATCATTACAGGACAAATTATGAGTTCTGTAAATAATTCAAGAGAGTGACTTGACTCCTTTAAAATAAAGACGATCTGTATAAAATTAACTGTTTGAGTCACATTAAAAACATTACCATGATTCCATTACCAGTTTGTATTATATATCATAATGAAGTTTGTTTAAAGACAATTTAAAGGCAATATTTATTTTAGTTGCTGCACTTTTTAAACATTTGAAACATTTGTTACACCTCACTAGTAATGTCTGATTCCCCACAAGCCAGAGAGCTAGAGCTTTTCTAATTGGTTCTGGGGAAGCTGTTGTTTTGAACAGGGGAATGCCACAAAAATTTGCACACAACTTAAAAACACATTTTTGGGTTCTATAAATCTTCAGAAAGCTAATTACACAGCGCCTGGTTGAGTGACTGTCAGACCTCTGCAATCGGTAAAAACATCTCTGTCACAGGAGCCTCGTTTGCTTAATGAAGGGCATGGCTGGCTAATGGGAATATTACTGGAACTGCGCAGTAATTAGTGGGTTAGGTGCATTTAGTTTTCTTACTGATGCATGTAGAAGGTTTTGACTGATCCCTGGAGTCAACGCAGGACAAGGAGGCAAAACAGATTTCCCAAAGAAAGAAAAACATCTAATTAAAATTCAGCAGAATATGGAGACATTTTATACTTAAAATTTAAACCAAAGCAAAACAAATGTCTTTGATGATTGTTCTCTGAATTAGTGATCATATACCAAACCAAGATGTATCTTTAGTGTAAGAGTTGAGGACAACACATACCTGCACTTTGGAAGCACAGCTCAACTGTGTTGTACTGGTTTGTTTAAATTATAGTAAGTGTTTTCCTCTCTTTTTATCCGTTCATCACGATGAGAAATTGAAGGAGATTTAGTGTTTTCCCTGTGCCAGCTACTGGGGCAGAATAAACAGCAGAAGCAGTCTGTCTTGCATCGAACGCAAGGAGAGTCTGCACACACACTGGCACTGTTTTCATGCAGTGAATTTACTGAGATTTACTTGTCTTTGTGCTGTTTATATTTCAGTGGCACAATTTTTTTTCAAAATGGATGGGGTTCCATGCTTGTAAACAAGTTACTGAACTGGACACATTGAAATCAATGTCGGTCCCCCCGGGCCTGAATGAATTTGCTCTATGTGTTTAACCTTTGTAACTAAAAAGTGTGAGTTATTTTAAGGTGGTTCAAAATTGCTAAACTTATGAATTATGGGTCAACAGGTTAAAAAGTGAAGGGCATAGACCACAGTGTATATGGGGAAATTTTCAAGGTTGACAAAATAGTGGACGATTACAGAGTAATTCCCATAAGTGTTCCTGGTATTTCTTTGATAATGTCTGCAGGCTACTATGGTCTTGGACCAAAAAACTCCACAAAAATGTGTCTTTCTGTTCTCTGCCTGCACATCATGAGGGCTTTGTAAATGTAAAAAGCAACAGAACAATCTTTATTTTACATTCTGCAGAACCCAGAGATCTCTATTGTAGTTTCTTGTAGAAATGGTATTCAAAATGACTGAGGTTCATAGTGATTGAGCTGTAAGGGACAGGATCACTGGCACAGTTTTTGTATTTAAGAAATATTCCATATACATGCTATATCCTTGAGTCAGAGATTAGTTTAATTAGATTTGTTTTCTGTATTTTCTATAGTAAAGTTTTTTTTTTCATTCAGCTGCAGCCAATTTATAAACATTTTAGAATTACATAATCTTTTATCAGTGAACGATTATTTACAGGCGGTTAATATTGGATGATCAGGTGACCTGGCAGCCATCCGCTATATGAATCTGTGAAGGTGAAGCCACATAAATGGTCTATTGGCAGGTTTTGCACAAAGCCTACAAGCTCTTTGAGCTAGAGAATGAGTCAGATTTTTTGTGAATGAAAACCTTTTTTAAGTGTGGTTTTCATTTTACTTTTATTGGTTTAAACTGGAATTCATTAGACTACAAATGTAAATTAAACTCCATCTTAATTAATATTTCTTCATAGTGTCTGTTTTAGAACTGGAGTGTTTATTTTTCACAACAGAGTTTATTTTGCAGCTAGGTATTAATGCACTTTAAATCATGATTTGATCAACAAAACATTCACACATATCTTTGTAAAATCTTTCCACTGTAGTACTATATTATTAGTCTTAACTGATCATTTTATTGAGACACAGCGCACATTACTTTCTGTAGAAAATACAACATGTGTTGCAGAACCAGCACCAACCATATTAAACTACATTAAGACAATTAAGATGATATTAGATCCTTAAGGTACTAATGATTTCATGATCGAGCCTTTGAAGGTACAGATGGGAAACCAGCAGCAACACAAGAGTCACTCAGGAAGAGAAGAAAGAGATACTATCCCATCTGACAGTCCCTGGAATCCACTTACGAACCGACAATCGCCAGCCCACCTGCCAAGACACCTGCATGGTCGAAGGGTCTCAGGGTTTATTGGTTTTACTCTGACCAAGACAATAACATCCAGATATAAAATATACAATAACAGCCAGAATACACCAGTACCAGGAAAATGGAAACTCCACTAAACAGACAAATTGATATTATTTAGTGTTTCATCAAGCAATTATAGAACAGCATTTTAATAATATTATGTGTATCAGTGTGACGACAGGAATAAGTATATCTATATATACATCCAATTTCAATAACCACTATATCCAATACAAGGTCACAATGTGCATTTATTTTATTATATATATATATACATACATATGTTGTATGTATATATATATATATAGATACACACGCACATAGTTATTCTGAAAGACAGTCTTCATATGTTTTTCCTTCTCTGTTAGAAAAGTTTTGGTTGCTCAGTTGCCCTGTCCAGTATTAGCATCTGTGTCAGAGTCAGACCATTGTGTTTTTGTGTATCTCTCTGACACGGCAGAGGTCTCCAGAGTGCAATCAGTTAATGACCCATTTAAGACAGGTATCTGATTGCTGGCTTTCTAATGCCCGGGCACTTGCAGGGCATTAATCACCGCAGCCAGGGAGTCCTGCCAGTGAACACATTGACACTCACAGCTGAGCAGACGAATGCAGGAAAGGAAAATGGATCCCCTTGGGCACATTGAGTTTCATGCATATCAAAATAAAGCTGACACTCTTCTTATATTGGGGGGCCCTGTCTGAGCTTGCTGGGAGCAGCCACCTCCCTCTCACCTCACCTCCAAATGACACCCGTGTCTTCAGCTGCAGTGCAGTGGAAGGCTGTGAAGAAAATCCCAGGGACTTGGACACGGCTGTTTTAAAGCACAATCTGGTTCTTCTTGAATAATTCATTCCAAAACCAATGGTAACGAGAGCTGGATGGCAGTGAACAGCCACGGCACCCTGCACAACACACACACAAGTGCAAACTGTGCATAAAACATCTTTCATATGGTTTTAATATTGTGAAGCGATTTTTTTTCTAGTATTGTTTCTTGCATCTCCTGAGAAAGTAACCAGCTACCATTCTCTTGTCGAGTTGACGTTTCAATCTGACATTGCATGAGAAGCTTCAATTTTACCTTGACCCAGCAAAGTGACCCTGTAAAACTGTGTTAAAGATTACTATCACTTTTTCTCAGGCGCTGTGGGGGAGCAGGAGGGTGTGGAGGAGCTTCAGACTGCTCTGCCCTCCATCTTCATCCATGTTATGGTGCTGTTGCCATGCGTCTCACCGACTGCCAGAACAAGGTCGCACCGCTATCGCGTGCAGAGCCGGCATTTCCATTGCGCCTCTCGCTTGAGTGTCCCGCGTGATTGTGATGGAAGTGGACACACATGGAGTTAATGTGCAAAGGACTCAGGGAATCTCCTCGTTCATTACTCAGGCATATGAAGGGGATTCGGGGGCGATGACTATTGGTCTGCACTCAGCCAGCAGTGAAATTGTCACAGGCATTCCCCAGAAGACAATAAGGAAAAGGTTGCATTTATTGGCACCTCAGCTTCATACATTTCTGTCCCACAATCACAAGCCTGTGCCATGCCTAAATATGAAGTTTAGAACAAATACCTTGAAATGTGGTCTTTTGGAAAAAAAATATGTAATGTTTTCTAAATGGTTAAAGAAATGGACAATTGGGGTTGCTTAAAATAAAAAGCCCAAAGACTTCTCACTAAATGTAAGACAAAGAAAAATACAAAGAATTACTGAAACGCTTCAATTTCAGAGGAAATGTCCAGAAACATCACTAATTAATAAGGGATTTGGGGTAATGTGGACAGAAAATGTGGTTTGTAATGGTGTCTTGTTTTTTTGCTTAAACATTTTTCATTTACACCACTTCCCCCCTCCTGGAAAAACATTATTATCACCAGCGTGAAGACCAGCGCAATCATTCACAGCCTTGCTTTTCTCAAGTTAGGAAATTGCCTTGAAAATTGTTGAGGCCTGCAAAGTGTTCTGTACTTAAGTTCATTTTCTTTCTTTTGATATGTGTATAGAGTTTCTCAATTCATACTAAACACAACATTAGGTCTAAAACCGTAACATAAACCAATTTTTTCAAGAATTTTCCTCTTCATGGGGAAACAAGAAAGAATAACAAACATTTAAAATGGTGTGTTTATCAATTCTAAATTAAATTAGTAAATATAATACATCAGAAAACATTTTTGGAAAGTGGAGAGCATAATTCTGAACAAACACCAGACTTTTGAGATAATGGGTTATAGCACATATTGAAGGCAGAAAACAATTAACTAAATTAAAGTAAAATAAAATAAATCAATCTGTATGGTGTCTTCAATCAGTATTTTGTTTGGCAGAGAAACATACATTTAAATGAATAAACATATGTTATTATTTCAAAAGAATAAATAAAAGAATTAGGATGATACCGGTGTTAATTAAGCTAGATGGTCAATTATGCTGTATATTTCTGTTTAAAAGCACTGGAAAACACTAACAGCCCGGGACCAGAGAACTGCGCCCTATGTGACGTCTGCCTCCGTCAAGATATAACCTGCCAATACAGCGAGATGAGCTTCAAATGCACAGCCATGCTCAGTCACTTACTACAATAATGCCATCATAAGGGCACAGGGATACAGTGTGCACAGAGACACACCATGCACAGATGCAGTGTTCACAGGGATACAGCATGCACATGGATACAGCATGCACAGGGATATAGCATGCACAGGGATATAGCATGCACAGGGATATAGCATGCACATGGATACAGCATGCACATGGATACAGCATGCACAGGGATATAGCATGCACAGGGATATAGCACAGGGATACAGCATGCACAGGGATATAGCACAGGGATACAGCATTGCACAGGGATACAGCATGCACAGGGATATAGCATGCACAGGGTAATAGCATGCACAGGGATATAGCACAGGGATACAGCATTGCACATGGATACAGCATGCACAGGGATATAGCATGCACAGGGTTATAGCATGCACAGGGATATAGCACAGGGATACAGCATTGCACAGGGATACAGCACAGGGATACAGTACAGGGATACAGTGTGCACAGAGATACAGATTGCACATGGATACAGCATGCACAGTGATATAGCATGCACAGGGATATAGCACAGGGATACAGCATTGCACAGGGATACAGCGTGCACAGGGATATAGCACAGGGATACAGTGTTGCACAGGGATACAGCATGCGCAGAGATATAGCATGCACAGGGATACAGCATGCACAGAGATAGAGTGTGAACAGGGATATAGTGTTGAACAGGGATACAGCATGCACAGTAAATTAACAAAGACATACATAGAGTTACAAATAAAATTGTAGTGAAATGTAGATGGAACTGTGAAGACAATGAAGATATAGTTGCCATTATTATTATTATGTTAAAACGCACATGCATGGCTTGCACGAGATGGAAGGCATTAAATATGTATTTTCAAGTGCCCAGCAGAGACTTGCACGCACTCATAAACGTCTTCCTAACCCCAATACACAAAGAGCCCTGCTTTATTGATCTAAATACCTCTGCTGCTTATATAAACTCAATAGACCCCCATGAGTGGTAGACAAAAGCCATACAAAAGACAGCCCTTAAACTCCTTGGACATCAGCGACAACACCTGACATCAGAACCAGGGATTTACACCTCACCGTTTCAAAGAGATCTGCTGTTTACCGTGGGATTAGGCCTTGACAGAGAAAGCATAACAAAGAGTGGGACTCTTGAGTCCCACAATAACAAATTCCAGCACAGCTTCTGAAGGGCCCTGGAACGAGGGGCACCCAGGCCAGCTGGACACCACCCCGGGGACAAAAGCCCTAAACCCAAATAATGATCACTTACCCCCTTAGGCTGACTGATGGCTGTGCTCCCATCAACATACATGTGGAGGTCCAGCTACCAAAACACTGAGCATCAGCGGTGCGAACGCACTTCAGACAAACTGGTGCTCACTTTCATTTCATGCACCCTTTCTTTCTCTGGTCCCTGATTTCAGTGTTTCAGAGCGGTTGTGAAAGAAGAAAGCCTGAAAAAACCCTCTCCATTTGTAAAAGTGCAGGATATTTGTCTTCTCGTTTATTTAACAGCAAGTGGGGAATCGCAAGCTGTTTATCAAAGTCAAAAGCTTTGACACATGATTTACATAGGCTTTTACAAAGTCATGAAAATCTCACTTTCGAAAAACACAAGTCATAGATATTCTCTACTTATAGGACTTATAGGAAAATGAAAAACAGAATCATTAGTGAGATGCATCCATATGTAGTTTGACATTCCCTAAACTCACCCTAATACCCGCTATATTTATATTCATGAAAGGTTTTACAAATAACGTAAGTTGGGTTTTGTTTGTTTTGTTTGTTTGTTTGTTTGTCTTGGTGTCTTGTGGCTTTATACTAATCCCTCTATTTTGTCCTTTCTGTTTTATACATACTTACATACATGGCATCTACATACAATGGAGAATATTTCAATTGTCCACTCTCACTTTTGCTTTCAGTGGGGGGGTAATCTCAGTATTATGTGGTAAATTATGCCACATCTTTATGCTGAAATTGAAGTTACACTCCTTACTATACATATTTCAAATTAGTAGTGCATCATTAATGGGAAACTAAATCATTTTTGATGAATAGTCTCCAGGAAAGGGTTTTTCCAATTACAATGGCAGCCCATTGTATATAAAGGCTGACACCGGGGGCGCTTTTAATCAGGCCTTGTTTGCCCACCACAGACAGACCTGTCGCCTGCTGGCTTGTTTGGGCTGACATCAAAAAGAGAACTTGAGTCAACTAATTAGTGCTGATGGTATATTCAAGACACACAGAATGAGTGATGATCACAACAGTGCAGCCGGCGCTGCGGCGACTGCGTCTCCCTGCAGAGGATCAAAGACAGAGGCTGCTTTACTTCAGAGGAAACCAAGTGTAACAGAGGCCTGAGATAATTGACACAACTTGTGTGTTTTACAGTCCAGATTAATCACCAAGAGCTTTCCAACAAACACCACTTATTTTTTGCCTGTTACTGGAGGGCCGTCATTCTGGTTCAGTTAAATGTAAGTGTAATAAATAGATAAATAGCACGGACAAGCTCAAGCAATCAAGAGCAAAGCAGAATCATGAGAAAATTACAACAGAGGATGGAGTCCAAACATGAAGGGACCAATCTGAGCATCTCAATCTAAACTGTTGGACTGCGATGTCTGATGGATTGTTAAGATGCAGTTGTGATGCTTCACTGTTGTAGGTCTGACAGCAGATACCTGGAGCTCAAGGGGCATGGCAGGGACCCAGTTCAGTGTCTCAGTGAGGGGACAGTCTTAACGATGGGACAGTGTCTCAGCAAGGGGACAGTGTCTCACTGAGAAGGGCAGTGTCTCAGCGAGGGGACAGTGTCTCAGTGAGAAGGGCAGTGTCTCAGTTTGGGGACAGTGTCTCAATGTGGGAACAGTGTCTCAGTGTGAGGATAGTGTTTCAGTTTGGGGACAGTGTCTCAGTGAGGGGACAGTGTCTCAGCGAGAGGACAATGTCTCAGCAAGGGGACAGTGTCTCAGCAAGAGGACAGTGTCTCAGTGAGGGGACAGTGTCTCAGTGTGAGGACAGTGTCTTAGCAAGGGACAGTGTCTCAGTGTGAGGACAGTGTGTCAGCAAGGGAACATTGTCTCAGTGAGGGGACAGTGTCTCAGTGAGAAGGGCAGTGTCTCAGTTTGGTGAGAGTGTCTCAGTGAGGGGACAACTAGGGTTTTATTGCAACTGGTGCAATACAGGAGTTGGCACTGTGGAATAAGTCTCGGCACACAGCGAAGCATTGAGGCAAAGCTCCACTTTATCCACAACCCTATGTCATATAAAGAACTATATACAACATAACATACAACACAAATGTAACAATGTGTATCAGTATTGTAATGATAGTCAATGAGCCAAACGATTGTCAATCCGTCAGGCAGGTAGGGAACTCTCGTAGTCAGACCTGTCTGTTTTCACTGTGTTAATATATGTTAGTATGGGTGCTCCGAAGGCAGCCTTACAGATGTCCCACTAGAAGAGCAATATCCCCCCCTCAAATCTGCAGGCATCATATTTAAATATGCACACTGTTTACACTACCTAATATATGATCTTTATGTTTAAGCATATCTTCATTTTACCATTTATTCTATCAACATGAGAAGCAAACCATAATGTTGTATTTAACATTATACAAGTACTTGTAAAAATGCATCTATTTAAACCCACTTTTTAAGGAATGTTTATCTTGCTCAATACTCTGTCACTTTGCCAAAGCTTTTGTTTTGCTGTGTTATCTAGTGGAGTAACTGCTTTAAACTGTTCAGCTGGTGGTAATGAACACAAACAACATATTTTATCAGCCTTATCTCGGCAGTACAACAAAATCAATTCGTCGGTTTGCTATTGTAAGGAAACAGTTACCCATGAACTATTGGATTCAAGCTTAAAGCAGTTGACATCAAAGATCATGACAACTATTTGTGTCCTTTAAGCGGTGCATATTCTGGGCTTCCTCCTTCAACAATGGCCACTCGAGTCTGTTGTTTTATCAAAATCTTTTTTTTATTGTTAAACAACCAGGAAAATGCAGTTGAGACTTTTCGGATGAAATCATCGCATTAGACAAATAAACCCAGCTTCATCCAGATTACTGCTTGGGGAACACTGAAAGAAAATAATTTCTGTCTACACTGCACAAAAGCGACTGGAAATCTGGAAGGAAAATATTATTTTTACATCATTGTGTGAAATATCGTTTAGGAGGACCTGTCTTGTTGGACGTTTGAAGAATTTTTGCTGGCAGGGATCTGAAACCTCCAGGGTCAGACTTCTGTGATGGTTGCTCCATCTTAATAAACTTCTCATGATGGGCTCTCATACAGGGATACTGTTTACTCTGAAAACAAAGACTGTCGAACCCTGAGCTGGACTTTTAAAGAGCCCTGCACAAGAGTGTTTAGATGAAATAAACTCCTTAAGCCGAAATAAAAAAAAAAAGTTTAAAAAAAAAAGTGTATTTAACAGCTAGGTCAATTAAACAAAGTGTTTTGCCAAAGTACTACACTCTTCAGGATTGCCTGCAACATCAAATGCCTAAATAAACACACAAACACACACACACACATTTATGATCACCTGCTTGTACTACAACAATAATTGTACTAGTAGTTGTTGCAGAAGTAATACTATTAACATATTTGGGAGTTGCTGTCCATGTGGAATTACCTCTAGGTTACAGCATGAGCAACTCGATAAGCTTATTAAATCAGTCTTCAAACAAATTGAAGAAAGGACTCCTGCGACTTCTACGTATTTATATAAAATCAGTGGGTCTGTATCTGTGAATCCATGTCTTCTGTTCTTTTTTGGTAATAACACCAATCCAGTGAATATATAAATTGGTGTGCCAGATTAGGGGGACAACTGTAATGATTAAAACTGAACATTTTTATTTCTGTTTTTTCTGGTGAAATAATCATCTCTATAACAGAGTATGTATTGCATCCTCAGTCAGAAGGCTGCGGGCAATTCTCACAACCCCAGCTGACTGAGACGAGAGACCCGTGTGAAAAAGGCTGCGGGTTATATTAAAATGCGCAGTCTGGAAAAAGGTGGATACATGGCAAGTGAGCACGGTCACTTCAAGGAAAGAGTGCAATTAACTGTAACGAGTTTGTATCTGTAAATTAAATGTAAAGGGAAGGATATTCTGTGAAGGTAATTGGAAGTACGTTTTTGCATTTAATTGCGGACAACAATCAGCTGATACAGAACTGTTTATCCTCACATAAGACACCAATGCAGAAACAGGAAAAGACTGAACAAAATCTAAAAAACACTGAATGCAACGTAAATGATAAAACTGAACAGACAAAAACAAGTCGCGGCGCAGCGCTGAAGCTGTGGAACTGAACTCAGGAAATTAGCAGCTGATTGCTAACGAGGGCATGTGAGATAAGTTTGTAGTAAAGTGTTTCAAAACAATATCCTCTGTGCAGTTTCTTCTGAAATACTGACTAGTTCCATATAATTCAACAGTTCATGCTGATTCTCTGTGAATTGTATTTCAGGAAGGTATCCAGGGGGTTCCTTTCCATTTCCACCCTATAGCTATATCTGGCCGCACTTCCTTAAACGCAGCCACAGAAACTGTATCCTATGTATATACAAGTTAGTTACCTGTAGATTCATATGAAAACACACAGGAACTATACCTTAAACACAGACACTATATTCCACTTATAATGAAAGCCTGTAACTGGTCTTCAGAGCGGTTATTTATTTACTCACATTTCTATTCATAGTCTCGGGAGTTTGTGCAGACATCAGACATGTGGACCACACAAGTGCTCAGACCCGCCATCGCAGCTGAGGAGACTCCTCCGCGCCGCGTATAGGAGCTGCTGCAGAAAATGAAGAGAAGTCTCCTGCTCTCGTTCAATCACTCAGAGGCTTTTTTAGGACTCCGAATAGGGGGACAAATTTTCTCTCAAAAATAAATATTAAGTGCGTCATTATAGGGGTACATTATGGACATGTATGCTCTACTCCTGACATTATAGAGTTCACTGCTCTAATTGAAAGACATGCGAAGCTCTGTAGGCTATTTATAATCCAGGCTACAATTAGTCTCTGAGCGTTTCATTTGCCTGCCATGTGCAGATCGCATTTATTCTGCACCGACATCTGCTTTAAAACCAGTAGTGTCGTCTCGGCGGGGGTGAAAACGGTTACTGTGAACTCGTTTATGAAATACGCTGATGTACTTTAATTGTTAAAGAAAATAGATTGTACCGGTATGAAATGATCCAAATTTAAACCAGATATTACCGTGATTACTGCCTCTCTCGCTAACCGGTTTGTCAGCAGTTGCTGGCGTGGAAACGCTTCCCTACAGCTCGTTTCTGGGGATTTTAATCGCATCCTCTCATGGTTAAAAAAAGGCCTCCTGTAAGTAAATAAATAGTTTCTTTTCATGTCCTAAACCTGTTTGCTCCTTCCTGGTGCTGAATAGAGCTATTCAATGTATATTTAGACTGGGTATAATAATTTGCCAATCCTTTCTCAGGGCGAATCGACTTTTCCTTCCTTTGCAGTGAAATCACGGGCTGCTCAGTGAAGTGACCCCCAGCGCTCAGTTTCTTGTTTTAACTTCCAGTCGGAAACTAGATCTGTAACAAAAAGACAGTTTTTTTTCTTGTATTTTCCTGCTGGGTCAAAGCTGTGCTCTATTGTGTGTTGTTTCTCTCTCACACACTTCCTCAAGGTGCGATTTCTGCCGCTGAACTCCTCTCTGAACCTGACCGGCGAGTCCGCGGACAACATTGCGCAGCTGGACAGCCTGCCTGCTGGACAGCCTGCCTGCTGGACACTCTGCCTGCTGGACAGCCTGCGCTCTTACAACTAATGTGTTCAATTTAACACATTCTGTGTTTGTTCAAGGACAACACAAATTGTGTTAAAAATGACCAAATTACAACACAATAAAGTCTGTGTCGGAAAAATACATTATTCTGTTAAAAATACACATAATTGTGTTGTAATTTTGTCAATTTTAACACAAAATTGGGTTGTCTTTTAACAAACACAGGATGTGTTGAACTGATCGCATTAGTTGTAAGAGTGTGCAGGACAGCACACGCTGCGTTTCTTCTGGTTTGGTTGGGATCTATACACAGTCTGGCAGAATAAAATGAATAAACACTTACATTATTATAAACACAATCGAAGGACTAACAAATTGTGATCATTTTTATTTGCGTTAGATTTTTCCTTGATTGATTTTACACACATAAATACAATACCTATAATGATTGGTTGAGTTTAAATGCAGTTGGTAATTTGTTTTGAAAGTTTAAAAAACCTTTTGTCAATAAAATTAAGTAGTCAGTCGCAATACCCTAAAGAACTGTGTTACAAGTGTCCCATGCGAATTCGTTTTTCAGTGAAAGAAAGTGGATTTATATTATTTTACCAAGGAAAATTATACACGCAGTCTATGTCAATTCCTTCAGTATTGGTATTTTTTTTAAATATTCAAATCCTTAAAAGGTATTAATCACCTAATAGCCAGCTGCTTAAATAGACCAACAACAACAAAAACAACAATAATAGCCTAATCATAATATAATAATAACAATAATAATAATAATAATAATAATAATAATAATAATAATAATAATATAATTAATATTAATATAATGATATAATTAATATTAGTAGTAATATTAGTAATTTTAGAATTACTAATTAAAAATAAAATTAAATGATTTGTAATAATAATTGTAATAAAGTAATAATAATAATAAAATAATCATAATAATAATCATAACTAAACTAAACCAGGAACAAAGGTTCTATCAAACTCGATCAAGTCTGAGAGACTTTCTTTCCTGAACATTTTTAACTTAAATTGCAGCCTTCGCATTTTAATAATAATAATAATAATAATAATAATAATAATAATAATAATAATAATAATAATAATAATAATAATAATAATAATCTCAATTCTAATTAACACCCACGAGCAAACATCAGTCTGGACATGAGATTCCGTCAATTTCAACAGTGACATCGTGCTGTTTCCAGCAGTGCAGCCACCGCAAGCAGCGAGTGAAACCCGACACACAGGGCCGCGACTCTAAAATAGCGACACAAAGTGCGTGCAAGTGCTGCTCAGAAACTCAGCGCTCGTCTGGAGCCGCAGCTATGACAATATCTTCTGCGCCACCTGACATATTGTACTATATCCAAGGGTCTGCTTTTCGATCATTTCCCTGAAGTATAATGCTTCGTATAACATTCCAACTTTTATTATGATCATTATGATGATGATGATGATGATGATTATGTATTTATTTATTTCATATTGATTTCATTTTACACGGAGTTTAACGCAGCGTTAAGTTGAGATCGTTCAGTCACTGTGAATGGCTCTGGGTCGCATGTTCTGCCAAGTGTAAAACATCTCTACCTGTCAAGGATTATTCCTGATGAATCAAACTGCAATGACCCTCGGTCTCGGAGGGAACTGTGTTGTCAGTTGTTTAAGGAGGGGTCTGGTTTTCACTGCCAGAGAACCCACACGACATGCAATAAGGCATCAGCTGGAAAAGTATCAGCATTTTAATGTGCACCACAGTATGGTCACAGTCTGTCAGCCAGCTCGGTCTTGGTGTGCCTTACAGTCAAGGGCTTGTACCAAGAAATGATCTCTGAGACCAAAGCGTTTTTATTCACAATGCCCTTCTCTGGGTCAGAGCAGACGGATAAAAGACTGGGGGCTACAGTGCTGGTACTGGCAGTGCGGGGAAATAAGGAGCATTGCTTTCCAGAGCACTGTGTAGATCTGTCAGGTATAATAATCTACACTAAATTATTTTATTTAAAAGTTATTCTGGGCAAAGAGCTAAAATAAAAATAAAAAGAAACTATGGGATATTTTCCAAACAGGTTCCTGCCCTCATACAATATTCTCATTCATACATATTGTGGTGGTGGAAAAAATACAGAGAAAGGTTATGAGAAGTTAAAATGTGGCAACTATACTACTTTAGCAGGCCTTGATTCTCTTAAAGTTACTCTTGTAGATTTGAAACCAGTACTTCACGTCTACTACTACTACTACTACTACTACTACTACTACTACTAGTAGTAGTAGTAGTAGTAATACAATATATATATATATATTGAGAAAAATACATTAAAAACAACACGTATTTATTTTATTTATATATATATATATATATATATATATATATATATATATATATATATATATATATATATATATATATATATATATAAATTAATTAAATAAATACGTGTTGTTTTTAATGTATTTTTCTCAATAAATAAAGGGATGTGGATATGTATATCTGTGTGTTTACTTAAACGCAGACATAGGAACTGTGCCGAACGCAATATTGGGCCTGTGCTATAACATGAGTTGTTTCTTTCTTTTTTTCTGCGTGAGCTCTGCCATGCAGTTCATTATGATAAAGGTCAACCGATTATACTCCGAGTCTGTGCCGTTTCGTGCTTGGTGATGTTGCAAACACGAACTCAAACACATTTACTATATTTTCAAACTGATTAAAAATGTATCCATTATTAGTATTCAATGCCAGAAAAGTTATATATTTTCCAAAATAACTGTAATTGACATTATGTTCTTTACATCTGGGCAATGTTTTAATTCTTCTGAACTTGCAGCAGGAAAGTTTCGATTTATTCGCTCTGGTGTTAATTTTTGGCATTGGTTTTTTCTGTGACAGATTCAGATTTGGTTGAAGCTCTTTTTAGCCAACCCACAAACCTCTTGAATTTCTCCAAAACAGCTAAAGCTTTAATGTAAGCAGATGTGTTTCTGCTGTCAAGCCAAGAGACCATGAAAAGCAGCGGAAAGCCTCGATTGATGAATAATACAGCTAACAAAGCACAGTTACAGATACAGCTAACAAAGCACAGTTACAGGCGCACATCTACAGACGTCAAGGTTTAAGCCATGAAATAGTTTTGAAAAGCGCTTCTATTCATTTCACAAATAGATTTTTATTGAAATGGATTTAATATTTAATTCAGTTCTTCCATACACACACGCATATGTATATATATATATATATATATATATATATATATATATATATATATATATATATATATATGCTGCGGGAAAGTGACGTCAGGCAGTGGACAAGGAGCGCACCAGGAGCTGTATCTGTCAGTTAAACCAGACAGGTGTGGCAGGGAAACCGGTCGCCAGTCTGGGAAGTGTCGTTGGCAATTATATCACACAATTCCTCAAACTGAAGTCGAGATTAGGTTAAACTGACGTTTCACTTGTCATATTTGTTTAATGTTACTCATTTGTTACACGTTTGATTAAATAATTGTAGACTTATTCATGTTTTGTCAAATGGTATAAATAAGAATAATGGACTAATAATGGGGCGAGGAAATCATTTTCATGATCCCCTGTCTATAACGTGATTCCTTGGTATCGAGCTCTCTATAGATAACATAGATACTAGTTAATTCCTCCTCCTCATCTATCCCGAACAGTGTGAAATAGACTAAAGACTAACCTCAGACCTCTACAATAAGGATGGCAAAAGCGAAAAAGGAGAAACCGTTTACTTTTCTTGCCTCCAGGCAGAACAAGCAGGCCTTTCTGATCCCCTTTCCTGCTGAAGCGTCTTGTAATTCTGAAGATGTGCAAAACACATCTATATCTCCCCGTTGCTGTGGGTAATTTGTATTTGTGTATTTGTTTTTAAGTTAAACATAACAACCATTCATAGTTTCAAAGCATAGGCGAGCTGTTATGTATTAATATCTGTACATCTTGCAGCACCACAACCAAGGGGCAATTGCCACCAGAGTCGAATAATACGCCTATGAAATACATTGACAAAGTCAGGGACTCATTACAGCCTGTTTTTCACTGCAGGGAGGTGATCTGAAACCACTTTATTCAATTACAAGTCACTCAGTTCGCGGGGATCACCAAACACGACCATTATATTACAGATCCACACATCTCAAACACTGGGATCTGCATCACGCATATTTAAACAGACTGAGATACTGAAGTGTGCAATAATGTGGGTGTATGGATTTGGATCTGAACAAAGCCTACATTTACACATAACTGTATGTATGTATGTATGTATGTATTAGAAGGCGCTAAGAAATGTTTCTGTGCATTATTATTCATTGACTTACCGGGTGTAGGTGCTGGTGCATTGTTCAAAGGTTAATTTCGGACACATTAAGCACCAATTCCCATGGCGCTGCAGAGTACAGACCTACCTGTAACCCACATCTGAGCGCCATGTGCGAAAGCTAGGACTATCCCATGCTGCAGTGAAGTGACCTCACACGTGCATCTTCAAACATTGCTATCTGACCGCAAAAATGCGTCGAAAACGCAACATCTGTACTTGTCTACAAATTAAATCCCTGTTGTTTTACAAAATATATCGCATGCACCCTTGACATCTCTAGTAGCTTGATGATAAACAAGGGGAAAATTCCCAAGTTTTCCCAGTGGGATATGACGGGTGTTTGCTACACAGAACTGCTTTGCCTTAGTTTAGCCTGTAAGTCCACATTCCCAAGATGTGTATCAGTTAAATTATCCATTTACTTCACCGAAGTATACAGATGAATATCGTGTAGTTATCGGATGCATTTTGTGAAAAAGCTTGTCATGTTATCCTGATTAAAGATAGGACTCCCTTTTTTTTCTATATTTATACGGTCCAATTTAATGACCATTTAAACTTCTTCTGACACACATAATGAATAGTCATTAGCAGTACAAAGCTCATCAAATCGTTCGCATTAGTTCAAGGGAATAGTTTGGTGTCATATCCAAATTGCTGTACATGTAAACCCATTTTCTCGACAGAATGGTAAACACAGACTCGATTGAACGGCTAGATGAAAAAACACATGGAGTATCACAAACATTTTCCCAAACTGCAACAGACTTCTTGGCCAATTAAGAATGGTTTACTTTGAATGGCAAAGGAAATAGCTTTCTATGCTGCTAAATGTCACAAAAATGCACCCAGGGCACAAAATGACCACTTTGTTTTGTTTTTGTTTTTTTAAACCTGCCTCAGTTATCTTTAATCGCACTGTTTCCCAGAAGATTTTACAAATTTACCAAATTAAGTGAAGAGTTAAATGTTTTCAAATAGGTCCATTTATTTTTTAACAAAATTATCTAATTGTATTCTATTTATTTAATCTCCTTCCTAAACCGTGAAGATATTTTCAAAATTGTGACAGTTTAAACAGAAACTTTCAGAAAGTTTCATATATTTATTCCACATTTTCTTGGCACAGGGAATTACGGAAACAGATTCTGAAAACGATAGGCTTGGTGTAATGACGTGTAGGGCACATCTTAGAACATCTTTAAAGACTAATATGAGCTGTAGTAATAACATAAAATAATAATAATAATAATAATAATAATAATAATAATAATAATAATTCACTCACTGTACTTACCTGTGTAAATTGGAAGTTGTAAAATGTATTTTACTTTGAATTGCTATGTATAAGGTAAATTTGAATTTGTAATGATTGATGCCTTGTACTACACTGTATTTTTGCACTTTGTTTTGCACTTATGTTGTAAGTCGCCGTGGATAAGGGCATCTGCCAAGAAAATAAATAAATAAATAAATAAATAATAATAATAATAATAATAATAATAAT
Source organism: Amia ocellicauda (assembly GCF_036373705.1). NCBI lineage: Eukaryota > Metazoa > Chordata > Actinopteri > Amiiformes > Amiidae > Amia > Amia ocellicauda. The sequence continues at coordinate 45,457,346 of NC_089857.1, forward strand.
AATAATAATAATAATAATAATAATAATAATAATTCAAAGAATATCAGTGTCAAAGCAGTTATATCCTCACTCTGCACTTACAGGATCTCAAAGTGCCTTCATTAGAGCGATTTAAACTGTGGCAATAACAGAGATGTTTCTGATTTGCACAAGAAAAGAAAACATTGCAGAAATTCAGTTAATCTATCCCAGTAGACGAGGTCGTGACAGGACCATGTGCATAAATATTGTGGGTATTCCTCTCAGATTTCGATCAGCGCTGCAAGGCCAGAGACAGGGGACACGTCTGCAGGTCTTCCCGTGGCCAGGGTTTGGTCAACACCATTGGGCACTAAGGACACGAGTCAAGGGTGGCATTAAATATGTCTGCATCAATAAAAAAGTATGAGGCAAAGAGTATTTATATCGCCTACTGGTGACAATTGTTGACTAACGCAATGCTAGATCAAACTCGACCATGGGCCAGATTAAATCAAAACTTTGACCCACCAGCTAATAGAAAACTACAGAAGTGTACGCATTCATTTTTAGTAAGATGACACTTTCTTCTAATCAGACAGGTAACCGCTATGATCGTATCGTAATCGTATTACTACTACTTCTATTAGCGGGTGGGTTTTGATTTAATCCGGCACCATGTCTCTTCGGAAAGAAATATATTTTATTTATGGGCGCTTTACTAAAACGATTTTGTTTTCTTAAAAAGTGGAACTTTACAGCCAGGTGAAGGAATGTCTTACCCTAGAGATCCTCTTGGCACAGAGACCTTTCATTTGGACTTCACTTACAGGCCAGGAGCTTATTCATATATCAGTTGTATTAATGTGAAATAAATTATACATACATTACTTAACCGTATGAGTGTGTGTGTGTGTGTGTGTGTGTGTATATTTTTGTGTGTATGTATATATTTTGTTATTCGCCCTGGACAAGGGCATCTGCTAAGAAAAAATAAATAAATAAATAAATAAATAAATAATATAAATCACTATATAAATAATTTAAAATACATCTGATAAAACTACTTTGCAGAAAGGGTTAAAAATGCAATTTAAAGTTCAAGTTAGTCCAAGTAGTAATGTATATGTCCTCTTTTATTAGTATGTCAGTGTCTATGTATTTATCTATGTATTTGTTTAATTATTCTATATTTTCTTTATAGATTGTTGGGTGAAGTGTTGTATTGTATCACAGTTGGCCACATTGTACTGCAGGCAACTGTAAGCGTGCTACTCAAATGAACGGGTTTCCTGTGAAGCACAACCACGCTCAGATCCACCAGTACCGCTGCAGCTAGACCAGGCGGCACTTTGACCCTCTGCTCTGTTGTCTGTTATTGACTTGGCTGCTGGACACCCACCAGCTCTAGTCATAATCGTGTCAGGGTTCGAGAAAGAGCGCTGAGTGACACGAGACAGGGAGCAGCTTGCATCTCCAGCAGCAGCCCTGATGAAGGGATGTTAGCCTTTTATTTTCATCATCCAATAGACAGAGGTATGAAGATTATGTTAGTCATGTACATGACAATGAACTGGATACCTAGTGCTCTATTGTCGTTGATTATTGTTGCTAATCAATTTACAACAATTGATAGATTTATATAATTCTGTTCATACTTCTGTCCATTCATTGTTATATTGCATTTACCTTTAATTACACCTTTGATTCTGTGTGAGTTTCATACACTTTACGTACAGGTTGTGTGTAAGATCTCCTAAACATTGTGTCCTACTATACAATAGGATATGCAATGTAATGTTGTGCTGTTTTCAGGATTAGAGGTTCATGTTGTGCGTTCAGTGTGCGACTGTGTACAGCTGTGTTTGCAGAACACCGTCGCTGCAAGGCTCAATGCATTTCCAAAGTTCATCAGTGTTTTGGTTGATCTTTGACATGACCCAACATTAAACAATTGTATTCTGGGTACACTAAATGACCACATTTTGTCGTCTTTGCCAAATTAACGAGACCATGTCATCTTTAGTTTACAGTTCAGTCATAAAGCAACCAAGTGGAAACATTAGTCAAGGGCCGTTAAGGAGCCTCACGCAACGTCAGAGAGAGCAGAGTTCTGCGTGGCTTTGCTCTCTCCATCGCCGAGGCTCGAGTCTCCCTGTGAGTTTAGGACACGGAGGACACTATACTGCAACAAAGGAGCTATAACTGATATGCCAAATGCAATCATTGTTCTACTAATGCTGCTATGTAAATCCTCCTCTGTTACTACAAATATTAATAATATAAACTACATATAAGCATCATATCCAGAACACATAACTTTTCTTATGGAATACAAATAAATAACCAATAAAAACAGTAACAATTACAATAATAATAGTAGTAGTAGTAGTAGTAGTAGTAGTAGTAGTAGTAGAACTGCAGTCACCCTGCTGTTTTACTGTTTTAGCAATCGCAGCTGTCAGATTATGCTCTTCAGGGAAACTAAAGCAACATTTACAAAGGAACAGATTCCCCGTAGACTGCGAGATATAATGAAACGCTTCACAACCCTAATGGTGTTTCCATCTATTAGAGTTTAAATAAGATACAAACTTGAAAATATACCACGTCCTCCAACATAATTTAAATAAACTACCTAAAATAACAAAGAATATAAATAATATTACTCCTCCTACTACCACTACTACTAATCATAATAATCAATATAAAGTATGCCCGGTTACCGAGATGAGTCTGATTTCAAACACTGTAATTGTGTGATTTTTTCCAAATTCTTCTTCTTCTTCTTCTTCTTCTTCTTCTTCTTCTTCTTCTTCTTCTTCTTCTTCTTCTTATTATTATTATTATTATTATTATTATTATTATTATTATTATTTATTAGCAGACGCCCTTGTCCAAAATATAAGAGCAAATAAAACCTGGTTGTCAGATTTCTTTTTATTTTATTTGTGTAACTGTTATTAAAAATATGTACAATCTTTCACAAACTGCAGCATCATCACAGGGATGAGGTTAAGAATTTTTAGTTTAATATCACAGTGTTTATTTGCTTCTTTTAAATTCATAATTTAAACAAATAATATAATACTAATTAAACCTAGTTGTTATTTTTTAGAGATTAACTCAGGGAAATAATTCATTTTCTTTGTTGCATTTTATGGTCCTATAACACAATTGATTCTAGAGAAATAATAACAAACAAGATGTGGGAGCCCATCTCTGATCAGCAGAGCTCAATACAAGCACATTCAGGGAGGAGGAGGTTCAAATCATTCACTCTTTATCTGTCTGACTACTTCACCTGATCAGTAAAACAAACCTGCAGTTACTTCACTCTTGCAGGAGACCAGACCCTGACCTATAGTAACTGCAGCAGCGCAATGGGGTTGATCCTCGTGTTGTTTATTTAATTTTATATATACATATCTTTCATTGTTTTAACTGCTGAGTGAATATCATCATCAAAAAACATACAGGTTAAATTTAAAACATGTTAAGCAAAATCAGAAGCGGCTCAAAATGGGTAAATGTTTGAGCAACGTTTTTTTATCCTGAAGCTATCTGTGCAGTTTTGTATTTTGCAAATATAAAAACGGGGATATAGGAGACAGATATGCTTCAGTTTCCTCAAACAAGCTGAGCCATGCTTTTTACTGGACCATCGAACTCTTAGTGGAGCTTCAATAGGTCAAACACGGTTCCTGCCCATTCCATTATTGATCCTATCAGCAAAAAATCACCATAGAATAAATTAAACACAAACTTTATACCAAACAAGATGGATGCTCTCATATGTCTGTCTGGGGTTCTTTCAGTCTATTCCCAGTAATACTATGAAAGGCAATGGTGTTGGTCTCAGTATATCAGATGGGCTCTGCAGAATTGATCAATATTAAAAAAACATTCTTACTTGATTATTTTGGTTGGATTTGCCTGCTTGAGGTGTTCATGTCACTGAAGTTATAAATATGTTTGGCTGTTGACATGTCTGTGATGTGATGTGTGTCACGGGGCTGTTTTCACCTTCAGAAAGACACAGATTTACTCTGTGAAGTAAAAATAAATCATTAAACACTCTATGCAGATGAGGAATATTGACATATTAATCCCACGAATGCTTTACAACACTGTAATGTCAGCAATGTGTGTGAAGCTCCTGGGCCTCAGACTGCGATTTAAAGCAGGTAGGCAGGTACCTGGGGATTCTGCATGCAGTTGAGAGGGAGAACGGGAAAGGCAAAAACTTTGAACAGGGCTGGGTAGTTGGTGCCAACATCGCTGTGCGACACCTTGTTGAGTTCAGATTAATTCAGGCTGTTCTGAGGGCAAAGGGGGGAAACTCGTTACTAGGTCAGTGTGCCTAATAAAGTGGCCATTCAGTGTTGGTCATTCTGGTTGCATCATCCCAGCTGTCTATCCTGGTTTTAAGCATTAAACCCCAATGTGTATCTATGAGAAAACTGCAGTGAAATGCAGTAAGACTTCAATGCTCTTCATAGGCGAGACTAGAAACCCGGTTGACAGACGAGTGGACAGGAAGGTTACTGGGGATGTCGCTCCAGCATCCAGAAAATGTGCAATGTTTTTACAACTCTTAAATATGTGACCAAAAATATGTTTTACATTTACAGAATGTTGTATGTGTGTTTAAAAAACATATCAGTTTTGATAAATCATGTAAATTAATATTTTCAAAAAGGTCTTCACCTTCATTTTAATGTATAATGAAAAATCTATTTGATTATTTAAACATTTAATGAAAAGTGTATTACTACATCCCTGAGGACTGCATTTCCCAATTTTCTATATTTTTATATGTAATTAAAACATTATATAATTTGCATATGTACAACTAAAATGCCATCCGTGTTTCTAGAGCTACATACATCAATAGCGCATGAAAGCAAATTTAGAGAGAGAGAGTAATCCCATGGCTAAATAAGCCCAGAGAGTTCAGTTCAGAGTTGTTAAAGTATGTTTTAAAGTTACATTTTATGTTCCATTTGCTTCACAAATGTATCCTTCAGAAGTGAATGTGTGTTTGTGTTTGAAAGTGGCCTGTTTAAGGGTTATCACAAAATGACTGCTGCAAAAACTATTAAAGGAAATTATAAGTGGAAGAGGATTTTTTTCATCATATTACAACATTTAAAAGAACAACAAAAACATGTTTTTAGGTTTTATTTTGATTACATCACATTTTTCTTTAGTTTTGTAAGAAAATCATGAATTGCGTTTGAGCCATGTCTTCACCTTTCTCTTACACAATGCTTCAGTCATTCCAAGACCACAACAGAGAAAAATACTTGCTTCCGATTCTAACAAGTAATGACAAATAAACAGTTCCAGGATGCCGTGTGATGTTTCATTTCCGTAAAAGTTGCTTTCAGTGACAGTCTTGAATTCTTTAAAAACGGTTGTTACTGAGTTCTGGTAAATCAGCTGGGGATTTATTCCAAGTAGCAAGAAACGAAGGAGAAGAGAAGAGGTAGAACTTTTGCTTGAATTCTAGGAGTTACTTAAATGAATAAATTTTGAATGAAGTAATCTAGCCTACGCCAGACCATTAAAGGACTCTGCAATTCCCTCTGACATGTTCTGCAAGTGTAATTAGTCTGGTGGAAATCTGGTTTTGGAATTAACATGTTTGACAAAAGTAATGGGATTAGATTTAGAACAGATGTAGACTTTTCCACGCTTTGAGAATAAAATTATTGTTTATAAAATATATAAAAAAATTTATAAAAAAAAAAGTTACAATAATGAAAAAGAGTACAAAGGAAGATTGAATTGTGCTGCACGGTGGATCAAAAATGCTCAGTGAAGGGAAAACAGATAGTGTTGGGAGAGGAAAACATTCCTAGATAATTGCTAATGACTCAGGAATGTGTCAGTGGAATTGTTCCACCGGAGCAATAGGCTGCAAGAAAAAGCAGGAAAGTCAGGTGTGCGCCTTGTTCCCAATTACTTAAAAAAATTATTTGGTAATATTGAACATATTTCAAGACAAGGACCATATATCTTCCTACATGATTCACAAATATAATCCAACTAGAACAATAAACTACAAAAGGTACACATGTAAAATAAATGTGTTCAAGAGTAAGAAATGTACCAGTGAAAATATTTAAATCTCAGCCCCACAACCCTGGTCTTTACATTTTCAGTGCAGTCGACTGATGGTGCAAAATGAAATATTACAAAACAGTTCTGATCTTCTGGAAAAAGATGACAACAATGAAAAATGTAAGAAGATGCAACTGTGTCTTGAGAAAAGAAAGTGGAATAGATTCTACCTCCTTAATTTGCTGGGTCTTGAAAAGGGAGTTTCTAAACATCTAGTATGAAACAGAACTATTTTCCACTCCAAGATGCACTGTCTTTCAAATATATTTCAAATACCTAAACTTATCTGGTTACAACAGTTGTGCTATAATGCAGGTCTGAGGTCCTCACAGCGCAGCAGAAGACCTGGCGGAATTGATTCGGTGCCAAGTGCAGGCGCTGGGACAGCCGGAGCCGCTCGAGGACCGGTGTGAGGGGAGGCCAGCCAGGACGAGAGGAGGACAGTAGAGGGAGAGAGACGAGGGAGTCTGACCTCAACCTCAATTCACACCCCGGCATAGACTCACCGGGGTGGCGCCGATACCGCTGATGAAGTTGGCAGGGCGACTGCAGGGTGATGGATGGCCATATCCTCCAAAAATTATAATAATAACTTACAGTTGTCTGCTGTTTTATCTTTTTTAAACTCATTAAAAATCTATATTTCATTGTAACAAACAGCAATAAATCTGAGAGACACCAACTTCAGAGGACAAGCTGTTCTGTCTTCAGCTGGGTTGTCTTACTGGAGAGCTCTCTCTCTGTCTGTCCTCCTTTGTGGGCAAGAAGCTGCTGGTTAAAGTGATTCAACCCTGATCATTAAAAGGCAGTATTTTTATCTTAAAAGCGCAGACAATACATCCTGAACATCCTTTTATTTTAACTCTACTCTTCCAAAATTCACCTCATCCTGTATTTGGACCTTGCCAATCTAGCAAATATGTATTTCATACCATTGGCCAGTGCCAGTATGTGGTCAAATATACACTGTACATTACCCTTTGGAAGCAATTGACAAAGCGATGTTCTTGTTGCCTGACACCAGAAGATGTTTTACTGTGTGACACTGTGCTGGTACTGGAGATTGAGGGGCACTAAGGAGGACTTCAGGACCTTCAGTATCTCCCAGTGAAGCAGACATCACATTTCCCCCTGAAAGACGTCACACACAAGCTGCTGCATGTTTGCTACACAAGCCTGCTGTACTCTTGTGCTGTGAATCCTTTACTGTATTTGTTGTGTCACATGATGTTATTTGGACACAACAAATACTATATTGTGCACTATATTGGGTTTTATCTACACTACCGGTCCAAAGTCTTAGAACACCCCCATTCCCAGTTTTTATTGAAATGTAAGCATAGTTTTCAAGTACAGTTTCCTACACCATCAAAAGGCACTTGGAAACTGGAGGAAACTCTGACAGGAAGAGGCCTGGCAGACCCAAAGCCACAACAGAATCAGAAGACGCGTTTCTGAGAGTCAACAGCTTGCGGCTCACAGGACAACAGCTTCAAGCATAGCTTAACACTGGTTGAAATAAGCAAGTCTTAGTTTCAGCTGTGAAGAACTTTGAGCTGCAGGTTTGACAGATCGAGTGGCAGTCAGAAAGCCATTAGCTAAGATGGCAAAATAAGAAAAAGAGGGTATCCTGGGCCATGAAGCACCGCCAGTAGACTACTGAAGACTGGAAGAAGGTCTTATGGACCGGTGAAACAAAATGTGAAATCTTTGGTTCATCACACAGGGTTTTTTTACGCCGTCGAGTAGGTGAGAGGATGGTTCCTCAGTGACACCAACTAGAGAGGAGTGGCACCCTGAACCAAAACGGCTACCTCAGCACTGTGCAGCGCCATGCAATACCCTCTGGTATACGCCTAGTTAGTCAGGGGGTCATCCTACAGCAAGATAATGACCCAAAACATGGGATGAACTGGACTGAAGGGAGAAAGAAAAAGCAGCCTACAAGTGCAACACATTTGTGGGAACTTCTGCAACAGTGTTGGATGAACTTTCCGAACAATATTTGATTTCCAATATAGAAAGAATACATTGAGACATTAAACTGCATTCATTTCAATAAAAACTGGAAAAATTTAGATGTTCTAAAACTTTTGACTGGTAGTGTATATAAGAAACACAGACTGCACTCCTCTCCCAGTAGCACTATTAAGGGCATTTCCTTTATACTTTCCATTATTTTTAGTGATTTAAACGGTTACAAAAACATAACACCAGAAGATCAAGAGATAATCCAATAAATTCTGCATATAATTTTTAATGAATTCGGTTATAATGTTGCAATGACAGAAAGCAGGCAGAATGAAAGCACAGGCTATTGACACTGTGATTATCCTCTGCCCTGCTAGCATGATAGTGGGACCGTGTAAAGCACTGTGCGCTGAGGGCAGGGCAGAGAAACACAGACGCCAAAGTTCAGTCCAGAATTGCTTTTTATATTACCAAAGGTGACTGTAACATGTTGCAGAAACACAGCTTTCTGTTTAAATATGAGCAGTGTATATTAAATAATCAGTTTGTCCCTTGTGGCCTTCCAGCTGAGCTACATCCCAATTGTAAACTGAGTTAAATGACTTGACATGCAAAGTACAAAATCTTTTGTGCTAACATACAATACGCTTGTAAATGAAAACACATGTAAACAAGGAAAGCATGATTGAATGCCTCCATTAAAATAGGAAATAACATGGATCATAAACTGATGCTGAACTTTTTATTGACTCCAGCCCCACAGTGAGCCAGTGACAGTTTCAACCTTTAAGCCTCTGCACTGAAGCTCTTCGTAGCCATTTTGTTTACCCAGGTAAGACCAACTGACAGACGTTTACTGTGCTGAACGCTGGACTAGGGAAGGAAATCCAGTGGCACTCTGAGCACCAGACATGGTGAAGAGACTTTAATAGAGGCCAATGTTATACCAATTTGAAGCTCGATTCATGCCCTACATGAACAGAGACCTATCATAGATTTTCTTGAAACTTCAGTGCAACCCTAACCCTAACCCTCACTCCTTCTAAAGGCAAGGTCTTCTTGCAGCATAGAGCTCATTCCCGAAACCAGCAGCCGAGGTCTCAGTTAGTCTCAGCTCAGAGAGAGCAGGCTGCTGCTGAAGCACAAATCACGCCTCCTGATTCTTTGTGTTCCTATGTGTGTTCAAGGGAGATATTAGTAATGTATTATGGAATCCTGAAGTAGTATTAGTAAAGCTTTATTGGATTGTGTATAAATATATCACCAGTGTGATTCATTTGTGCTTTTTCATGAGTTCTTTCTTATTTTTCCAAACTACAGGACTAGACGGATATCAAACAGGTAGTCCTCTCAGAGTTCAGCTTTCAGTACATTTCAGCTCAAAAGCCCTCTCCTGGGCAACCAATTATCTTCTCTACTGTAAAACTCAAAAAGGGTCATGATACCTGTCTGAACTTAAAACAAAGATCTCTTCCTTTCCAGAACAGGAAGGGGAGCAGAATGGCTTTGAACTCATGAGAAAACTTTCTATTCAGGGGGAGCAATGAATTTCTCTGCAACCAGAGTCTAAGGTGAGAGAAACAAGAATGCCAATTATTTCTTCCATAATACGAAAAGTTCATTATTTGACTTTTGCTCTGTTTTCCAATCCCCCATGCAGAGAGTCTGAAAGAGTCATTGCACATTATGTACATATAAATAATGCCAGTGACATTGTCTGCATCAACACAGTCGGTAAATTCCGCTGCCGTCTTATGAAGACGCTAAGAACTTTAACTATTCACCTGCCTTTTAAAATTTGGTCTAATTGATTACATTACCAAAAAAAGAATAAGACAAGAATGTCTTTCTAGAACTCTGCCAATCGATCATGATCTTTTCATCACTTTGTGAATGTTTCACATAAAATTGCCCAACCATGAGATTACACCTGTCTCAGGCCTAGGAACACCTAAAGGTGTATTATAGTACTTGACTGAGAGTAATATACATCAAAATAATGCATTAAGTGTTTTCTCCAATTGCATCTTGAACTCCTCATATAAACATAATCCATGATGTTGAAGAATGAGCTTAGCAATCAAAACACTGGTATAGTTTATCTGAAAGGAATAAATATTATTATTTAAAAAACAAAACTCGACACGTGATCTCAGTGCATGCAAGACATGGCTAGGAGCAGATTGTAGCAGTTGGAGCAGATGTAATTTCTAGTTCTGGCAAATATGGGCTGGTTTAAGAACATAAGAACATAAGAAAAGAAAGTTTACAATCGAGAGGAGGCCATTCACCCCATCGTGCACGTTTGGTGATCCAAGGATCCTATCCAGTCTGTTTTTGAATGTTCCCAAATTGTCTCTTCAGCCACATCGCTGGGGAGTTTGTTCAGATTGTGACGCCTCTCTGTGTGAAGAAGTGTCTCCTGTTTTCTGTCTTGAATGCCTTGAAGTCCAATTTCCATTTGTGTCCCCGGGTGCGTGTGTCCCTGCAGATCTGGAAAAGCTCCTCTGGTTTGATGTGGTCGATGCCTTTCATGATTTTGAAGATTTTGAAGTCCCCACATAGTCTCCTCTGTTCCAGGGTGAAAAGGTTCAGGTCCTCAGTCTCTCAGTAGGACGTTCCCTTCAGACCTGGAATAAGTCTGGTTGCTCTCCTCTGAAATGCCTCTACAGCAGCGATATCTTTCTTGAAATGTGGAGCCCAGAACTGTACACAGTATCCAGATGAGCTCTAACTAGTGCATTGTACAGTCTGAACATCACTGCCCTTGTTCTCAATTCTACACTTTTGACAATATACCCTAGCATTGTGTTTGCCTTTTTTATTGCTTCTCCACACTGTATGGATGGAGAAAGTGAGGAGTCCACATAGACTCCTAGGTCTTTCTCATGCGTTACTTCATCTAGTTCTATTCCTCCCATAGTGTAATTGTATTGGACATTTTTGTTACCTGTATGGTACCTGTATTGTTACCTTGCACTTGTCCACATTGAATTTCATCTGCCAGGTGTCGGCCCACAACTGAATATTATCTAAGTCCCTCTGAATAGCCTGTGCTGCCAAGATTGTATCTGCGGAGCCACCTATTTTAGTATCATCTGCAAATTTGACAAGTTTGCTAACTATCCCAGAGTCCAGATCATTAATATAGATTAGAAAAAGCACAGGTCCTAGTACTGATCCCTGTGGAACTCCACTAACAACCTCACTCCAGTTAGAAACAACTCCTCTAATCGACACCCTCTGTTTCCTATACATCAACCAGTTACATTACCCTGAATGCCTACAGCTTACAATCTGAGGATCAGTCTTTCGTGTGGAACCTTATCAAAAGCCTTTTTTTTAAATCTAAGTATATCATATCATATCCTTTCACGTGATCTACAGCTGCAGTTGCATGTTCAAAAACTTCTAATAAATTAATAAGACACGATCTGCCTCGTCTAAACGCATGTTGACTATCTCCAAGAATATGGTTTTCATTGAGATGCTCCTCTATTTTCTGTCTAACATTTTTTCCGACATTTTACAGGTGATGCAGGTGATACTGATTGGTCTGTAATTTCCTGGCTCAGTTTTGTCCCCTTTCTTGTGGATTGGTATGACATTTGCTGTCTTTCAGTCAGTTGGCACATCCCCTGTTCTAAGTGTCATTTGGAATATTTGAGATAGAGGCCTATAAATCATTTCCCTAATTTCTTTAAGTACTGTTGGAAATATACCATCTGGCACAGGTGATTTGTTTGTTTTTAATTCTGCTAGTGCCTTTAGTACCTCCTCCTCATTTATCCTGACCTCTCTTAGGATTTGCCTGGACTGATTGTTAACCTGTGGCATGTTATCTGTCTTATCTATTGTAAAAACCTCAGTGAAATACTCATTTAGAACATTTGCAACATCTTGTTCGTTTTCCAAGATACTTCAATTTTTGCCCTTTATCTGTTTCGCTTCCTCCTTTATTGACCACTTGCTGTTGTAATATTGAAAAAGCTCTTTGCATTGGTTTTAGCTCCAGAGCTATGTTTCTATTTCCCTCTTTGCTTTCCTGATCCCTTTCTTAAGATCTCAACATATGTTGCAGCTCAACATATTCTATGTATTTTGTTTAATCTCCGTCCCTTTTGTATGCGCTATACAACATTTTCGTTTCTCTTGATATTTTCTTGCATACCTCTATTAAACCATTTTGGCCAATGTTTTGTGGTCCTCAATTTGCTAAGTTTTGGTACAAATTGCTCCAGAGCCTCAATTAGTATATTCTTAAAATATAACCATCCATTTTCAACTGAATCTGTATCCAATGTGCTCCAGTCTACCTCTTCTAAGTGCCGCCTCATACCTTCAAGGTTTGCTTTTCTAAAATTGTAGACCATTGTTTTAGACTTGGACCTTGTTTTTTGAAAGAATGCCATATTGTGATCACATTGTGAGTAAATGCATGCACTCTCTCTGGTTGGTTCCCTGACAAATTGAGTTAGAAAGCAATCATTTACCATCTCAACCATTTCTATTTCTGCTTCTGTAGTCCCAACCGGGCTTTCCCAGTCTATGTTTGGGAAATTGAAATCCCCCATTATAACAGTCACATCCTTGCTACATGCAGTCCTGATTACACTGTACAATGCAACATCTTGCTGAATATCTGAGTTTGGTGGTCTGTAACACACTCCTACCACAAATCCTCCACATCTCTTGTTCAAAAGTTTCTCCCACAAAGATTCCGTTCCGTTCCATTCTGTTAAGTTTTGAATCCTTTGAATCCCCAGAATGTCTCTGGTTTGTGATTTTGCTGTTGCTGTTGGGTCCGACGGGGCCCCCTTATCTCTTCAGTGAATGAGCGTCAGGGAGATCCAGAAACCCCCCCCTTGCCATCAGCAATAAACAACACTGAATTTACTACAATACAATACTACAATACAATAGCAGTTATCTCATTTAACAATGTAGAATATTATCAAACTCTTTTTAATTTGATTTACTTAACGAACTTAAAATTCAGATACAGAATCAAAAATCAGTATCCATTAACAACCTCCCAGAGGAATGATCTACACTACAGCAATACACAATAATATGAACCCTTTGTTCACAAATTCTGATTCAATCAAAACTTTTTACTCACTGGTCAAATGAGACACTCAGGACTTATGTCAGACCCACTGGACAGAAGGAGGCCTCTGGCAACAAACAGCCACCACTGGGGTCCATGGAATGCTTGATAAAATGGCAAATGTCCATCTATATGTTGGTATTAAAGTTCAAAATAATTAAGCTCACAATAATTAATATACTGTTCTTCAGTTGATCACGAACAGCTGCTTCAGTTATGTGAACTTAAATGCGTTGTTCATATAAGTTAGGAAGTCATTTTTGAAGGGGCTGGGAAACAGCTTTTAACAACTGTAAACTGTGATATACACAATCAGTCAAAAATTATTTTTTAACAAAAGATAAATGTATTCCCAAACTTTTTCAAAGCTACTGCATATGCATAAGTGAAAATAATCAGAAACTACAAAGTGCTTATTTAACATTGGAATATGAGGCATTCAGAGATAGAATAACAGTGACAATGTGGTTACCAACACTATAAAATACAGCCTATCGATCCTCATCTCTGGGCTTAACTCTTTAGAAGCTGTGTGAAGCAGCAGCACATTGTACACAGAGAAACCAGAGCCTGTCCAATGGATAACACTTTCCCATTAACTGTATGTCTCACCTGCTGTCTCATTCACATAATAAAAATAACATTTATTTCAGTGAAGAAACCCCTCCCACTTCTTTGTGTTTCTTCCTAGTTTAGGCTAAAGCTTTCAAGATCTGATAAGTACTTACAGGTCTGACAGGGGATAGCTATTAATTGATTTATTCTGCCTCCTTCTCCACATTAGGGACTATGACTTAGCTTTATTTGTCACCTTTACCCTTAGTATAAAGCTGATGCAGCCCAAATCCTGTACTTATCACTCATTTATCGAAGCGTGACCCCTAAGAGAATTGAAGTTTCTGGAAAAAATGTCCTGTTTCTAAACCTCACAGAATGTATTTAGTTTATTTTTTACATACAAATGTATTATTTTCCCTGCATTTGGTTTCCTGGTTATTTTTAAAGGCATCATCTGAAGTGAATATGTTCCATTAAGACTTTGTCCTCCAATTCCACAGAGCTGACCTTACTGTCACAAGGTTAATTATTCTCAGCAAATCTCCTAAACCCTTATTGCTGTGTTTCACTGGAAAAAAGCTGCCAGAGTAATTAAAGCTGATTCATCAGAGGGAGCGCTTGTGATGGACACCAAAGAGATGAAAAAGTAAGACCAAGGAAAGTACAGTAAACTACAAAAACACATTTAGGAAAACATACACTTGTAAGCTTTTATAATCACCAGTACTTTTTCAAATCAGTTTACACATCATTAACTGTGTCTTTTTATAGCTTCCTAAAACATACCTCCCTGTTTCTCCACAGTGCACACTGCATGTTTACCCAACAGTTTTATTGGCAGAAGCACTGAACTACATCCACATACCAGGGGCTGAAGAGAGGCGAGTCAAATACAGTTTGCTTTAACTGATCTTCAAAGAGTTTCAATATACTGTTGATTCATTAAGGATTATTATTAAAAATAATCATAATCATAATCATATTAGTGTTATTATTATTATTATTATTATTATTATTATTATTATTATTATTATTATTATTGTTGCTGTTGTTGTCATTATTATTATGATTATTGTCACTTTTGTGTCACTTTTCAGGGCCTGCTGGCCATGTATAGCAGTGTATAAGGAAAACAACAATAAATAATCCGTCACTGTGTCTTAGAAGTGGCCTCTGTTGTAATAAATTTCCAGTCAGTGTCATGGAGAGTAACAGAGTCTATGTATATGCATTTTCAATGCACCACAGACAGAGAGATGATGGGTAGATAGATATGTGTTGTTTATTTAAAATAATGAAATGAAACCTGGGAACCTTGTGATTACGTTATGGATCGCAGTGCTTCGTCAAACAGCTCGATAACGTGACTTTACTGAGGGGGTCCGTCACATGATACTCGACTCCATTCTGCTCACTCCAATTGAGATGTGTATCCGGGCAGCCCGGGCCGCTGCTGGAGCTCAGCCAGCGCACACACAGCTCTGGGCTGCACGAACTGCAGCCTTACAGGGGGAGACATTAGGACACATTTTACTTCCACTCACAGAGGGTTGTTCAGGGTCATGATGCAGCAGTGAAAGGCCAGGATGGAAAGAGGAGGAATCAATATGGAGACACAAAGCTATCTGGAACAGTAAGAAGCACGTTTACAGAGTTGCTTTTGTTTCAGGTTAAAACATATTAAAAAATGCAATGAATTCAATATACACTATATAGTATATATGTAGGTATAAAATAATGTGTGTGCTTGATTCACGTGAGCCTTTGCAGATGATAATAAATGTATAATTTTGATCAATCATTCATCTTAGCTGTTTGTCCTGAACAAAGACGAAAAACAAACGTCTCCCGTATGAGAGCGTCACACTTGGAATTCAAGGTTAGACGAGAACTGCGCTGTGCAAGCCCTCTTCACAGCTCCCTTCTTAAGGAATCAGAGAAGTCAAAAATGCACATCAGCTATTATTTGATATTATTACAGCCTTACTTTTGCTTTCATTTCAGCCCATTTTTTCTAGACGTCCTTTGACTTCTTGGTGTTCTGCACACACTTTGGAGGGCCGATCTTAAGCCCCTGGCAGCCAGGCTGTGGGAAGATATTCCATCATCCCCCAGCTCCCAGACCTGTGAGCCCAGCCGTCAGGAAGGATTTTTGCTTCTTTATTAATGACCTGAACCTTCAAAGTAACCTTTATTTCAGCCTGTGTTAAATCACCACATGTGAGAGAAATATGCCTACAAGAACACCCCCTAGAGTGGACGAACAGCAGAGGGGCTGAAGGAAACACACACAGTTTTCTTCTTGTGGTGCTGTGTGAAAAATGTTTCTATCATGGTAAGAAGTATACAGGGCTGATTCACAAAATAGGCTAATTTCCCCTTCAAGAATAAAATTAAAATTGCCTTCGCTCTTCATAATCCTGATTGGCTTCTTTGAGATTTCTTTCAAATTGTTTTGGTTTTAAGCTATAAAAATACCAGCTCTGTTCGTGAAACAAACACATGACCTGTATGTTACACACAGAGCCCTGTGCTGATTGTATTTCATTTGGTTTGCTGTTTGTTGTGTTTGCTTACTAAAATACTATGAGTACTAGTGACATATGACTTCATATAAATGTCAAATTGTCATGTTATAATTGGTCCTTGACAATACAATAGGGAGAGAAAGTGGGGGCATGTAAGTTTGAAGACATTAGGGAGATTAGGGAAATATTTGAGCAGTTTTGGGGTTTCTAAAGTCAGCACTAGTGAGTAACTATTTGTGTGCGTAGAAGAAAATGGGAGTCTACTCACAATGTTGCAAACGAGTAGCTGCCCCCCACCCAGAAAACATTCTGCTCCACGGTGTTAAGTATTTTGTTGACAGGAAGGAATTCCCATTCAGTTTTACACAGAGTGTTTTATTAAGGGGCTTTCTGTCACATTCTGTGATCTATGGGATAAGATGGATAGATTACATTTGTTACAGCATGTAAACTTCAGTTGGTTGTGTATTTAAACTGGGGAATTAACTTCCAAGCACCAAGATCAGACATCAATGCATCAGCATACAAACCTAGGTTTGTTCCTTGTCAGAAATATATAAATGAGTTAAAGGTGGAATCAATATGGAAGCAAATAAAGAGTTAACGATGATTGATAACAGGGACACTGATGTTGCTTGATTCTCTCAATATTTATTGCCATTAATTTTCTATTATTCTAAGCATTTATGTCCATTAGACACTAATAAAGAATTACGATTCCGAATGATGCAGTGCGATGGAAGGACACGTCTACTCGATTGTGTATTTGCCGATGTTCTTTGCAAATAGGCCCATATTCCAAGAGACAAAACAACAAATATCACGGCAACGCAGCCCTCCTTGTCCTTCATAATGTCCCTCTCATTAAAAATGTAATTCATCTTGTTTTCTGAATTTATTAAACTGATAGACTAACAATAATAATAATAATAATAATAATAATAATAATAATAATAATAATAATAATAATAATAATAATAATAATTTTAGAAAAATAAGAATAATATGTATGTTTTCACGTCTACTTAAATACAAAAGTAGTTACAGTATCCACTAAAGTGAAGACCTAGATTTGAATGTTAAAACTCTGGAGATAATTCTAATTAAACAGACAGAGGCGCTGGGTGTTTTGCTTTAACATTCCTAATTTTATTAAATCATTCTCCACCCACCAATCGCAAATTACAATAACAATATTGTGTCATGTTTTAGTTTGAAAGAGGACTTCATTCTAGGTAATGCAAACCCACGAGCACTACTTTGTACTAAGAGCAAGCCACGGAAGGGGAGCTGTGCGTGGGAGATCTCAGTCTGAGGACAGGCTTCACTGGACATGTGGGCACGTCTATTCTGTCAAATGAACATTATAAATCATAATAATAATTATCACAGATGATCATAATTATAATAATGTCATTGACCCTTAGAAGACGTTTCACAATGCGTACCCAAACCTCTCAGTTTCATATATTTCATTACGTCTTCATAGCTGTAACAAGCCGACTATTATTAAACCAGAAGTGATACATATGTCTTATAATCTGTATGAAGGGGATGCGTTCTGTGCTACATTCAAGATTATTTTTCATTTGTATCCATTCTGATTTTACACTGAATGTTTGTTTGAGTCTAAGCGCATCCCAAAGGCTTTATATTTCGTTCAGTAACTCAAAGCGGCTCTAGGTGTGTTACAAAACAATGTTAGACCATCATAACGAAAACAGAAATGATAACAATTATGATTATGGTTATGATTATTATTGTTATTATTATTAATCATCATCATCCTCTTCATACTGCCATTCTACCAGTTGGTATACAACGGGCCAGTGTATAGGAAGGGTCAGTATTCGGAGGGTCAGTGTGTATGCGAAGGCCAGTGTGTATTAGAAGAGCCAATGTGTATTCGGAGGGCCAGTGTGTAGAGGAAGGGCCAGTGTGTATACGAAGGGCCAGTGTGCTTGTAGGTTCCCGAAGGAGACAGGGCAGAGGTGAACTGGTTAAAATTCTGACTTCCCTCTTGCTTCCTAAAGCAGTCGCTCCGGCTCGAATGTTAACAGCTTCCTCTTTCACTCCAGTTCCATAAAATTGCAGTTGATAGCAGTTGTTCCCAGTAGAGGATACTAAGAAAAACAAAAGCATGAATAGCTCGCATTGATTTCAGCAAACAGGGGATTGCAGGGTCACAGCCATGGCCCTCCTCACAGACAAGGTCACTTCACTGAACAACTAGTCAAGGCTATTGGAAAACGTCCAAGAAAACGAATATAAATTAATTTGTATCTCTTTCTTAAACACGATAGTAGATTGCCTAGGGCGTTTAATGTGTTTAGACCTATATAGAGATTAAAACAGCAACAGCTCTACTGGAAGGGGTGCATTCGAGAGGGACAACATGCATGGAAACAGGACTGTAAATAACTCATACTCTTGCGACTCGGTCTTGGGCATTCGGGTTTGTGTATTTTGTGCTATTTAAATTAGGTATGTTTGTATGAAGCGTGTATGTATGTATCTATTTGTGATTGAAGGTATTCTTAAGGAAATATGCAATCTGAATAGACACTAAACTTATTATTATTATTATTATTATTATTATTATTATTATTATTATTATTATTATTATTTCTTGGCAGATGCCCTAAATAATAAATGTACACGTGTGTGAGACTTCTGTATGATCAATGTATTAATATGCCTATTAATGTTTTAGTGGAGCACACAAAAAGTAGTACGTCTAAATTGTAGTTACTTCATATTGAAAAAAAAAACATTAAAAACATGCTACATTTCGGTTAATTTCCTCCTGGACTTGTAGAAACTCTACGCGCAGAGCGGGTCAGCCAAGACATGGTTTAGCATGTATGCTGCAGCCGGGGACCACCACAGAGCCACCACGGATCTCCTCCTCCACGGAGCTCCTCCACCAAGGAGCTCCTCCACCACGGAGCTCCTCCACCAAGGAGCTCCTCCACCACGGAGCACCTCCACTATGCAGCACCTCCCGAATGCTGTAATTGGCGGAGAGGCGTCAGGAGAAATACGAAATTAAGGGAGGAGGAGAAGAAGCTTATTTCTATCAATTACTGTTTGTTCAAACATGCGCGCACACGCAACTTCCAGTTGAGATGTGTTGCGTCTGCAGTAATCGTGTCCACGGGTCTGTGAAGTTCCCTCCCCCCACCCCACCACACAAAAGGTACAACTATAAATTCTATAGCATTCGATTGTGTTAAATTTTTGTCCCTACGTGCCATTGAAATAAACGTTTGTGCTCTTATGGTTTTGAAGATATTAACGAATATATTTTTTTTAGTGGAGTGACGTCACTCAGCCCCCCCACCACAACATAATCCGAGCTTTCCTATATTCTGCATTTGTGCCCGTGAAACCAATGCTTCAGCCATTCTAGTTTTAAAGGTACAGTATAACAAAGTTAAATTATAATTACATTATATTTTCACTGAAACTCCTATTGCGTATGAATAGCAAGTACAGTCCGGTTCTAGAAGACTCTTGGATACACTGGGCTGTCGGAATGTGTGTCATACATTACAATTTATACTTCAAATCAACAGGTTAACTGCAGTGATTCGTTTTCTTTCATAGTGTATACATATAATATTAGGACATGATTTGAGAATTCCGAGTATATATCTCATTCTAGTGCCATTCATAGACAAGCCATGACGTCACTCTACAGCACCCCTTTAAGGGTGCATGTGGGACAGGAGTGTAAATATCAACGAGGGGGGTCGTTGTTCATATTGGGGTCTGCTCTGTGCGCAACATGTTGCCCGACAGCAAGACATACTATCTATGATAGAGCCTTAATATAGTGGGCAGTTAAGCTTCCTGGTTCTGGTGCATTTGATTATGTACGGAATGAGTATAGGTTTAGTATAGGACTCATTTTTGACATGATATGTACAATTACTGCACGTTTTCTTTCACTCAGAGCCCAGTGATAAACAAGCACAGACAGGGAAGTCACTGATAACAGGAAATTTAAAAATCCGTAGGACTATCAAGTTAAAAAATGTGTTTAGGTAATATGTTTTTAATCCACACATGAATCACTGGCTGTTTAAACTGTCTATCTAACTGTCTATCTAACATTACTTTATATAATGTAGACTTTGCGAGTATGTGCAAAGAGTTAGTATGAGAAATACTAAGATACAGTACATGTTTTTTTTTTTATCAGAAACCTCAGATGTTAATGCTTCACATGTAAAAATGCATGACATTGATAACAGACTTTATCTTGAATACATCAACCTGTTCTAAAATTCGGTTAAAAAGCACAGCGTTAATTAGTATTGATCATATCAGGGCTGGTTACAAATATATTTATGTTTGTATTCATTTATTTGAAATTAAATGTATAAATATTTAAATCTACAGAAAACTTTGTAAGGAAAGTTCATGGTTATAATGAAAATTCACATGCATGGGGGGAGGGGTTCAACTTGACTATAGTCCTAACCTATTAGTAATAATAACAATTATTATTATTATTATTATTATTATTATTATTATTATTATTATTATTATTTTACTATGCACAAATAACGCTGATCAATGATATGCAAATATATATATAATCTATAACAACTATGTATTCACACACACACACATGCATACATGCGTACATGCATACAAACATACAGCATGGTCTGTTATGTCTACGGAAATCTCACATACACTTTATAAATAGTTTCAAAGAATAATAAGCTGTTGTCAGTTTGATTCAGCCCCGCGGCTCAATGCAGCCCTAACCTGGAGCCCCAGAGAGCAGGAGGCTGCGCCCGGGCGAGTCCATTCATCTGTCGTGCCTCTGCCCGGGGACGGGACTTCAGATGCGCCCGCCAGGGTCCAGTGAATGCTCTGAGCTAATGAGGGGCTTGTATAGGTCTACATCTGCGCTGCTCTTTTATAATATGGATAACCACAAGTACCTGGACCTTCTTTGTCATTCTGTTGAGCTTTCAAAGTGCACTTGTTAAGTACCTTGGCATACATTTCTTCCCTAGATAATTATTTCACAAGAGTTCCTTTGTGGTCTAGTTTCACTTCCTATGTCAAGGTAGTGTATAACTTACATGCATATACAGTATTTAAATAACAACAACAATAATAATAATAATAATAATAATAATAATAATAATAATAATAATAATATATTATTAATAACAACAATAAAACTGTTATTTATCAACATTTTTTTAATTAAATCACTAACATTATTTAATTAATGATGCTAAATACATAAGAAGATCAGTAAATGCTTCAATTTTTGGCTTCTGTAAGCTGTATTATTAAAGTTTTGTTTTACTCCTTTATTGCATACAAAAACAAACACATTATATATATATAGCCTATATAAACAAGCAGTGACCAAATAGCATTTGTTGTATATATGTATGTGTATATACATATATAGATTATTTGTAAAAAAAAAAAAAAATCTGTTAAATTACGAAATTATTAAAAGTTAAAAATAAAAAGGGCTGTGAGTGTCTTTGGACACCTGTAAAAATACAAGCGTAAATACAAAAAGTCGAGGCCACCTTGTAGTGTAATATAGCCCGAGTTTTCAGAGCTTGGTTGAATTAGTTACATTTAAAAAGTCAATATGATTTCAAAACAGTCAGACAAACTGCTGACAAACCATGATGGTCCATGAGTCTTCAGAGTCCATCATCATCGTCATCATCATAACGAATCTAACCAAAACCATGACATCTGTCTCCAGATAGCACATATCGTCCTTACAACCAGACCAGGTTGGCCTGCATGCACAGGAAATGGCAGAAAATCTAAATCATAAAGAGGTTACCCTATGGTAAGGTTAAGTCATGAAGACTAATATATCCGTTTCCAAATTATTTTTACACAGCCTGATTCATTACTTAAGAATTTAATATTTTTTAAATGAACATAAGCATAAATACACCATGTATTTAGGGCTATTTATTGAAGCAGCCCCCAAATTGCAATGTAATTGAATGTATTGCGCCTGGGAGGTCTTGGAAACTGGAAATAATGAATTGTGGTTTGTTTGGATTTACTTAACTGCAAAAAAGCCATATAAGCTTAGGGTATTGATTGCATCATATCTGATATTTTCCTTCTGTCGACTCCAAAGATTTAATGTAGAACCAAGTGGTTTTAAAACCATGTAGCAAATCTCATGTGAATCGACCTTGTCAAAAGGTTTCTTGTGATAAGGATTCCAAAGAATGTTTGAAGTATCTGTAGGACTGTAAATGGGAAACTCTCTGTTCAAATGTACATCAGCCGCGGCCAAGAACAGAAAACGTCCAACGGGTTATTATTTATTCAACATTTCTGTAATGCATCCAATATCTTCTCCAAATTACATGACAATAATAATTAATTGGGAGTAGAAACCCATGTGAGGCACATGACAAACCAGCATAAAATTCAATAACTAGCATTTTGATAGGATCATTAATAAGATACAAGTGAGAGGAGGCCATTCGACTCATCTCGGTAAAAGCATGTTCTTCATTAGACTTCTTTCGTCTTTTACTCAATCTTCGGGGTGTACAGCCCATTTGATATGTTTTTGACATCTTCTCTTCTTGATCAAGGTTTTGAAGCTGCAATTCTCCACAACAATAAGCTGGTGAACAATTGGACTGTGGTTTCCTTTGATATGATAGTATAGTAGGATCTGATATGGAATTGAAATGAGCAACTGGTTGACAATTAACCTAGAGCTTCCAAATAGCATGTTTAAATTCTCCCCCTGAGATCCTGCTATTTGTGCCGGAGACACTCCTGCATGTATCCATTATTTGGAGTGTACGTATTTATTTAAGACTTCCATCCATTATAGGAAATGCTGATATCTCTGTTATTTCTCTCAGAGAATACCTTGTGAAGCAGAAGCAGATCATCTTGTATTATGTTTATATTATAGTTATGTGTTGAAACTGGTTAGTTGAGATCCTCAGATCCAGTTCAGGACCTGTTGTTCAGGTGCCATAGAATGACACCAAATTAAAAAAAAAAAATCACTTAAACTACATTTTCCATAACCAAACGTATCCACCAATGACTATTCACAATAGAAAGCAAGGGAATTGAAGCTGGACATTTAAAAATGTTATATTAGTATGAATGTTTTTTTTTTGTAATTGTCTTGGTAGCATTTTTGTGCGCCTATGTACATATACTTAAAAAACATCAATTGTTAAGAAACTCTTGTGCCACCCACAAAGGCTGACATTAAAACCAAGTTTCACCTTTAAGACTGCATTCAGTAATGAGCAACTGAAAGCCTGAGTTAACTTCGTAGTATTTATTATTCTAGATCGGGTGGAAGATGCAGTAGTAACCTCTGTACACGGTTTCAAGTGGATGGAATAATAAATGTGCAGTTATAACAAATGGTTTGTTTCAGCTGGGTATTATTTTGTCATCACATTGTGCGTAGTTCTGTTTGGGTGCAGGCGTGATGGATAACCCTGGGTGAATTGTTTGTAAGAGCGGTCAACGTGCCAAAGCAAACAGGGCCGAGGAAAGTGTGGTGAAAGTGAGCAACATACTTCTGGACTGGATCTGGGTTTGGGGAGTTCACGTCGAGGTGAGACAACAACTACAAACACCCCCAACCCTTCATCTCAATGCATTATATAAGACATGGCTAGCTTGTAATAGCACGGACCGTTACGTTTCCCAGTACCTATGCCGGAGCCTGGCTTATTCAATTTTTAAAGAGCAATTTATTTCCGTTATAAAAACACAAACCAGGTTTTCAGAGATAATGGAGCGGAGGGGGGTAACCAAGCAACAAACTCCTCTATTACGCCCGCGCTGCGCTGAGCGACGAGGGTCTCATTATTATTATTATTATTATTATTATTATTATTATTATTATTATTATTATTATTATCCGAGTCGCTTCCTTACTGCTGTATACCTGCTTTGGATAAGTGGAAGTGGGTCCCAAAACATACATACATATATATGTGTGAGTGTGTAATATAGCCTTTTTTTATTATTATTAGAAGACCTTATCCAAGACAACCGACAACTTACAGGTTACACAAGCTTTACAAACCGTGCAGTTCTACAATTCAAAATTACAAATTAAAATTAAGCATTAATACAAAGTACAAAGACGTACAGTTAATACAAAAAAATACAAAGCACACATCCTAGTTCAATGAGGTAACAAGTGCAGAGATGATGCAGTGATGTCCTGGGTATGAGCGCAAGGGAGTGGCGATCACAGTAAACAATACCAGATCTAACGATGTGCATAATATTATAGATTATATAAAGTGCTAAATTACGGAGTGATTAACAAATCAGAAGAATTAACTGCTATAGTAGTCTACACGTACTCGATATTAAATACTTGCTGTAAATAAAACACGTATCTTTTCACCAGACCCTAACGGGTGAGTGATGATTGTAGAAGTCTGTTTATGAAACAGCACGAAATCACTGCGACTCTGCTCTACAGAAACCCCAAATGAAAGCGAAGGTCTTATTTTCAACATTAACGTCTGCACTTTGCAAGTGTTTAGAATGTAATTGCTAGTCAGATAAGACTGTATATTTATTTTTAAACCAATTAGGCAACTCTGTATATAGGGCCTTACTCCTTTGCATGGCTTCAATAAAACGTCATTAAATATGCCGAATGCTACTTTTCTCTACTAAGTTGTATTAGCGCGTCGTTTAATGGGTGTGCTTTCAACTCCAGTTTGAAGAAGCCCTAATTTAGAGAACTGAAATTAATGCATGGTGTTGGCCTATCTATGGGATAGGCCCACAGTAAAGGAAAAGTAAACTTATTAAAAGATTAATGTATCTTGCAAATATAATAACGATTAGAAATGGAGTAAACAATACAATGACAAAACACATTGCATTGTCCATAATCTGTTCTGTTGTTTCCATTTCTATTCAAGCTATACACAAAAGGCGTGTGCGCTTCGGTTAATACCAGCCCGTAGCACACACAATAACACACACAATATACATACACAATAGCCGTATCAGATAGCTTTGAATGAGTGTGATACAGTTCATATTTTAAATGTCCTCCCTTGCATGCTAGCACCTCCAAAAGCAATTAACAGGTGGAAATATGTGGAACTATTCCTGAACGGTATGTCTTGTGTAACTTCACACACACATATGTGTGTGTGTGTGTGTGTGTGTATATATATATATATATATATATATATATATATATATACACACACATATCCACAAAAGAAATTGCCAAACAAATTAAATGGTCTTTCTTCTGCACAGCCTAACGCTTTTCGCGGTTCCCTAATTAGAGTTGTATTCAGGGTGGCATTAGTTCCCAAACTTTTAATCGAGCGTAAACCCTCTTTTAGAGGCAGAGGATAAGTGTAGCAACTGTTACACAGAGTGAATAGCAGATGTAAGGATTCCGCGCCTCCCATGGAGGATATTCAGGGGCCTTTTGAGAACATGTAAGCGGGTTCAGTACGGACAGTCTACGGGCATAGCAACACTCAGCATTTCTTCTAATTAGTCTAATTAGGGAGGCGGATTGAGAGATGTTAAGAGTACAAATATATGTTAGGAAGATGCTCAATGCTGCCAATCCAAACTGAGTAATTGCTTATTCTATGTGAATGAGGGGGCATGAGAGGCCATCTCACCATAGAAGTGTTCGTTCTTGCAGGATGGCCCTCACATAAAGGATTTGTGCTGACATTATATTATAAATGTAGGCTCCTCGGGATGGATTAGGATGATTGCAAACACTTATATAATAACACGTGTTGTGGAATATGAGGTTTGCAAAAGTCAGAGACATATTCATGTTTTTTTGTATTATTGTTTTTGCTAGTAGCCTGATGCTCAAGTTTTAAATTAATAATATTCGAACTCTCAAAGACGAACGTTTTTACTTGTTTAAACTACCACTTTTACCACTATACCAGTTTGTATAATATCAAAG
The DNA here is from genome assembly GCF_036373705.1 of Amia ocellicauda. NCBI lineage: Eukaryota > Metazoa > Chordata > Actinopteri > Amiiformes > Amiidae > Amia > Amia ocellicauda. The sequence goes on from NC_089857.1 coordinate 45,483,585, forward strand.
GGAAATTAACATTGCATTTATTATGCATTGATTACAGCACTTACTGGTGACTGGGTTTTGCTTTCACTGTTTGCAGAAAACTGCGATACCAGAAAATAATAATACATTTGTATTATTTATACATAATAATACTATATGATCATTATTACAAATAATAATGACTATAGGCAGTTAATATTCATAAAACCTTAGTGTGAGTATCTTAGGCCTACACCAAATCCAAACTTTGACCTACAAGGAAATAGCAAGTTACAAAATTCAATCCAGTCGTAGTTTATTGATAGAGGCCACTTTATACCGATTAATTGTAAACAGGCGTGCTGGTTTCGCGGGTAAGTTTGAGTGTGTATGTGTGTATGTATGTACACACACTTAACTAACATTTTATAACATTCTTTATGGGCCCTGAACCGTTTCCATTTGAAACCCATAACGCTGTTAAAAAAGTTAAAAAGTTATATGCAATTATTATTATTATTATTATTATTATTATTATTATTATTATTAATAATAATAATAATAATAATAATAATAATAATAATAATAATAATAATAATCCCCATAGAACATTATCCTATTATTTAAAACATGACTGTGTTAAAATTAATACAAATTGAATGTTCTTTAATCACTCTCGGTTAATATGTAAATGAACAATACGTGTTTTCATGTTCTAAGAGTATAGTTGATATTGACAAGTATTAGACTCTGTACCTTCAGATACTGACCCTCGTTTTAAAACTTTTTAATAGATAGAGACAGAGAGACTGATATACGTAGATGTATCTGCTTGTCGTTATGAAGACGATAAAGATTTTTCTCTCAGTACTGGACCTTGCTGTTTAACTCGAGTGGTATTCAAAATAAATCCGTTTCTATTAGCTTACCCGAGGACATGTGCGATTGAATTGTTTTCTTTTCTTTTTAACGCCAATATATGTTCACGGAGGAAAACATGGGCTCCTCATAAGAAAAGTAAAGGCCAATAATCCGAAGTGCGGGTGGTTTATTGGGAGTGAATAGTTTAATTGGGCAATAAATGACAGAGGGGAGTTTGTTATGTGTGCAGGTGTAAAAACAGACGGGTTTGCAGCAGCAGTGGACACATCAGTGCAGGTCAGAGCGCCGACCTTGAGTAAAATCAACACCGACCAACACAGATACAATGAGAAACTGTGTTTAGGATTGTACAGGATTGGCTGTTTAGGAAAGCATATAAAGAAATAAGCGATTTCAGGAATTACAATTTATAAATCTCTATGTGGATTACAAATGTTTGGTCATTCGTATTACATATTTCAGTATTCACCGATTTATTTTGTATATTTGAAAGTATTTGTCTTGCTTCAGATATATACAGATATATTTTCTTTTGATTGTATTTTAGAATCAAACAAAGTAACGTTAAACCCCTAACTGCGGTATAGGTACATTTATTTCCAACTTGGCTGAAGGCTAGATGTGTTTTGTTGGATATAAAACAACTTATCCGAGAAACAAAGCTATTCAATTAATAATTGAAATAACATTTGTGTATATTAAATGTGTTCGTTGTTGCTGTGCACACACACACACAAACACACATATATATATAACATACTATATATACAATAACATTGACTCGGCATAAATCAGGCCAAGATTTGGTCAGGTCTATATACGAGTTAACTAAACAATTTTATAGATTAATGCCTTCTTGCTTTGTTGATCTGAGAAAAGCTGTACAGAACTGGGTAAAACATCAAAATTAAGTTTAATAATCTAAGAATGCATATGTGTGTGTGTGTGTGTGTCTGTGTGTCTGTGTGTGTGTGTGTGTGTGTGTGTGTCTGTGTGTGTGTGTCTGTGTGTCTGTGTGTGTGTGTGTGTCTGTGTGTCTGTGTGTGTCACAGTAGATTTCAAACACTGTAGAGCACGTGTTCCTGTTCATAACCTGCGTCATTTATTTAGAAACGTAAAATATCAGGATATTTCCTGACAGATGAATAGTCAAACACAAACACAATTCTAAGCAAATGTACTTCAAATGTATTTAAAATATTAAACTCACTACTTAAAGATACTTCATTTCCACGCCAGTATCCTCGGCATCTCAGCTGATTGTATTTCACCGATCATGCACCTGTTGCCTCTTAAATAGAGTTGCATTTAAAAGTAACTGTTTCATATATACAAGCATGTAATTATTTGTGTGTGGTCTGGAATATACAAGTAAAAAGTATGATATGAGGTAAAATCAGTAAAAAGGTTGTAAATCAATACATTTTCCTACAAAATATATTCATCTTTCAAAGCTTCCAAACATAAAAGTTTGATTTATTAATTAACACTCTGTAATGTCGATTTAAAGCACGGTATTACCGAGTCTGAGATTTAATGACTTAAATACAATCATTCAATTTAGAATCGCATAATACTTAACATTGTAAACCTGAGTGATGGAATAGCTTTGGCACATTGATGACTGTTTGCAGGATAAACTTCAATCCACTTCTGAAATGCTGGAAATGAGAAGCGATCCTGTGAGGAATGCAGCTAATCCTTTCAATTTTCGATAGATTACACACAAGGAAGGTCTTGTAGATATGAGACTGTAGTTTCATAATATTCCTTCTAAACGCAAAACAGTAGAAATGCAAAACAGATTTTCTGACATCCAAAGACATCCAAAGATTTTAATCCAGGTATTTCTGATATATCAGATAACGACAGCTCAGAATGAGATGTAAAATATGTACATATGTCTCAGATCCGGTACAAGTTCTATAGACGAAGGTAACTTTTTGACATATATAGCAAATTAAAAAAGAAAACGAAGAAAACACTACTTTATTCTTTGGGCAACAGGCTTCACATAATGGTGGATAATCACAAGGATAGGAGCAAGAAAAAAACTCCCTTTTTAGTGCATTTGTACCCAAAAAATTAAAAATAGGTTGTGTAGCCTAATGTAGCGATTAATAGACGCATTGCAACACGACATCGTTGCTATAAATGTATTCATACACACATTGTCCACATTTTCCATAAAGCGTCAGCAAACAAGATTGCCATAAAATCAGATGTCTGTCTGTCATGGGTATAAAATCGTGAGCTTCCTTGTAAAATATTTTCAAAAGGAATTACTACTTTGATTATTTGTAGGAAACGTTTTAAAATATGTATGTGAACATGATTGACCAGTAAGGCTAGGATATTGCAAATTTAAAAGTATTACAATAGCAATGAACAGATGGTTAAGTTTAATTAACTAAAGTGGATCTTTACGTGGAAACATTTTTCTTGTTGATATATAGACCTATATTATATATATATATATATATATATATATATATATATATATATATATATATATATATATATATAGAGAGAGAGAGAGAGAGAGAGAGAGAGAGAGAGAGAGAGAGAGAGAATTGCATTAATAAAAAATGCACACAACCATTAAATGGCAAGACGTGAATTGGTAAAGACGTTACTGAGCTCTGGGGTCTGGAGGACAGTGTGATGAAAGTGCGGCTGAGGGGACTGTCCCAGCGGGACCAGGTGGGCGAGGGAGGCTGGCTGGGGTCGGTAGCGTGACGTCATCCAGCGGGTTCACACCGAAACTGTCCCAACTGAAACGCACCGCTCTCAGCAGCACCAGCGTGTCTATCAGATACGTGTTTTTCTGAAGTTTTTCTGAAGGCAAAATACATTCCAGGCAACGCTTAAAAATACACTGTGCACAGTTGATAATTCTGCTTAAGCATGAAGCAAGAATTTTAGTATGTTCTCGGAATAGTATTGATATTATTGATAGGTTCGCTTCAGTAATATTTCCTTAAAATATAATATCATGCACTGCTGATTACATCTATGTTGTTTTTCTTTCTTAATTATACATAGATTTTGTCTATATAACAATACAGTTGACAATTTAAATTTGGGTCTGGCGAACACTGGCATTCTGGTACAAATAATAACAGGCATATTGTTTTCAATATAATCGCAGTCCAAACGAACTGATCTGAATGCGCGGGCAATGTAGCACTCTTCACACGTTTGAGCTTTTTAGCAACTTCGCCATGCAGATGAGATCGCAGCAGCCTGTGTTGGTGTTCAGTTCAGCTGGCTAACTCAGGGAAAATTGTTTTTTTAGATATTTAACAAAACAATTGTGAAAGCGTTCACCCCAAGAACTCGGTGTGGACGCGTTATTTTTCCAGGAGCTGTCGTATCCTTGTTGTTTCACGCACCGGACCCCAGTCCACACAATTGCACGGCCTCTGCGCAGTGTAGGGGTGCCTCTGATTAATACATCTTGCTCTTTCATGGCAACTGTGACAAACTAAGTATGCTCCGATAATGAAGGCTAGCAAGGGAGGATTGTTTTCACAAGAGCCTATCCAGCTGGTTCAGATCAACTGAAACATTTTGAATCATCAACCTGCAGACAGCAAAACACAGTCCTTGTCACCTTTCTGACACTTCGCATCGCCCATCCTTAATTACACAGTGAATGAGTGTGGGAGGAAGAGGAGACGTGCAAGAACATAACGTGTATCTAGTAAGTACTGGCTCACTCTGAAAACAGCAAAATCTTATTCATACACATTCATATTCATACACTCCAGATACAAGTTCATTTTCTACAAACATTTCCTCAATAAATAAAAAACAATACTAATATAGGAGCATCCTTCTCCAAATGATTATTTGAGCTCTATTCAGATCATTAACGATATGAATTTCAAAAGGCACAAACCAATTCTAATTATTTTGTCTACAAAGAAAAGTGTAATACCTCATTAGAGTATACAAATCCTAAGTTTTCCATACATCAACAAACATTTCAACAGACGTTGCAGTGAAAACGTATAGACTGTCAATACCTATTTTTTAAAGTTTTCCACTAATGCAAATGATGCTTGTGTCTGTAAAAAACACGCGGCCTCATTTAAATACTCAATACCCTGGGGAAAGTAATACAAAAATTATAACTACACATCATAATAATGATATACGTGGTCTAACTCAATTATTCGCGTGACCTTCATCTATTACTGCGGCCCACAATACTAAATGTTAACTAATATAATCAATTCACCCATTTCGTTATCAATAATAATATTATTTGCTTTTAGTTTGTGATGTATCTTATCAATTTTACACAGATACCTTTACATCATCTTCACCATCATCATTTAAGGCCCTTTGAATTAGATGAGCTGATTCTTTTGCAGAACGACAACTTTCGGGCAGATGCGTCTGACAGACAGCCCGGACCAGACCGGTGTCTGTATCTATACTGATGTGCTAATTCATTATTCCTGTAGCGTTAAGTAAAATATTACAGGGAAGCAGTCACAGAGTCGTTCATTAAGGCACCTGTTATAATAACAACAGCAGAAACCCCCACCAAACTGTGCATTCAAACTGAACAAAATACACATTCTTATTTTATATATGTGATTAAAGGATTAAATATATTTACGCCACAGTCAGAATGTGATTCCAAGAAATCCCTTGTTATTACTATTGCATTAATTAACAAAATAAACACATTAAGCTCAATCTCTCCACACGGGGACAGGTTAGGGCAGGCGGTTGTTGTTTTGCGGGCCTACAGGCCTATTCCCCCGACATGACCGCGTCTCCTGCAAACCTGGAATGACACTTGATTTACAAGAAACATGGATATCATTTTTTTACTTGCCTTCAGTATTAACTAAAGTAAAACTGAAATAACAATCAAACCTGGGGTTGATTCATATTAACCTTAAAAGAAAAGTATTATACTAATTCCACCGCCTCAACACTCACTCGTTTCTTTAAAACAAATATGAAGTACATTTACAGATTATTACCATTAGTTCGCTTTGATCACCTGATCTGTCAATGCCTATAGGCTTTCTTCTGATGAACTAGGGTTGACACAGGAGGTTTTTAAACATGTATACATATGAGTTGTGTTCTTCTGTGGGAATATGTGTACTTGCATAGTCAAATGCAAACCTCTTGTCCTTGGACAAGAGAATCCTCTCAAACAACCAAATTAGTGTAAAATCGTTTAAAATAACTCAGCATGTCACACAGAGCAGAAGACAGAGGTCACATATACTACCGCACATAAAGTTAACCTGCTATATTTGTATGTTTTTGTTGTCATAAAGTATTGTTCTCTTAAGGATTCCGCGCACAGATGTTCGTATAACTGCAATATTCAGTATATCATATGTAGCAAACTTAGAATAGTAACTAGTTTCAAATGTATACTTGCTAAACAAATGATAATGATTTCAACAACTGTACACGTGGTTTACCAAGTTATGGCGAGAACTGCATTTTCACTATCCAGAAACAAAACTTTCAAACACTATCGGCTAACGGGAGCAAGACATCAGAGATATCATGGATTTTCATTATTTTCGGGTTCAATAAAGCACTACTTTGTATCCACAAAGTAAACAAAAATTGTCGAAACCGGATATAAATTGTATATGGCATACATAAAAGTCCCTAGTTACATCCAAGCACGAAATCATTCATAATTTATTCACTTTTTTTTCTTTGTTTCTCCCTCCGAAGACAGATCTTAAGGCGGTCCAGTTAGAAACTACCAAACATAATGGCACACATGAAGGAAGGCACATATCTTTATACACAAACTCCCCAAAATGTGTTTAAACAATTTCCTATGCGACTGATATCCACCAGTTTTTTAAAAATCAATTGTTTAATGTGAGGTTTTATTTGAGCATATATATATATATATATATATATATATATATATATATATATATATATATATATATATATATATATATGTCATTTGGTGTTATACATTGTAGTGGATACTTTTCTGTGCATAATGGAAATCTTTCATTCATTTATCTTTAGTTTGTCAGCAAGACAATCTTCAAAGCCAATTAGTTTTTTTGTAAAACAATAATATTTATTTTAATGAAAAAAGAAAATGTGTAAAAATATCACACTCCGATAATACAATATTTGCAAAAGATTTTACAAGGTTTTATTATTGAAAGAATTACACACTGCATATAAATGTATTACTTTCACCTTTGTGTCTCAATACAAATAACGAAATAAAACATTTTAAAAAATCCTAGAAAAAATGTGTTCGACATAAAAAGAAAAAGAAAAAGAAAAAGAAATAGAACGTTTTGGACACGTGACACAATAAAAAAAAGTCTGTTCGCTGTCCTGAGAGCCGAACAGCCACTTATTACCGGCCTCAGCCTCGGCAACACTGCGTGCGACTTATTTACACTAAACATACATACATACACACACACATACATTATATATATACATATATATATATACATATATATATATATATACACATATATACATATATATATATATACATATATATATATATATATATACACATATATACATATATATATATATATATATATACACATATATACATATATATATATATATATATATATATACACATATATATATATATATATATATATATATATATATATATATATACATATATACATACATATATATATACATATACATTCATATATATATATACATATACATATATATTCATATATATATATACATATACATATATATTCATATATATATATACATATACATATATATATATATATATATATATATATATATATATATATATATATATATATATACATACATATATATTTCACAGCATGAACATAGGCACGAAATTCATGTTTATAATGTCCGTAATTCAGCTGTATGTAACAAAAACGTACAAAAATAATCCTACCTTCAGCGAAGAGTGTTTGTGTTTTGTTTTTAACTTTTTAGTTTGTTATACAATTAACAGCCACTAGTACCATTTGCAATCCTGTTAGGAAAGTTCTCGGCTGCCCCTCGGTGCCCAGTCGGCAGTGCCGGCGACTGGGGGGTGAGAGACGCGGGGACCAGGGGCACCACGGGGGAGGTCCGAGAGGCACAGCTAGCCGGGCTCAGGGAGCCCCCCATAATGCTCTCGATGGAGAAGGGGGACCGCTGGCTCGGCTTGGTGGCAGTCTGTAGCGAAGAAGGCAGGCTGGGGCTCAGCTGGGGGTAGAACCGGGTCCTGGCCAGGTCAGTGGTGGTGGGCATTAGGGACGGAGCGGGGATAACAGTGCCAGTGTGCGAGTGTCTGGACGGCGGCTGCTGGAAGGCGAACAGGGCTGAGTG